>NW_027361993.1:3167500-3725000 GCF_039654945.1 Dendrobates tinctorius
CAACATACATACATACTACATACTACATACATGCTACATATATACTACATTCATACAACATACATACTGCATACTACATGCATGCTACATATATACTACATTCATACAACATACATACTACATACTACATACATGCTACATATATACTACATTCATACAACATACATATATACTACATACATACTACATGTATACTACATTCATACAACATACATACATACTACATACTACATACATGCTACATATATACTACATTCATACAACATACATACTGCATACTACATGCATGCTACATATATACTACATTCATACAACATACATACTACATACTACATACATGCTACATATATACTACATTCATACAACATACATATATACTACATACATACTACATTAGAGTTGAGCGAAACGGGTCGAAAAATGTCAAAAGTCGCCGACTTTTGGCAAAGTCGGGTTTCATGAAACGAAACCGGACCCTAGGATGAGGTCGGCCACGAGGTCGGCGACTTACGCGCCAAAGTCGCGTTTCAAAAGTTTGTTTTGCGCTCTTTTTCAGCCAATCAGGATCCACGGACACTGTGGGCAACGTGATGACATAGGCAGGGGTCACCACCATCTTTCAGAAGGGCATGCAAGTGATTGGCTTGCTTTGGTGGGCGTCACAGGGGGTATAAAAGGGCGTGCACGCCGACCGCCATCTTACTTCTGCCGATCTTAGTATAGGGAGAGGTTGCTGCTGATTCTGTAGGGAGAGCGTTAGGCAGGGAAGAAGACAAAAAAACTGCTTCTGCTGCTAGCGATTTGGCCTGCACAACACACCAGTCACTGTGTGTGCAGTGCAAGGGGAGGCTATATAGTGGTGTATCAGTGGTGTTGGTTGTTGGGCTGCCTTCTAAGGCTTCCTGACATTCCTGCATTGCTGTTTACCCACTGCTCCGCAAACTGCTTTTTTAAAAGCAATCCCAATTTTTTTTTTTTGTCCTGCTGAGAAGAAAAAAAAACTGCTTCTGCTGCTAGCGATTTGGCCTGTACAACACACCAGTCACTGTGTGTGCAGTGCAAGGGGAGGCTATATAGTGGTGTATCAGTGGTGTTGGTTGTTGGGCTGCCTTCTAAGGCTTCCTGACATTCCTGCATTGCTGTTTACCCACTGCTCCGCAAACTGCTTTTTTAAAAGCAATCCCAATTTTTTTTTTTTGTCCTGCTGAGAAGAAAAAAAAACTGCTTCTGCTGCTAGCGATTTGGCCTGCACAACACACCAGTCACTGTGTGTGCAGTGCAAGGGGAGGCTATATTGTGGTGTATCAGTGGTGTTGGTTGTTGGGCTGCCTTTTAAGGCTTCCTGACAGGCTGGCATTGCTGTTTACCCACTGCTCTGCAAACTGCTTTTTTAAAAGCAATCCAATCTCCCTTATCCTCTAGTCACTTTTGTCACAGCTGTGCCATCGAGCCTGTGACATAGCGCTCAGATATCAGTGGGCCTCACACAATCCAAAAGTGTCCAGTGTCCACAAGTGTCTGCAGAAATTCAAAATCTCCCTTATCCTCTCGTCACTTTTGTCACAGCTGTGCCATCGAGCCTGTGACATAGCGCTCAGATATCAGTGGCCCTCACACAATCCAAAAGTGTCCAGTGTCCACAAGTGTGTGCAGAAATTCAAAATCTCCCTTATCCTCTAGTCACTTTGGTCACAGCTGTGCCATCGAGCCTGTCACATAGCGCTCAGATATTCATTGGGCCTCACACAATCCAAAAGTGTCCAGTGTCCACAAGTGTGTGCAGAAATTCAAAATCTCCCTTATCCTCTAGTCACTTTGGTCACAGCTGTGCCATCGAGCCTGTCACATAGCGCTCAGATATTCATTGGGCCTCACACAATCCAAAAGTGTCCAGTGTCCACAAGTGTGTGCAGAAATTCAAAATCTCCCTTATCCCTTATCCTCTAGTCACTTTGGTCACAGCTGTGCCATCGAGCCTGTCACATAGCGCTCAGATATTCATTGGGTCTCACACAATCCAAAAGTGTCCAGTGTCCACAAGTGTGTGCAGAAATTCAAAATCTCCCTTATCCTCTCGTCACTTTTGTCACAGCTGTGCCATCGAGCCTGTGACATAGCGCTCAGATATCAGTGGGCCTCACACAATCCAAAAGTGTCCAGTGTCCACAAGTGTCTGCAGAAATTCAAAATCTCCCTTATCCTCTAGTCACTTTGGTCACAGCTGTGCCATCGAGCCTGTCACATAGCGCTCAGATATTCATTGGGCCTCACACAATCCAAAAGTGTCCAGTGTCCACAAGTGTGTGCAGAAATTCAAAATCTCCCTTATCATCTAGTCACTTTGGTCACAGCTGTGCCATCGAGCCTGTCACATAGCGCTCAGATATTCATTGGGTCTCACACAATCCAAAAGTGTCCAGTGTCCACAAGTGTGTGCAGAAATTCAAAATCTCCCTTATCCTCTAGTCACTTTGGTCACAGCTGTGCCATCGAGCCTATCACATAGCGCTCAGATATTCATTGGGCCTCACACAATCCAAAAGTGTCCAGTGTCCACAAGTGTGTGCAGAAATTCAAAATCTCCCTTATCCTCTAGTCACTTTGGTCACAGCTGTGCCATCGAGCCTGTCACATAGCGCTCAGATATTCATTGGGCCTCACACAATCCAAAAGTGTCCAGTGTCCACAAGTGTGTGCAGAAATTCAAAATCTCCCTTATCCTCTAGTCACTTTGGTCACAGCTGTGCCATCGAGCCTGTCACATAGCGCTCAGATATTCATTGGGCCTCACACAATCCAAAAGTGTCCAGTGTCCACAAGTGTGTGCAGAAATTCAAAATCTCCCTTATCCTCTAGTCACTTTGGTCACAGCTGTGCCATCGAGCCTGTCACATAGCGCTCAGATATTCATTGGGTCTCACACAATCCAAAAGTGTCCAGTGTCCACAAGTGTGTGCAGAAATTCAAAATCTCCCTTATCCTCTCGTCACTTTTGTCACAGCTGTGCCATCGAGCCTGTGACATAGCGCTGAGATATCAGTGGCCCTCACACAATCCAAAAGTGTCCAGTGTCCACAAGTGTCTGCAGAAATTCAAAATCTCCCTTATCCTCTGGTCACTTTTGTCACAGCTGTGCCATCGAGCCTGTGACATAGCGCTCAGATATCAGTGGGCCTCACACAATCCAAAAGTGTCCTGTGTCCACAAGTGTCTGCAGAAATTCAAAATCTCCCCTGTCCTATAGACACCTTGTACCTTGTTTTACATTACTATATAGTTTGTTGGATTTTGTCTACATTTCTACCAAAAATGAGGAAGGCTGGTGGAAGAGGCCGTGGAATTGGGCGGGGGTTGGCAGCTGGTAATGATGGTGTTGGTGGTGGATCTGATGGTAGTGGCAAGAGCAAAATAGGACTGAATGCAGGAGGTGTTGAGCCTGCGTCATCGTCTGGCTACATAAGGCCTCGAACGCTTAGTTTTCTAGGAGTTGGCAAACCGCTTTTAAAGCCAGAGCATCAGGAAAAAGTTTTGTCTTAGGCTAATTTCACACATCAGGTTTTCGGCGTCAGGTGCGATCCGGCGTCGTGCCGGAATGCCGGATCCGGCAAATGTTTTGTAAAACCTGATGTGCCGGATCCGGTTTTCTGCCGGATCCGTCTTGTTCTTGACAGACAAAACCGGATCCGTCTCATCCGGTTCATCCGTTTTTCTATCCGTTTTTCGACGGATTACGCCGGATCCGGTTTTTAAAATTGACCCTCAAGGCAGAGTACACTGGCAGGATGACAGAGTGTGAAAGATTTGTGCCCTAACCAAACTTGTGTACCTTCTGGACCAACAGTATATACCTTTGCCAACCAAAGTTGGCTATCTTGTCATGGTCTACTACTTTTAGCTTTAGGCCACAGGTGTGTACCTGGTTGTGTTTTATGCAAAGTATTTCACCTTTTAACAAAAGTTGTGTACATTGTTAGGAAATCACCAACAATAAACACAACTTTTTAGGTGAAATACTTTGCTTCAAACACAACCAGGAACACAACTGTGGCAAAAAGCTAAAATTTACCCACAGTTATATACCTGGTTTTGAATACCTTTTTACCTTTGAAATACCCTGTATTTAACCTTTTTTTTAAACATAGTTCGCCGCAGAAAGAAAAGACAGACAACCATTGTGAAACGATAATTTAACTTTTATTTAAATTTTTTTTTTTTTGGAAAAATGTTTTTAAAGTGCAAAAAACTTTTTTAATAAAGGTTTTAAACCCAATGGGCATTTTTATTACAAAACACATCATAAATCTGTGTAGTGTGGGGTGGAAATACTGCTGGAGGGGCTGCGGGACACTTCGACACTGGGTGTGTGGAGAGAGGACTGGGATCGTGGTGGGGAAGGAACAGTTAGAGGTGAAGGTGTGGAAAAAGCTACAGAATGGGTGGACATGTTGGAGGCAGAAGAGGTGGTGGGCGGTGGAGTGGAGGGTTGGGCAGGGACTGTAGGAGCAGATGATGTTGATGGAAAGTTGTATGGGGAAGGAGTTTGGTACGGGGAAGGAGTTTGGTACGGGGAAGGAGTTTGGTACGGGGCAGGTTGCTGGAAGTGGGGAGATGTCTGGTACTGGGGAGGTTGCTGGTACTGGTGAGGTTGCTGGTATGTAATAGGAGGGGGAGGATGGAAAGTGGCTGGAGGGGTGCAGATGTAATAGGAGGGGGAGGATGGAAAGTGGCTGGAGGGGGTGCAGGTGGAGGAACTACAGTGGTGGGAGGTGGAGGTTGGGAGGTAACCTGCTGTAGAGCACCGTGGCACGAATGCATTACATGCATCTGCTGGGTAGGAGATAGTGTTGCCATGCGCTCCACAACAGACCTGAAAAAGGTGTGGTTTGGCGAAGATCTTGCTTCTGAATGCATGGTTTGCAGAAGTGTCTTCACCTCCAGAATGCTGGAGTTGATCTGCTGAAAGCCTGCGGAGATTTGCTCTGACAAGACTTTTAGACAGTTCTGGAAAGATGCATTCAGATGCAAGAACTCTTGCGCATAACTCTTTTCCTGACCCCTCTGCCGCTGCCGCCCAGTACCCGCAGGTGTACTAGAGGTGGCAGGGGCAGAAGGGTGGGGTAAAGGGAAAGCGATCTCCTCACCAGCAGCTTCATGTAATGTAGGCGGCCACGATGCTCCTGTGCTGGTGGATGGGACAGATGGGTCGAATGTGTGGGAAGGCTGGGAAGGTGCAGATGTACCGGGGCGGTCGAAGTGTCCCTCGGTGCCGGTCTCCTCAGGGATCGCCTCAGAAGGGTCCAATCGTGCAGGCTCCCGAGTGCTGCTCACCATGCTGTGGAATAAAGAGAAAAAAAAACAATTAAAATACTGACATGGTATGGCCCTGGCTGAAAAAAAAAAGTTACATCTAACATTTTTTTTCACATGTGGTGTGTAATATTTACCTTCTGGTGAGCATTGTTTCCCGGAGGAACGACAGGGCTTGTGCGTACTTGTACTTGCTCCTGCGTCCTCCAGATCCACTCGGGGCCCGCATCTCTTTATTGAACTCCTTCTTGAAACGATCCCTCACAGACCGCCACCGATTCACAATTCTGTTCCCTGAAACGAGAAAGGAGTGGTTAGTATACAACATCAGTGTTTCACAAACTCCAGTCCTCATGGTCCCCAGAGGTCATGTTTTCAGGATTTCCATAGTAAATAGAAATCCTGAACACATGATCCGTGGGGACCACGAGGACTGGAGTTCGGGAAACACTGGTTTACATCAAGCAACCGGTACTGTATATACTTACGCTCTTTAATCTGGGCCCGAACATCGAGGTCCTCCCAGCGGCCCACAAGGAGCGAACAGATTTCCTCCCAGAGTCGTCGGGTAACCATCAGGTCAGCGTGGCGGCGGTCAGCCATATTCCAGAGCGGCTCCCTTTCTCTGACGAGATCGATGAGGCGGTCCACATCAATCCCTCCATCCTCACCGTCAGAGTCGGGAGCACGCTGTGAAGGCTGTTAAAGAAAAAGACAAAAATAACATAATTAGCCTCCACAAAAGAAATGAAATAAAAAGTGCAAAAAAAACAAAGCAAAAATATTTATACTTACACGCTGGTGACCGCCGCGTTGCTGTCGCCGACGACCCTGGGAGGCACTGCAAGGACCTCTTGGCCGAGCACCAGATTGGGAAGACTAGAGAAAAAAACAAAAAATGTTATGTCTTTGGATGTAGGCATTTGTTTGCTGTGTGTGGTCTGCAGAACGTTGTTTTCTATGTGTTGTGTGTAGTGTGATGTTGTGTTTCTGCGTTTGATGCAAAAAACTTACCAATTGTGAGCCCACTCCAGGTGTCTGTCCACCCCTTCCTTCTTCTTCTGGGAGCTCCTCTTCATCTTGTGATTCCTGTTTTGAAATAAAAGGCAATGAATAGACATATATTACAGAGATGATGGATTTTGGAAATAAAAACTTACCGTCAAACGCTGACGATGCGAGGGAGGGCTCCCAGAAGAAGATGTGCTGTCCTGTTGATGGCCAGACTCCATGGCTGTGGGTATTGCTGCTGCTGTTGCTGCTGCCAGTGATGCCATTTCTGCTGCTGCTGCTGCTGCTGCATCTCTTTGGCGGCTGTTGAATAAAGAGAAACAAAGGGCCAATGAATATCTTGATATTCCATGGCCCTAGTTTGGAGGAATGGGGGATTTGATAATTACCGTCTCTCATCTGCTGCTGGACTCCCCTCCTCAGCATGTTCCATTTGCTGCTCCATTTGTGGTGGTGCTGATGGTGCTGCTGCTGCAGATGTCTGCTGCCTTCTCCTGCTCCTGGTTCTTGGCTTGGGTGGCATGTTGGGTGTGGCTGAGGGTCCCATTGTCTTGCTTTTATATATCTCCTGTGGGCAGAGCTACTGAGCATGCTCAGACCAAAAAACCGGATCCGGCGCATTGCGGCGCTCATAGGCTTTCATTGTGTGAAAAAGCCGGACGCGCTGTCTTAGGTGCCCTTCACAAGTTCATATAAGAAAAAAACATACTTGTGTCATCATTGTTTTGGATCTGTATGTCATCAGTGTGCCATCATTCTTTCATGAGTGCTTTATGAGTGTGCCATCAGTGATTCATGAGTGTCATAATTGCTTTTCCGGTATGGCAAAAGAAAATTACGAAGCTTCATCCATACCTTGCAATATTAAACATGGACACCACACAGATGGTACACGGATGCCATCTGTGTGCTGGGCATGTTTTTCATGGACCCATAGACTTGTATTGGTCCTTGTCATCAGTGCTTCCAGTAAAAAATGGATGCGTATCCCTGTGGTTTACATGAACATATGGTCCGTGTAAAAGTTTGGACATGTGCACAGCAGCATAGGTTATAATTAGTGATGAGCGAACGTGTTCGCCCCGGCTCGGTTCTCACCCGAGTATCACTGTACATTTCCGGGATTACTCGGCAGGACCTCAGGTCTCCAACCAGCTTTTTTGGCGGACTTTACAGAACCAATCATGATGCAGGGATTGTCTGCCTGGCAATAAAATGCCACAGCCATATTTGTTGTGGTTGTGCAATGATTGGCTGGCTGCACAGCATCATTGTGGTTTAAGAGACTGGACGCCACCCTGCTCGCTGCATTCAGCTCTGGATTGAGATAGTGTAAGGAGAGCAGCTGCCTTGATAGGGTCAGAATTGGGGATTTATTAGTGTGTGGGGGGTCTACCATCCTAATCAACTCAAATCTCAAAGGACTAATTCTGGAGTATATAGGTTCCAGAGTTAGGCAGGCAGGGTAGTGTACGTCACTGTAATGAAGAAAGGAAGGGCGCACTGCTAAAGTGGAATAAATGTCAAAATAACGGGGGTGCAAATGGTCACATAAGTGATACGAAAACAAAGAAAAAAAGAAGGACCACAGGAAATTGCACACCACCAATAATAATAATAATACAAGGAAAAAGCTTTATTAACAACAATGTTGATTAAAAACATATAAAAGCGAAAAAAAATGATATTCCCACTGTTGACCATGATCTATACAGAATACAATGCAGTCTCAGGAGTATACCTCCAGCATGTATAAGGAAAATTGAATTAATGACAAGGGCATCCGCAATAAGGTATATCCCCATAAAAATATATGCAGAATATTACACTGTGGTACCCCACATGATTGCAATTTTAAACAGATCGCCCCAATTATTGAGGCGATCTGTATAGAATTGAAATCATGTGGGGTACCACAGTGTAATAAGCTTTTTTCTTGTATTATTATTATTGGTGGTGTGCAATTTCCTGTGGTCCTTTTTTTTCTTTGTTTTCATGTACGTCACTGTATACACATCAGTGCAAGGTCTGCAGGCACTGTATGTGTGTATATACATATCATTGCATATATCAAGAGGGTCCTGTGTTCTGGTGCTGCTGCTATCTGTGGGACATATTGGCGGTATATATCTAGCTCCAGGAGTAATTGGCTTTGAAATTTTTTTTTGCAGGGCTAATAGAGCTTTTTTTTATTGCAAAGCAATCCAGAGCCTTTTTTCCCCCTCCATTTGCTTTTTGACAGTGCACAATACAGCCAGATCCTTTTCCTGGCACAGCGTGAAAATCCAGCAATTTTAAAGTGGTCCCAAACATCCCTTTTGAGGGTGCAGAGAAATATTTATTTTTTATGTGGTACGGTTGAGTAGTTTTTTTTTGAGTGTCTTACACAATTTCTTAACACTATTTTGCTGAACCCCCCAAAAAATACAGACAGGCCACATATTTTACAGTGTGGTATATCTGTGACACGTCTCATCCATCCGTCTGCTAAAAATTTTGGTCTTGTTAGCCCTAAATTAATTTTTTTTGCTGCCTGGCACTGTACTTATATAATACAGCACTATTTAGCCCAAAAATGTAAAAGAAAAACAGGCCACACATTTTTCGGTGTGGTATCTGCGTGCCAGCTCATATCTGTGTGTGCTCAAAGTGAGGCCAGTTTACGTCTGTTTTCTCTTTTGGTCCGGGGTGTCACTGGACTTATGTACAGCAGTATTTAGCCCAAAAATTAAAAAAATGCAGGCCACACATTTTTCAGTGTGGTATCTGCATGCCAGCTCATATCTGTGTGTGCTCAAAGTTTGTCCAGTTTACGGCTGCTTTTTTTTTGCCCGGGGATGTCACTGGACTTATTTACAGCAGTATTTACCCCACAAAAAATAAAAAAATAAAAATTGTCATAGTGGTATCTCCGTGCCAGCTCATATCTGTACGTGCTCAAAGTTTGGCCAGTTTATAGCTGTTTTCTTTTTTGGTTCGGGGTGTCACTGGACTTATATACAGAGAAAACAAAACAAAATACAAATATACTAAAATAAAAAATTAAAAAATAAACTGCAAATAATGCATAAAGGTAATAATCATAATAAGGGTATTTAGTAAACATAATTTTGATCAAAATAATGTACAAGCCATCCTGCCATGTCAAGGTAACCCTTGTCAGACAGTCCTAACTCTAGTATTTAAAACCTTTCCACTTGCCAAGTGACGTGAATGTGAACAAGGATCGAGGGACTGAACCACTAGTAAAAGCTTAGGCCAGGCAGGATAGTTTTCCCAGCTCAGAAAGACGGCGGTCACACCCATATATGCACAGAATGCACAGTGAAATGAATAAAAAAAACTAGAGTCTGAACTGAGAAAGTAAGTTAATGTCTATGCACAATGTAAGTGCATATTAACACATGACCATTACACAGAGAACACAAAAACAAAACACAAATATACTAAAATAAAAAATTAAAAAATAAACTGCAAATAATGCATAAAGGTAATAATAATAATAAGGGTATTATATGATCAATAATTTGATCAATAATTATTTTGGCCTCTGACATTTAAAAGGAGCCCATGCATTGTCTAGAACTGAAGATAGAGATTTTGATGTTTTGACTGCATTTCCAGAGATGTCAATTGGAGAGCGTGGTGGTCGGAGATGCGACTTCTACACCATCACATGAGCTGCCACCTCTCCACCACCCGATTTGCAGCATCCCCCACATTCTGTCTCTTTCCCATTCTCCCGCAGAATGAAAGTCCCCAAGGACAAGGTCCTCTCCCCTCTGTAACAGTCTGTCATTGTAATTTTTTTGGTTTAAACGATATTTATTCCTTTGCATGTAACCCCTTGTGAGGCTGGAGTCACACTAACCTGCGTAAAATACGGTCAGTATTTTACATGCGTAATACGGATGACAGACCCCTAAACAGTGCTCCGTATGTCATCCGTAATCAAGGTGAGGTCGCGTATTTTGCGCATGTCAGCATCCGTATGTAATCCGTATGGCATCCGTATGGTGAGATTTTCTCGCAGGCTTGCAAAATGGACATATAATGGAGCCCTATATATATATATATATGTATTCTATGTGTCTATATCTATTCTTTCATTTCTTTATTAAACCTGTCAGTGTGAGTTTACTGTATCGTGCACTGAATTGCCGGCTTTGCTAAAAGACACCGGGTGCGTATTTCTCGCAGGTCACATGTGTGGTCCGTGTGTAATCCGTATTTTTTGCGCACCCATAGACTTGCATTGGCGTACTACGGCCGTAGTACGCTGACAATCGCAGCATGCTGCGAGTGGCACGGAGCGTAGGATACTGAGGAGAAATATACGCCTGGTGCGAGTGACCCCATAGAGAATCATTGGTCCGTGTCTAATGCGTGCTTTTTGCGCCTCTCACGCACCCGTATTCCTCGCCAGTGTGACTCCGGCCTTATGTAAAGTATAGCACCATGAAATTAATGATGCTATATAAATAATTAAATAATAATATTAATAATAATACTATATGTGTGTTTCCTAGAGACAATCCATCAAGCATGTTATTGAAGGATTTTTTTATGACAACTGTTCAGCTGGGCACAAACTATGTCAAATTGGTAGCTATACCCCAGTGGGTCTTGGCACAGTGTCATGTTGACTACAGTCCCCAGATGTTATGTAGGTCCCTAATCTCACCTCTACTTCGCAGCATGATGAATTAATTGGAAAAGCTGTTGTTTTCTTGCCAAAGAAACTCAATAACATCAATTAGGTAGTTAGCCACACACAGAATGGAGAAATAGTAAAGATGACAATTCACAAGTAGTTTCACATTTGAGGTAAAGCACAATTCAACAATTTCCTTTAACTCTTACAAAACATTGCATTCAAAAGCCTTGAAGAAAAAGATGAATACTGTATATTGTGAAGCTAATAGGTATGAATAATTAATCACACCAATGATGTTACATAATTCTAAACATACAGAATCAGTGGTGAAATTATTTTCCACCGAAAATGTAAAGTATCAGACTAGTGTCATCTTGTGGAATGATATGAGCCACAAAGCCTTTCAAATTAAAACTGTTGTGGATGTACTGTAGAATTTTCTCTTGAAATTTGGAAGTACCTGCCCTCTATGCTGCTTACGTTAAAGAATTGATTTGCCAGATATGTACGGAGTCTGGATGAGCGGTCTGCAGGTACCTGTTCTGCGTCGGTTCTGGACCTGTTTTGGCTGCGTCCTCTGTCTACTGGTGGAAGGAATAGGGGAACAGACAGGCCCCATTACACAGAATGAGAGGTTATGTTTAGACAGGGAACAAGCCCAGAAGCTGAGGGGAAAAAAAGAGACGGAGTGAGTCCTCAGCTGTGCAAAGGACTGTTCTCGTAGTCTCCCGCCACTAAAAGCGGTACCTCCATTTAGCAAGGCTCCTTTTGCACAGTAACCACCAGAGAGCGAGGCACCTTGTGCTCCTTGAGCATGAGTACAGCGCACGTGCACAGTAGAGAGAGCCAGTTCATGCCACACGTCCAGCTTGGATAACCAATATTTATAATGCACAGAGGAATGACAGAGGACGTTCTTACGGTCAGCAAGGTACTCACTCAGCATGTTCCAAAACATTGCATTCCTTGTGACAGTACCCTGTGCCTCTGTGTCTGGGTGATGAGAGGGTCTGTTAAAACTCTGCAAGAACTTTGCCATTGTTCTACTGCCTCTGCTGTATAGGAGTTGTGTCTCTCTCACCTGTACTGCTTGGTTGGCCAATGAACTGTGTCCTCTGCCACTAGTGTTCGAGATAGTAGATTTATTCATAATTCCGCTATATGGGCCCTCTGGTACTGCAACATTTTAGTACACCTGTCTGCCTCAGGACTAAGAGATATAAAGTTCTCCGATTACCATGGGTCTAGAAGTGTCGCAAATCAGTATTGCCTCTCTGTCATCCAAAATTTTGAGAGCGCGAGAGTCACGGGAAAGGCAGCATAACATAAAGTCACCAAGGAGACGACTGACCATGCTGTCCTCCTCCTCCTTGTCCTCAGGCCTACAACACTTACAATGAACCTCAGTAAGATCATAGTACAAACATCATGGTAAATACCTTCTTGTAAATACACCTGCTATGAATGGGTCACTGAGTAGGATGGCAGGAACAGGCTAAGCCTCCAGAAAACCAGAGAGGTTGGGAACTAAGTGGTTTGCAGACCCCTGATCCTATCAACACAACTACTGTAGCAGTAGCCGTGGAGCATTGCTGCGATGCCCTAGATGCTTCATCACAGCCGGAGAACTAAGGCCTCTTTCACACTTCAGTTTTTTACAATCAGTCACAATCCGCCATGTTTTGAAAAAAACGGATCCGCAATTTTCTTTTGAGGATCCGTTTTTTTCCCCATTGACTTCTATTATTGGCGGATTGTGACGGATTGCCGTCCGTTGCATCCGTTTTTTTTGCGGATCCGCCAAAAGTTCCTGTCCATCACCATCCTCAAAGATTTGAAAACGGAGCTTGCAACGTTTTTCTCTGTGGCGGATCCTCCAGACACTCATTTAACCCGAAATTCTTTCTGGGTGCCGGACAAAAAAATAAATCTCTCTCTCTTTCTCTCTCTCTCTCTCTCTCTCTCCTTTTCCAGGCTGCGATTCCTTTAAAATTCTTCATTTGTCGGATCCGTCAAAAAAAAATGGACGGGTGCCATCCGTTGTCATCAGTACTAAAACGGATCCACCATCCGTCCTTTTGACGGATTTATACTGATGCAAAAAACTGAAGTGTGAAAGAGGCCTAAGCCTAAACACAGAAAGGTGAAATCTAAACTGCCCCGGAGCAGATCCCCAAAGGAATGGACAGCCCCCAAATATATATTGTCGGTGAGACAAGATGAGACACAAACACAGGCAGAGAACAGACTGAGCAAATGATGGGGCCCAAGCTGTCTTGAAAGGACAGGACAGAAAAGATACTGTCTGCAATCACGCACAGAACCCAAAAAAAGTCCAGCACTTCTGATATACAAAATACCTGAGGTCACACGACCTCACCCCCGCTCGATCAGCACTCTGGTATAAACTGGAAGCAAAGCAAAAAGATACTAACATAACAGGGGACTGAACAAGCTGTAACATATGAAGCAGGGCCCAGCGCTGCCCCCAGCAGGGAGCACGCTGAACCCTGGCAACAAAGTAGAAAGCAAAAAAATAGCACAACCAGATTAGATGCAAAGGATTAGCAAAATAATCACTTAGCTGAACCATGCAGATCAGGCAGGGGACAAAAGAACTCCAAATGCACAAGGAGGAAATCACCAGCAACCTCCAAGAGCAGCCAGCTCAATTATATGCTCCCAGACAGTAATCCCAGGTTCCCAATTATCATCGTCAGATGGGGAACTTCCATCCACCTGGCCAGTTCCACTACTCTCAGTAACCACCGGAGGGAGCAGAGGGAGCTTCGGCTCTGAATTCCGAGCAAGGGAATTCACAACATACACCTCTGTATTTTTTATCCCCCCCACCTAATTTTAGATTGTAAGTTGTCACAAGCAGGATTGTATTGCTTGGGTTAAATTATTGTTATCATTGTTACGTAGTGTAGATTGTAAGCTGTCATGAGCAGGGTAGTTTTATTTGGGTTTAATTTTTGGATTTTTGTTATTGTTATTTAGGATGGTTGTGTTTGAAACTGTTAAACTGTAAATATGTTTTCGCTTTATAATAACTCTCAATATTCAAATTAGAACACAGATAAGCAGGATGGAGACGTTAATTATGGTGTCATTGACGCTCACCCTCTTGGTGGATTCCTCAAAGTTTTGGAGGATGGTACACATGTCAGACATCCATGTCCACACCTCAGATGTTATGTGTGAAGACAGAACTGAACATCGACAACCTTGTTGATGATGGTAAATTAGTCACCAACTACCCTCTTCTGCTCAGAAATCCTTTCCTACATCTGCAGTGTAGAGTTCCATGGCCTGGGGGCATCACATACCAATCGGTGAGCCTGAAGCAGCAAGCACTGCTGAATCACGGCAAGGTCGGATAAAGCTGTAGCTGACTTTCTAAAATGGGTATTTAGAGCATTGTATTTTTACCAGCAAATCTGCAAGCTCCGTGTTGCTTTTCCAAAAACGTTGACCAATTAGGTTAAGCGCATGAGCCAGGCATGGCACGTGTGTGAGCTCGCCTCGCCAAAGAGCAGACACCAGGTTCCAGCCATTGTCACACACAAACATGCCTGGCTGTGAGTTCAGCGGTTTCATCCACTGATATACCTGCTGTTTCAGAGCTGTCCACAACTCTTCAGCATTGCGGTGTTTGTCACAGAAGCATATTAGCTTCAGCACAGCCTGTTCCCGCTTTGATTAGGCAGTGCTGCAGTGCTTCCAGCTTGTGACTGATGTGCTACCTTTTGGAGCTGGAGGCTGAAGAGGAGGTGAAGGAGGAGGAGGAGGTGCAGGAGCTGTACACTGAGGGGGCAACCCAGATGGACGTAGGACACCCAATACTCTATGTTTCAGAACAGACACCATACCAAGGTCTGAGTGTGTCCTAGATTCCACTTTATTAACCCTGTGTTCCCTCAGTGAGATGTATCGTCCCTGTCCACAAGCACTTGTCCACGTGTTTGAGGTTAGGTGAACTTTCCAAGTACCAGCATTGTGGAGGGCATGGGTAATGTTGTGGTACACGTGCCTGTGTAATGGCAGGACGGCACACCAGGACAAATATTCCCGCATGTTCATGGCCTCAGGGTGATCCTCGACTCTCTCTTTCAAACTACATATCAAAGCCCTTGCCTCCTCCTGTCCATTACAACTCAAAAATATTTCCTGGATCCGTACATTACAAGAAACATAACAAATGTTTGTGCCCGCCCTCATGATCTCCCTCCTCGACTATTGCAACCTCATACTCTCTAGCCTCCCCTCTAGCACTGTTGCACCACTCAAATCTATCCAAAATTCTGCTGCCAGAGTAATCCAACTGTCCCTCCATTATTCCACAGCCTCTCCTCTTTGCCATGCCCTTCACTGACTTCCTATTGCCCATGGGCTACAGTTTAAAACTCTAAATATAACATACAAAGAATTCCCCAAACTGTCATCTGTTACATGGTCTCCCAATGTCTGACTTGGTCTTGACTTTTTGTACGCAAACACAGTGTGCCCACAGCAAGATGTACTATCCCTGCCCACAAGCTCTTGTCCAAGTGTCTGTGGTTAGGTGCTATTTCCCTGTACCAGCATTGCTTGTCTAATATCATGACAACAAACCGGGAGAAATAGTGCCGGGTGGCGACCGAGTACCTTGTTATGGTCATCGCCATCAGGTTGCGGAAAGCGTCTGTTTGCCAAGAGCCTAGAATGCAACATTTCGAGCGCAAGCAGATGACAAATTTGTGAATTTAGTACTGTGTCCTGTGAGTCGTTGGCTGGGTCTTTCCGCTTTCGGTCGAAAGACTAGGGTATGGACAACTGAAGGATGCGCTGGGACAAGGACGTGTACGTGCTTGATTATGGTGCAATTTGACTGTGATCAACGACAGGTGCAGGACAGGAGGAACCTTCACATGCACTGTGGACAGGGGATTGGCTGGCACGCACAACAGTGGAAGAAGCAGTGGTATCACCCGCAGACACTGTTCATGGAGCCTGGTGTTCAGCCAACAAAGTCTGTTACTTTGCTGCCATGTGCCTGATAATGCTGGTGGTGGTAAGGCTGGTAGTTTTACTACCCATGCAGATACGGCCATGGTCGGTAGTGCAAATGTCCTTTTTGGGGTTATTGGAAAAGTCTTTAAAAAACAAGAAGACTGGTAGGAGGACATTCATTGTCTCCCTCTACCACACCACCTCCTCACCTCGACAACTGTCTCTTCTCTAACTACACCTTTGGCCTGGGCCAGCTGATGTAATGGCACAGTTTGCAATATGATCACAACGCCGATGACACGTAGATCTACCTATCTGTACCTGACTTCACCTCCTAAATCACACGTCTTCCCCATAATTATCCTTCTTTTCTCCTACACTAATCTTCTTTCTATAATTCAGCATTTTAATAACATGTTGCACTTTGCCCTTTATACAGACATGTGCGTGTTTGGCAACATATTTTGGATGGGCATTTCTTAGGGCGAGTCTCACACGCGCATCTGGTACACCAATCTTATGATGGGCATGAAACTGATAATGGTAATTGATGGTGGCTAAATGACGAATCATTGTTGGCTGTATCCTGGATCTCATACCTCCCATAGCCACTGCTGTAATAAATCATGTACTTTGCCATTCCTGTCATCACCATGCCTCTTTTCCAGATCACTTCATCCAACAAATCGTCCGCCATATTTTTACTAAAAACCTGCACCTTCCCAGCAGCAACTGTGTATGAAAACACATAACAGTTTTGCAAGGTGTTGATATCTATCTATGTTGATATCTACCCCCAGGGGCAAATGTTTGACAGCCAACACACTTAGTGCATGGGCATTACAAGTCTATAAGATCCGTCCTAGAAATTGGGCTTATTTTTTAATCAGGCCTTCCTCCAAGTCTCATCATCCACCACCACTAGATCAAAAGGGTTTACGTGTTCCGTGCAGCTACAGCCAGTGTCAAATTATTAACAAGGGTGGGTGGTTATGCTGTGCGTAAAATACTTGTTCTGAAAACGGTTGAGTTGTACCCCAATAGTTGAAAATGTTTGTCAGCCCAATACACTTAGTGTATGGCCATTACAGGTCTAGGAGACCCGCTCCTTTTTAATGGAATATTTTTTGTTAAGAGGCCCTCCTTAATGTTTCTTTCAAGGGAGGATTGGGGTTATTGGGATGCATATGACTTGGTAACAGGGCAGGCCTTGCAGTCAATGCATAGGAAAACAGAATGGGAGTACAAAATGAATAGTGTGAAGTGGATTTTCCTGTGCCCACCCAGTATGTGGGTTCAAAGGCTTATTGGGGTGCATATGACTTGGCAGCAGGGCAGGCCTTGCAGTCAATGCATAAGAAAACAGAATGGGAGTACAAAATTAATAATGTAAAGTGGATTTTCCAGTGGCCAACCAGTACGTGGATTGAAAAAGCTTATTGGGGTGCATGTAACTTTGGGGCAAGCCAGGCCTTGCATTCAATGCAATATTTTTTCTGGAAGCCCTCCTGTACCTCTTGTGAAAGGGGTATTATGGTGTGTCATAATTCTTGGCAGCCCATCCACTCATCCACTCACTGCATGGACAATAACAGTTTAGGAGACCCACTGTTTGATAATGGCCCTTTAAGAAGATTAATGCCGCCTGATGCCCCTGTAAAAGTAGGCTCTGTGACTTTAAGAGTCCTTTCTTCATAAATGAAACAAGATGTGTCTGCTTATGCGTCACACACCTCATGGCCAGTTAGGGTTGTTAAATGTTACAATGATATTTCCAAGTATATGCATTTGTATTGGTTGAAAGCAATGTTAAAGTTGAAAAACGCTTCAAAAACGCTGCGTCTGAACATAGCCCAAGGGGGAGGAACATTTTGGTCTGGGATTAATTATTTTGCCTTATATATACAAGTCATTAACCTGGAAAGGATGTACCTTTACATATTTCCCAGCAAAATCCATTTTGGTTTCGTTTTGGTATGTTTTTTGGTGCACCAGGAAAAATGGCATGAAACTCTGACAACATTGTTTAAAGCTGTGAACTAGGAGTCAGGAATGCTTCCAGGGGTGCTCCCCAAGATGTCACGGTGTCATTTGAGCAGTGTTTCCATCATTTTCAGATGTTTTTAGACCTTTAAAGGACCCCCGGGGGGATTGTGGCAAAAATACTCGAGTCTCCCATAGACTTACATTGGGCTCGTTGTTCTGTCCAAGTACCCGAGTAATCCAGTTTGTTCGACCAGAGCAATGAGCACCTGAGCATTTTAGTGCTCGCCCATCACTAGTTATAATGGGTATGAGTCGCCCCCGCTGGCTTCACCCAGGGCTGTGGGGTACTCGGTACCAGGCCCGTGTCAGGGGGATGATGTGTCACAGCAGCGGTGACCCGGTCCGTGGCCCTGGGCCCCAATATCAATGGCGGTGGTGTTTGGTTGTAATATAAAGTTCGTGACGCCACCCGTGGTATTTGGCAAGTGAGGTGTTAGCCAACGCTGCGTGCAGATCCTCTGGGGCTGATGGTGTGTTGCAGCTTAGATGGTGTAGCTCCCCACAGGTGAAACTGTAACCCTAGGGCAGAATATAAGTGATGGGCACAGGGATGTAGCAATGCCGACAGGTTAAGAAGCAGACACAACACAGCGGGGTGCCATTTCTGTACCTTTACTTGGTAACTGCAGTCCAGGGTCCTGATCACAGATGGTGTGGGAGCAGGCTAGCCTGGAAGCAACTCAGGAATTCTCTCTCTCAGATGGGCTGTGCAGTCTCCCTAATAGCGCTGTGTGTGTGAAGCACTCCAGTCCTTAGTTACTCTGAAGTTCCTCCTGTCAAATGTTCCTAGACTTCCACTTGCAATGCAGACAGCTGTAGCCTCTCTCTCTGGGACTCCTCTCACTCTCCGAATCCCCGGCTCTCTATCCGTTTTGCTGTTGTGCCTCAAGTCTTCTAGGGGAGCAGGGCATCTACAGCCTCCTACTCCTCGGGTATCTGTGGCAGGGCCGTTAGTACCCCTACCACCGTGGAGACCCGACTCCAGTTCTCAAGCTGAGGGAGCTCGCCTGCTGCAGCTCAACCTCCAGCTTCGCAATCCCCGTCTGCACACTTCACCCTCCGCAGACTAACTAACTCTTCTTCCTCCTGGCCCTCAGGGATCACTCCTCCCCTCAACCCTGGGTCAGAGCTCTCCCTGCTGGTCAGGAGGGGAACTGTGTTGTATGCATGGATTGTCTGTGAGAGAGTCCCATCATTGCCTCCAAGCCTGGCATTACCCTCTCCTGGAGGAAGGCAAAGCCAGTGTGGCGACCGTACTCCTGGGGGCGCCACAGGTACGTGTGACATCCTTTAAAAAAATAGATGCCACACATACTGGGGACATGGACATGTGAAGGGGGCCTATCTCATGACTATTGGGGTTTTAGATCCTTGCACTACATCACTGGAGCACACTGTACAAGCAAAATCTCGTAAAAGAAAATTCCATGTTCTCTTTTTGTTGCGTTCACGTTTGCACTTTTATGATCGATACTTCCCAAAATTCCACATTTGAGCATCATGAAGTTCTTGAACTCGCTTCCTGATTTAAAATTCACCTGCAATGTTTTAGGTCGTCACATACAAATGAAGAAAAAAAACATGCATGTACCATTAAGGGCCATGATCACCCTAAACAACATTTTCTTCAAATACTATTGTCTTACACTTATAATAAGTTATCATCCAACCCTCACCTTAAGTAATACAGCTAAGATGTTCATGTCTGACAGTGCTGAACTCTCCTCAACCTGCACCCTATAAAAATATCCTCATAAGTTTAGTGGACGCATCCCAAGTTAACATATCATCTTACACCTATTACCAGATTATTAAATTGTGTTTTCTCTCGGGCAAAAAATATGAATCTTGCTCTGCATTCCCACAGTAATACATCTGTGTATTGTTTAATCGTGACCTTTCCAAATGCTGCACGTATTTATTGATTTATTTATCGGTGTTACATTGTGTGAGTCGGATCGAACCTGACCATCCAGGGACAGAAAGGTCACCTTTTGATTTTTTTTTTCTCATGTAGCACTAAAAAAAATGATAATGATTGCAGTTTTGCTAGGAGAATAGACTGATGTGCTATTTAGTGCACAATTAAAATCAAAGGATAAGCTCCGGTCAAGACACTAGATGGCACTAAAGAGGTGACGTAAACTGTTAGAGACGGACAGTGTGGTCACATGGTGCGCGAAAATGGGAAGCTATGCTTAGGTACAGAAGACTATAGACAAATTGTATAGAAAGAAGATAGCATATTTTACTTGATTTAAATGTATAATATCCGGATCTTTTTTTATAAAATATGAATGAAAAAAAAAGAATGTTTTGTTCCTGTTATTAGGGAACCAACCTGGATTTTTTATACATGGCACATGGTTATTGCACTCAATTAAATTCAAATATTTTTTTCTGTGTAGCAGGAAAGAAATTACAATATTGGAAGAAAAAAATAGCAAGCAATTATATTTAACATTTTAATTTCTAATCTTTATTATTAGGTTAAAGTAAAAATGGCCCTTACAGCACAACAAGAACATACACGTGCTCAGCTACTATTATTTTATAATGGTATACAGATCGGAGAAAACTTCTGGAAATTCCCAAACATTATGCCTGAAAAACACCCTACCTGTGCCAGTGTCTAGAAAATATCTTGTGTATAAATAGACATAACAAAAACTATGCTAGACACTGTACGACTACATGTATACCTATGGCTGCTCAACCGCAGAATAACTCTGGCTTTTCCTTCTGTTTTGCATCAATTATATATATACATTGTATTGTGTACATTGTGTCTTATATTACATTTTCTTAGTGTTTCTAGCTGTAGAATTATTTTTCTTTATTTGTCAAGGGTTATCTATATTTGCAGAGGAACAAATACATTATTATTATTATTTATTATTATTATACTTATTATTTTATTTTCATTTTTATATGCGCTATTATTATTATATATTTGTCATCATTATGATGTGTGCTTTTTTTATGTTTATAGTATTACTGTTATTATTATTATTATTATTATTATTTAAATTATCATTATATTATGCAATGGAGTAAGTTGCAAGAATAAAATGAAAAATGAATATAAAAATTTAACAGAATATTTATTAAATTTAGTGTTATTACTGCTACTAATACCATAGTAATAATAATACATTTAGTAAAAATAATACTAGAAACATACATTTATTGCATTAAATATTGTTTGATTTGCTGATTTTTGTTTTATATTAATTTGAGTTTTTATTATTAGAAGCAATGATGAAAATACAATGTGAATATTATTATTAATGATAATATAATTATTAGTAGCTGTATTAGCAGTAGTCTTCATCATCATGAACATCTTCATCACAATTAATACCAACATGAAATTCCCTTAAAGATTACCTTTTTTAAACCTCCGTATTAGTTTCATATACTTTTTTTTCCTATATACTTTTCCACTTTTTCTCTCCAGTAATAAGGTTATGAAAATATGACTTATTACCACATTGCTTTTACAGCTAACTGAAACCATCTATTAGCCACCAAATGCTAAATATGAAACACGCCATATTATTTTATATAATAAACTAGAAATTGTAGCAATGAATACAACATTAAATTAATTTAGCACCTAAAGGCAGTATATAAAAAACCCCTTCTCTGTGGTAAAGCTTTACACATAAGATTACCTTCACTCTATAGCATCTTTAATACACTAAAGGGTCTACTAAACTGACAGTCCACCGGCAACTAACGGCTTCTCAACTGACAACAGTAGGGAATCAAATGTATTTTATTATTTGGGAACTCCATATAGGGGAAGCCAGACTTGAATTTGTCACTGATCCAAGAACCGCACCTCCCCTGGGAATTAATTATTTTCTTAAAATGCAACTTGTACTGTTAGTTTAAAACATTCCAACTGTGTTCACACTCTTTAAATCTTCTGTAAACCTTGGAGTTTAAATCACTTGCAGATAAGAATAATTCTATTACAGAGGGGAGGAAAAAAAACTTAGCAATTCATGAAAAATAGAAAAAAAAAATAAAAAGTGTATTTAGGGAAGAACCTTTTTTTGCCGGTTGCCATCGACTCCCCCCCACCTCACCCCCTACAACTTGGCATTCATTATATGTGGCAGGTTTGTTTTACAGCCCCTGGCAAGGGCTTCTATTAAGTAAATACATGGCATATTTTATGGGCTGTAGGAAAGTTTGCCCTACTATTTTGGAACTTGATTTGTAAACATTCGGGGCAGGTTCAAAACATAAGACCAAAGGCAATAGGAAAAGAGAGAGGTCAGCCAGATGACGTTTGCTTAAAGGTGGTGTTATGAATGAATTTGGGTTTTCGTACTAGGAGCTACGCCGAGTGGTGTGCATTAATATAATGCCGCCATATCTGACTGCCCCTGATATGCTTTTACTGTCAAACTCCTTACTATTAAAATAGGGAAAAACAGTCCGACAGCAAAGATTAACTGGACCGCCCTTTATAGAGCTGAACATGGCCTGTAAAGAAGCAGAAATTTATATATCTTTGTGCTAATGAGCTCCCCTGGAGAGCAAGTCCAGCACAGGTTCTCACCATTGGGGGAGATTCGGACCGACAGAGATTCTCTCGTCTCTCAATATGCTTATGATACGCGAATAAAACTCAGATCTGAATGCCAGCATTATATGATCCGACTCCCTGGCATGTAATCCGAGTGCAGTCTGATGGTTTCCATTCACTCACCTGTGCATGGCCCCATAGACTAACATTGGTCAAGGCTGCGATCCAATGTCTTGTAAGATTGCAGTTGGACTAATAATACGGCCGTCTGCACAAGCCCTAAAAGCACCACTTCAGCTTTTTTTTCTAACTCTGGACTGGCTCTTTAAATGTAGCACCCTGTCCCGGTTCTTAAACTCAAATTCAGCAGCTTCACCTTTTACTGACACTGCTACGGTGCAAAGGAGCCATCTTGTGCCCCTAACTTCTCACTGGCCAGAAATCAGAAGTTATGTCACAAGAGCTCAATCCAAGTCTATGAGAACCAGAACAAGGCGCTCATCATGATGTATTGAAAAGTGGCCTCCGTGGAGCCCCATGAAATACTGGAGCTGCCGAAAGGTCACTTTCCACCGGAGACCAATTCAATTGACACTGGCAAAGGATAAAGGCAGTGGCAGGTGAATATCAGACAGGGGGCAGGGGAATTACATTTAAAGCACCACTCCAGTGGAGTGGTGCTTTAAGTAGAAAAAGTGTACAAGACAAATCAAGGCTGAACTCCCTCTCGCCACACTGTTCATTGCCCCATATCTCGATGAATCTTCTGTATTAATGATTTCCACACCTGTTTCTGTCAAAACAAACTCATCCTGAAACCTTTGGGGTGAGGAATCCTGATTCACATTCTTTTCCATCTACTTTATGGGACTATTGACCTGATGCCATAGAGGTCAGTCATTTACAGATTCCCATAGTGGTCTGTCTGTAGTTTTCACCATTGTAAGATTTTGAATTATTTTGCTTGTTAGTCTGCATACAGAAACACGCAGGATTTGGCCTCTAAAGGGGAGATGCATTAATTAAAGGGGTTTCCATCAATGAAGTGCATTTTCTTTAGGCATGGATGGTTTTAAAACAATAAACGGAGGCATATTCACCATTTAGCGCCCTCATGGATTCAGCGTAGACTGCTCTAGAGGTGTGTGATGGCTCCAGAGTCAACGTCTGTGACTGGTTGCAGCGGTCAGGTTACTAATACACTATCTGAGAAATATCTGATGACGCTTGACTTCTGCAGCCAATCAGAGGATACAGTGATCCTGTTGATGTTAGAACGAAACAGACATTGCTTCAGGAGCTGGCACAGAACTCCAGAGTGGGACTGCTGTAAGATGAAAATGCCTGTTCTTTTTAAACCATTCATGTCTAAAAAAAATGTTTTGTACAACCTCTTTAACCCCTTTCTGCCATTTCACGTACTATCCCGTCCATGTGCCCTGGGACTTAATTCCCAGGGATGGGATAGTACGTCATAGCGATCAGCGGCGCCCATGTGGTGAGCGCCGCTGATCGCAGCCGGGTGTCAGCTGATTATCACAGTTGACACCCAGCACTATGTGTCAGGGGCGGTCACGGACAGCCCCCGACACGTTAACCCCTGGCACACTGAGATCAAACACGATCGCAGTGTACCGGGGGTTTAGGGAAGCATCGGCAGGGAGGGGGCTCCCTCCGTGCTTCCCTGAGACACCCACACCAGCGCAATGTGTAGCGCTGTTGCGGGGGTCTCCTTCCCTGCAGTTCCTCGGATCCAAAATGGTGGTGGGGACCTTCGGGGGCCTGCAGGGAGCCAGCTTCCTCACTGCCTGCAAAGCGCCGGCAAGAGGAAGCCTCCAGCACTGCCTGTGACAGATCGCTGATCTGTCACAGCGATCTGTGATGTGACAGATCAGCGATCTGTCACATGACAGTTATGTCCCCACTGGGACATAGTAATAAAGTAATAAAAAAAAAAAATTGTAAAAATAATTTATAAAAAATCGCTATATAAATGTAAAAAAAAAAAATTCCCTAATAAATTCATTTTTTGGAAATAAAAAAAACAAAACAATAAAAGTACACATATTTAGTATATATAACTAACATTGTCCCACTAGTTAACCCCTTTATTGAACCGCTTAAAAAATAAAAATAAACAACGAAGCAAAAAATAAAGCTTTATCATCATACCGCCGAACAAAAAGTGCAATAACGCGCGATCAAAAAGACGGATATAAATAACCATGGTACCGCTGAAAACATCATCTTGTCCTGCAAAAAAAGAGCCATCATGCAGTGTCATCAGCGTAAAAATAAAACAGTTATAGCTCGCAGAATAAAGCGATGCAAAAATAATTATTTTTTATATAAAATTGTTTTCATTGCATAAAAGCGCCAAAACATAAAAAACGACATAAATGAGGTATCGCTGTAACCGTACTGACCCGAAGAATAAAACCACCTTATCAATTTTACCGCACGCAGAACGGTGTAAACGCACCCCCCAAAAGAAATTCTTGAAATGCTGGTTTTTGTTTATTCTGCCTCCAAAAAATCGGAATAAAAAGCGATCAAAAAATGTCACGTGCCCAAAAATGGTACCAATAAAAACGTCAACTCGTCCCGCAAAAAATAAGACCTCACATGACTCGGTGGGTCAAAATACGGAAAAATTATAGCTCTCAAAATGTGGTGATGCAAAAACTACTTTTACAATAACAAGCGTATGACTGCTGCCATACATAAAAACCCGCTATAAATAGTAAATCAAACCCCCCGTTATCACCCCCTTAGTTAGGGAAAAATAATAAAATTAAAAAAATGTATTTATTTCAATTTTCCTATTAGGGTTAGGGCTAGGACTATGGTTAGGGCTAGGGTTAGGGCTGAGATTAGGAATAGGGCTGTGTTGAGGTTAGGGTTGGAGTTAGAATTTGGGGGTTTCCAGTGTTTGGGCACATCAGGTGCTCTCCAAACGCAACATGGTGTCTGATCTCAATTCCAGCCAATTCTGCGGTGAAAAGTCAAATGGTGCTCCTTCCCTTCCAAGCTCTGCCATATGCCCAAACAGTGTTTTACCTCCACATATGGGGTATCAGCCTACTTAGGACAAATTGCAAAACAACTTTTGAGGTCCAATTTCTCCTGTTACCCTTAGGAAAATAAAAAATTAGGGGCAAAAATATCATTTTTGTGGAAAAAAATATGATTTTTTTAATTTCACACCCGGGTGTTATAAACTTCTGTGAAGCACTTGGGGGTTCAAAGTGCTCACCACCATCTAGATAAGTTCCGTGGGGGGTCTAGTTTCCAAAATGGGGTCAATTGTGGGGAGTTTCAACAGTTTAGGCACACCAGAGGCTCTCCAAACGCGACATGACACCCGCAGACCATTCCATCAAAGTCTGCATTCCAAAACGTCACTACTTCCCTTCCGAGCCCCGACGTGTGCCCATACAGTAGTTTTCTCCCACATATGGAGTATCAGCATACTCAAAACAAATTGGACAACAACTTTTGGGCTCCAATTTCTCCTGTTACCCTTGGGAAAATAAAAAAATTGGGGACTAAAAGATCATGTTTGTGGAAAAAATATGATTTTTTTATTTTCATGCCCGGGCGTTATAAATTTATGTGAAGCACTGGGGGGGGTTAAAGTGCTCACCTCACATCTAGATAAGTTCCTTAGGGGTCTAGTTTCCAAAATGGGGTCACTTGTGGGGGGTTTCCACTGTTTAGGTACATCAGGGGCTCTCCAAAGGCAACATGACACCCGCTGACCATTCCATCAAAGTCTGCATCCCAAAACGTCACTACTTCCCTTCCGAGCACCGACGTGTGCCCATACAGTAGTTTTCTCCCACATATGGGGTATCAGCGTACTCAGGACAAATTGGACAACAACCTTTGGGGTCCAATTTCTCCTGTTACCATTGGGAAAATAAAAAAATTAGAGACTAAATGATCATGTTTGTGGAAAAAATATGATTTTTTTATTTTCACGTCCGGGCATTATAAACTTCTGTGAAGCCCTTGGGGGTTCAAAGTGCTCACCACACATCTAGATAAGTTCCTTGGTTTCCACTGTTTAGGCAAATCAGGGGCTTTCTAAATGTGGCATGGAGTCCCATCCCAATTCCAGCCAAAAAAGTCAAATGGCGCTGCTTCCCTTCCGAGCTCTACCATGCGCCCAAATAATAATAATAATAATAATAAAATTTTATTTTTATAGCGCCGACATATTCCGCAGCACTTTACATTTCAGAGGGGATTTGTACAGACAATAGACATTACAGCATAACAATAATCACATACAGTAGATTATAACAAATACCAAGAGGAGTGAGGGCCCTGCTCGCAAGCTTACAGTCTATGAGGAAAGAGGTAGACATGAAAGGTGGGTGGTAACAGTTGCCCTGATTGTATGGACCAGCCATAATGTTAAGTGTGTAACAGTACAGACACAGAGGGCTAATGGATGCATAAAGCATGTGGGAACATGATGCTGGGAACCTGGTTATGGTAAAACTTTTGGCTCTGCCACACAGGGATAGGTTAGGTTAATGTGTTGAGGCGATAGGCCAGTCTGAATAAATGCGTTTTCAGGACACGCTTAAAATTGTGGGGATTGGGGACTAATCGTATTGACCTGGGAAGTGCATTCCAAAGAATTGGCGCAGCACGTGTAAAGTCTTGGAGACGGGAGTGGGAGGTTCTGACTATTGAGGATACTAACCTCAGGTCATCAGCAGAACGGAGGGCGCGGGTAGGGTGGTATACTGAAACAAGGGAGGAGATGTAGGGTGGTGCTGAGCCATGGAGGGCTTTGTGGGTGAGGGTAATAAGTTTATACTGAATTCTGGAGTGGATGGGTAGCCAGTGTAATGACTGGCACAAGGTAGAGGCATCGGTGTAACGATTGGTGAGGAATATGATCCTGGCTGCAGCATTCAAGACAGATTGGAGAGGGGAGAGTTTTGTAAGAGGGAGACCGATTAGAAGAGAGTTACAATAGTCGAGACGAGAATGAATAAGAGAAACAGTAAGAGTTTTTGCAGAGTCAAAAGTAAGAAAAGGTCGAATTCTAGAAATGTTTTTGAGGTACAGATGACAAGAGCGAGCCAGTGATCGAATGTGGGGGGCAAAGGAAAGCTCGGAATCAAGTATGACCCCAAGACAGCGGGCATGTTGCTGGGGAGTAATAGTGGAACCACAGACGGAAATGGCAATGTCGGGTGTAGGTACATTAGTAGAGGGAGGAAACACAAGGAGTTCAGTCTTTGACAGGTTCAGTTTCAGATATAGTGAGGACATGATATTAGACACAGCGTTTAGACAATCGCCAGTGTTTTCTAGAAAGGCTGGCGTGATGTCAGGAGAAGAAGCGTATAATTGGGTGTCATCAGCATAGAGATGGTACTGGAAACCAAATCTACTGATTGTTTGACCAATAGGGGCAGTGTACAAGGAGAAGAGGAGGGGGCCTAGAACCGATCCTTGAGGAACCCCAACAGTAAGGGGAAGGTGAGAGGAGGAGGAACCGGCAAAAGAAACAGTAAAGGAGCGGTCGGAGAGATAGGAGGAGAACCAGGAGAGAACGGTGTCCTTGAGGCCAATGGAATGGAGCATAGTGAGGAGGAGCTGATGATCCACAGTGTCGAATGCTGCAGAGAGATCCAAGAGAATTAGCATGGAGTAATGACCATTTGATTTAGCTGTTAGCAGATCATTAGAGACTTTAGTGAGGGCAGTTTCAGTGGAGTGTAAAGAGCGGAAACCGGATTGGAGAGGGTCGAGAACAGAGTTTTCTGAGAGATAGCGGATAAGACGGGAGTGGACCAGGCGTTCCAGGAGTTTAGAGATGAAGGGAAGATTAGAGACAGGTCTATAGTTAGCGGCATAGTTTGGGTCGAGGGATGGTTTTTTAAGTAGTGGATGTATGATGGCATGCTTAAATGAGGAGGGAAAAATACCAGAAGAGAGAGAGAGGTTAAATATTTTAGTTAGGTGAGGGGTGACAGCAGGGGAAAGGGACTGGAGGAGATGTGACGGAAATGGGTCACTGGTGCAAGTAGTTGGGTGAGAAGATGCAAGGAGCCTGCTTACTTCTTCTTCTGTGACTGGTTCAAAATCAGAGAGTGAGTTAGATGCAGTGGGGGAGGGAGGACAGTGCATGGTATGAGGGGATTTGGAGATAATTTCCTGTCGGATCTGGTCAATTTTTTCTTTGAAGTAATTGTAAGTAAAGTAAGTAAGTAAGTGGTTTACCCCCACATATGGGGTATCAGTGTACTCAGGACAAATTGCACAATAAATTTTAGGGTCCTGATGCCCTTGGAAAAATAAAAATTGAGGGTGAAAAGATCATTTTTGTGGAAAAAATATTTTTTAATTGTACGGCTGTAAGTTATAAACTTCTGTGAAGCCCTTGTGGGTTCAAAGTTCTCACCGCATATCTAGATAAGTTCCTTGGGGGGTCTAGTTTCTAAAATGGTGTCATTTGTGGGGGGTTTCCACTGTTTTGGTACATCAGGGGCTTTCCAAACGTGACATGGTGTCTGATCTCAATTCCAGCCAAAAAAGTCAAATGGCGCTGATTCCCTTCCGAGCACTGCAATATGCCCAAATAGTCGTTTACCTACACATATGGGGTATCAGCGTACTCAGGACAAATTGCACAATAACTTTTTGGGTCCTGTTACCCTTGGGAAAATAAAAATTGGGAGTGAAAAGATCATTTTTTTGGAAAAAATATGATTTTTTAATTGTATGGCAGTAAGTTATAAACTTCTGTAAAGCCCTTGTGGGTTCAAAGTTCTCACTGCATATCTAGATAAGTTCCTTGGGGGGTCTAGTTTCCAAAATGGGGTTACTTGTGGGGGGTTTCCACTGTTTAGGTACATCAGGGGCTCTCCAAACCTGACATGGCGTCCGATCTGATTTCCAGCCAATTTTGCATTGAAAAAGTCAAACGGCGCTCCTTCCCTTCTCAGCTCTGCCATGCGCCGAAACAGTGGTTCCCCTCCCACATATCAGGTGTCAGCGTACTCAGGAGAAATTGCACAATAACTTTTGCAGTCCTATTTCTCCTCTTACCCTTGGTAAAATAAAAAAAATTGAACCTGAAGTATTTTTTTTGTGAATAAAAGTTAAATGTTCATTTTTTTTTAAACATCCAAAAAATTCCTGTGAAGCACCTGAAGGGTTAATAAATTTCTTGAATATGGTTTTGAGCACCTTGAGGGGTGCAGTTTTAAGAATGGTGTCACTTTTGGGTATTTTCTATCATATAGACCCCTCAAAGTGACTCTATAGATGGGCATGAAAATTGATTGACTGTTAGCTGAACACTTGTTCTATTGACAGCTATTCACAATGATCTCCCCATATATACAGTATATACATACAGTATGTACACTTGGTTTTTGTAAGCATGCATATTTTGTCATTGGGAAGAAGAGAGAAAGCTGCTGCTTTAAACCTCTAGTAGTGGCTTTTTTACAGGAAGCACAAAAGAATATTATCCAATATTCCAGTTCTGTTGTTCCCCAACATAAGTCAAACATTTAGTCATATAATAGATGTTTGGCCAACCTTGGTCCGTCGTTATAAGCCCATGTTTTACAGTCCGGGTATGGAACATGATTTTCAAACTAGTCGAGGGTCTCATGTCCTGATCTCAACAGCCTCATACATGTCCTTAAGGTCAGGTGCACCTGACCATAGTTTCGGTATGACTGCGATCCGACTAAACATTGGATCGCCCTCAGACCAATATTATTCTATTAGATGGAGGCCCGATGCAGTCGCATTGGGAGGGTGGTAATGTCACGATGGGGGCAGGCTTTGCAGCGTTGAGAATCTCTCCCCACATGTGCTCACCCACCTATCCACTCTCTCTTTCCCCATGTGCTGACTTCTCTCGTCTGTGCTTTATTCTTTGACCTGACTACCCCAAGTGCTATCCCCCTTGTCTGCTGTCTCTCTCCTTCCTGTACTCTGTTCTCCCCTCATGTGCTGTCCCATTTGAGCTGTCTCCCCCCTGTGCTCTGTCTCTCACCCCTGTGTCTGACCAAATACAGAACATACCACAGCTTCTGGGCAGGGGAGGAAGCAAAAGACAATGCTGACATTACAGCAGGAGATCGCAGAGAATACATTTTGTGAGTTAAAATATTGTTTAAAAACAATCAGTGAAATATTTTACCTCACAAAGTGAATCCTCTGTGATCCACTGTTGTAATGTCAGTATTGTCTTTTGCTTCCTCCCCTGCCCAGGAGATGTGGTATGCTCCGCACATGGTCAGACACAGACAATTTTTAAAATGAACTCTCGTTCGGGGGAAAACCCCTTTAACGTGACCGGCTTCCTCTGCCTGCAGACACGTCATGTATCTGACACCGGGAACAGTTGAATGATTCACTGCGCCTGTGTGGAATTCGCGTAGGCGCAGTGCGATGGTGTTCCGCTGGTGGTACCGCACAAGAGGCTGCGTGAGTGTGAGTGTGTGAGTCTGAGAGTCTGAGTGTGAGTCTATGAGTGTGAGTTTGTGAGTGTGTGTGTGAGTGTATGAGTGTGAGTGTGTGTCTGTGTGTGAATGTGTGTATGGTGCAATGGTGTTCCGCTTGTGGTGCCGCGCAAGAGGCTGAGAGTGAATGTGAAAGTGAGTGTGTATTAGAGTGTGAGTGAGTGTGTGAGCGAGTGTGTGGTGCCTACCTCGTATAGAGTGTGTGTGTAGTGCGACGGTGTTCCGCTGGTGGTACCGCGCAATAGGTTGGTACCAGAAGCAGTTTCCATATTGAGACACCCACTACTTGGGTGTCCCAATATGGTGGTTGGTGAACTTCCTCCACTTGGGATACAGTGAAATCTGGACAGAACAGGAAATTATATAAATAAATGGTGTCATGAACATGTCCGATTTTTTTCTTTAGACAGAGCCGATCAAGAGAAACAAAAAGGTTCCTTCTCGAGTTTGATCTTATAATCAGATCGCAATCAGCCATGCAAGTCAATGAGTATGTGGAAAACACCAGATGGAGGACATCTGAATTGCAGTATGATCTTCTCCGAATGGAGAAGATGGAGGCATTTTTTTCTCCATCTCCTCCTCGTCCAAGAGAATCGGATCAAACTGTGATCATATTCTGATCTCAGTCTGATCAGAGTTTGATCAGAATGTGATTTGTATAATTGACCTGATACTCTCGGCTGAGAAAATACCCGATTGTCTTTACTTGTACTATTGTCCAGCTCAGGTCAGTAGACCCACGGCTAGTCTGGATTTCATAGTCTGTCCGAGAAGCATGGGAATGCAGAGTAATTTATATGGTCTCCTGAAGACACTGTCAATAAATAGTAGTTCAAGTTTACATGCTGGAAAGTAAGCCTCTCATCTTACACGGTAAGCAGAGGGTGAGCCTCGGCGAAATACAAATCTTTTCCACCAGGTGCATTGTATTTGTACATTTCAGTGGAGAAAAAAAATAACTTTGACAACCTTAATGAGGAAGGGCTTTAAATAATCAATCTCCTTATACAAAAACTCTGCACGTGGAACAAGGGGAAAATACGCAGGGAATATATTTTTCTGGAACTGTTTGTGATTTTCTGTTGAGCTCCGAGGGAGGTAATATAATAACTTCAAACTTTCTAAGCAAAATAGCACAACAATGTTTTTTTTTTTTAATCCTGTGGCCACAGAAAATGTGCTCTATGGTTTTGGCAATTAGAACCATCCCCTTGTAGATTAGCAGGACCTTTGTTACGCTCCTCAAGGTTTTTGCCACTCTCTTTTTTTTTTTTTTTTTAAATGACATAAAAATTCCTCAAGATACAAACAACTATTAATATTTAATATTGTATATAAGTCAGTAAATTGAAAGCATCAGTGGGGTTCTTGTTTGTACCTTAAATTAAACGTGTAATTGGAGGAATAATTATGTGTGAAGAGGGCAAAGAAAATGTCTGTTGGTCACAACATGATAGTTGCCGTATCCTTGCTTAGAAATGAGCTGTCATTCTGAGCATGGTTTTGACTGGATTATGGCATCTGGGTGAACGGTTTCAGAAAAATAGATCAAGTTAAAACTGATGGAGAACAGTTTTCCAAAGTTTTTCCGCTCTCAGATAGTTTTTATTCTTTTGGATTGAGCAATGCATTTTGCAACTTTGTGAACACACATCTCTTTATTGTGAAGGGATTGCCTCGTCATCTTAAATAGGTAAAATTGCAGAATACTTCTAAAAACAAGCAACTTCATAATTTACAACTTATTAAAAATCTTTTCCAATCTCATGACCAGAGAGATTTGTAATTCTATTATTTTTTGCTCATTGCCTAACTTACTGCTGCAGTCCAGCACTGGTCTCCTAGTTAAGGAATGTAGCGCTTACAAGTTCCTTGATAGAGTTTGTAAGCACTACTGAAAAACTGGGCAGATCGCTGGGTCTGGTAAGCTTCAGAATGACTGTGTTCCTCTAATATTGCAGCTTTTGAGAGCGCACAGGTTGTACCAGTAGTGCAACCATGCTACTAGTCTGAATTGACAATCAAGAGGAATTGACAATCAAGTGTCCGCCACCCAAACTCATCCAATCATCCGAATCAATACTTTGTTCATTCATTAAGTGATCACCATCACGTTTGTACGGGTGGAAGATCAGGAGTGATTGTTGCTATAGAGGTAAGAAAGATAAAATAAAATCCAGCTCACCATGATGGTATTCAGAGCCCGGAAGTTGCCTTGTCAAGGCATGGACAATGCAAAATGCAGAGACTCCTGCTCCCCAATCTGTGATACTTTATTCACATAAGCAATTCGGAGGACATACACAGTTAAGGGGGTTTTACACATAGCGATATCGCTAGCAATATCGCTAAAACGTCACTGGTTTTGTGACGTTATAGCGATATTGCTAGTGATATCGCTATGTGTGATACTTACCTCCGACCGGCTCCCCCGCTGTCCGTCGCTGATCGCACGAGAATGTCTGGCTCCATTTCTCGTCGGGCGCTTCCTGCTGGGGCTTCCTGCTGTGACGACGAGCGACGCGTGGACGCGGGCGGGAGGACGTCAGGATCGCTGTGTGTGAAAGGTGAGTATCGTGCGCTGCGTCGCTGCTGCATCGCTGTGAGATCTTTCTGTGTGAAAGCTCACTAGCGATCATTTAGCGATGCACCAGCGATCCTGACCGGGTCGGATCGCCGGTCGGATCGCTGGTGCATCGCTAAATGTAAAAGGGTCTTTAGCGATACAAATTCACATGACCCGCATCAACGCGTTTCAGGTGTCTACACCCCCTTAATCATGAATTCCTAGGGATGTTCACTGATTATCTACTAGTGAAAATATACAATAAGACATAAAGACCTGGTAAGCACTGGCAACATCTAGATAGATCCAGATGGCTCTCGGAGGCCAAACTCTCAAAGCTATACAAAGAGAGCAATCCAACTCAGAAGTCCCATCGCATTAACACCTAAGAACAAGTGTCGCGCATTGGTGCATTGTGTTAGACTCCATGTAAAACAGTAAGCGCCTCGTCATGTATTCTGGTTGAGCAAACATCATATGGACACAATAAAGATCTGCTTTGTAGAACGTAAAGCACAACATTATGAAAGCAGCAGACAAAACAATGTCAAGAAACCTTCTGAAAATGTAATAGCTTCCCGATAATAAAATAAACATTGTAGCAACTCTTCGACAAGTAACAGACCCCAAAAATATTCACATGATATAAATATTGCAACATAGAAGCAATGAAAGGGCCACTTGTCTGGGACTGATTAATGCAATAAATCCAGACTGCAGGATCTACACTCAGACTATGGACGGTATGATAATATTTAGTAAGTGCGCCCTTGTAAACACCTACTGTTTTCCACTATGCATTGAAGAAAATACACTTGCAGACATTACATGTGCGCTATTTATTCCTCACATATTGAATTCACCCTGATGGAAATGTTCCAGATCTGGAGCTGAAAAAGTATCTTTGCTTTATCAACAAATGCACAGGGGAATATTAGCTGAATGGAGCTGTGTGGTGTAGGAAACCCTTTTTTACACTCTATTAGGAAACTCTGTGGGGTCCGGTGCCTAGGAACCTAATCTTTCAGTCACATTAAAAAGTGGCTGTTAAAGTCCATTTACACTGTGTGACCATCGGAATAAACAACTGCCAATCACATACTTGTTTGCTGATCAGTGGTCCTTTACAGGACACTTTACACAAGCAGACCCCACTTTAGATGTGCAATAAATGACCTGTAGCAGATCGGTCAATGCAATTTGATAACATGCCACACAAGAGGTTGGTACACAAAATGCTGGGTCTGGGGGAAAATGTGTGTAAATGGGTAAGTAACTGGCTTAGTGATAGAAAGCAGAGGGTGGTTATACATGGTATATTCTCTAACTGGGTTGCTGTGACCAGTGGGGTACCGCAGGGGTCGGTGTTGGGACCTATTCTCTTCAACATATTTATTAACGATCTGGTAGAAGGTTTGCAAAACTATGTAAAGCAGTCAATACAAGAGAAGATAGTATTCTGCTACAGATGGATCTTGATAAGTTGGGAACTGGAAGATGTGGTTTAACAATGATAAATGTAAGGTTATACACATGGGAAGAAGGAATCAATATCACCATTACACACTGAACGGTAAACCACTGGGTAAATCTGACATGGAGAACGACTTAGGGATCCTAGTTAATGATAAACTTACCTGGAGCAGCCAGTGCCAGGCAGCTGCTGCCAAGACAAACAGGATCATGGGGTGCATTAAAAGAGGTCTGGATACACATGATGAGAGCATTATACTGCCTCTGTACAAGTCTCTGGTTAGACCGCACATGCAGTACTGTGTACAGTTTTTTGGGCACCGGTGCTCAGGAAGGATATAATGGAACTAGAGCGGGTACAAAGGAGGGCAACAAAATTAATAAAGGGGATGGGGGAACTACAATACCCAGAGAGATTAGCAAAATTAGGATTATTTAGTCTAAAAAAAAAGACGACTGAGGGGCGATCTAATAACCATGTATAAGTATATAAGGGGACAATACAAATATCTCTCCGAGGATCTGTTTATACCAAGGAATGTGACGGTCACAAGGGGGCATTCTCTGCGTCTGGAGGAGAAAAGGTTTTTCCACCAACATAGAAGAGGATACTTTACTGTTAGTGCAGTGAGAATCTGGAATTCCCTGCCTGAGGAGGTGGTGATGGCGAACTCAGTCGAAGGGTTCAAGAGAGGCCTGGATGTTTTCCTAGAGTGTAACAATATTGTATCTTACAGTTATTGTTAGGTTCTTTAGAAGGACGTAGATCTGGGGATTTATTCTGACAGAATTTTATAGGCTGAACTGGATGGACTAATGTCTTTTTTCGGCCTTACTAACTATGTTACTATGTATGTTACTTAGGTTGCCATTATTCTCGGCAACACGAGTGTTGTTTATACAAGACAATGTGCTGCTGAGAATGATGATCTTTTCTGTAAACTAAAAAGATCATTTCACTCAACGAGCAAGCAATTGGGTTGGTCATTCTTCAGGTGATCGTCACCATATTTACGCTGCACCATGAACACTTGTTCATGATAATTGTGCAGTCTAAATGCGCCTTAAAGGGAATCTATCACCAGGTTTTTGCTACCCCATCTGAGAGCTGCATAATGTAAAGACAGAGATCTTGATTCCAATTATTCATCACTTACTGGGCTGCTTGCTTCAGACATAGGTGGCCGATGTCATGAATTAGTTAAAGAAAATCTGGCAGCACATTGTTTATGTCATTTGAAAGCAGCATGATGCACAGTCTGAAACCCTGATTCCAGTGATTTGTCACTTGCTGGTCAGCATGCTGTCAATTTGATACAGTGCCTGTTTTATCTGCTGCAAACCTACCAGTTCTCTGAATGCTGAGTTCTGTAAAACCCTCCCCCACCACTGATTGGCAGCTTTCTCTGTAGTTTGCGTGTTGACAAAAAGCTGCCAATCAGTGGTTTGAGAGAAAAAAATGGGTGTGCACTCAGGTCTCAAAAAATGGAGTGCTGGTGGAATGGACTATTGAAGTCCCTGTAGCAAGAATCAGAATTCACCGCACTCTCAAATAGATAGTTTGCAAAGAGCGAATACGTTTATTTAATAAAAATCCAAGCAGAAAAAGGTGCCGCAAGACATAGGGTTCATGGTAAGATAATATCACTGTAATATCCAACGTTTCGACCCTCCAGGGTCTTAATCATGGGGTTACTTGGTTACGTATGATTTGTAGTCTAAAGATAATATAGAGGAAGGCAGAGACCCTTTTCATTGGTTCCCCTGGTGCTTGGGCACAGAGTAGACTCTTTAACATAGATGGCAGTCCATATAAGGATAAACCTGCATTGGTGGCGTGGTGTAAAGCATGAAAGCGGCACTCCCGTGTCTTGCTGAGTGTGCTGACATTCAATCAGTGGTTTGGACTGAGTTACACAGAGCAGTCAACTAGGAGGCATGATACACCAAGTCCTCTAGTGATAACCTCCTATTGATATAACACTGATTTTATTGAAACAGTAGACAGTCTACAAAGTGGCACATCCCTAGAAACAGGCCCCTAAATTGTGCTGCTCTCAGATTACATAATAAAGATCTGCTGACAGATTCCTTTTAAGTATCATCTTAGTATAACACCAAAAAAATGGTACTAAATAGTTTATATGCAAACTGCAAACTTTAAAGTAAGGAAGAAAAATCTTACTACAATTCACTATCTTAACAAGTATAGGTTTTTTAGGCTTATTTTAAAAAATTACATAAAGGGTAGTAACTACAAACTGATGTTCTGCTGGCTGTGCCATAAACATACGCAATGACCTCTTCTTAGGGAGGTAAACATATGAACTCTACACACAGCAGGTGAAATAAGTATTGAACATATTCTAAGTAAATATATTTATGAAGATGCTATTGATATGAAATTCTCCCCAGATGTCAGTAACATTCCATCCGAACCAAACAGGCAAAGAAATCAAACCATAGATATCCATAAATTACGTTTTGTGCAATAATGAGAAATGAAACATGGAAAAAGTTTTGAATACGCTTACTGAAATTGAATTAATATTTTGTACAAAAACCCTTCTTGGTGATGAAGCTTCAAGATGCCTCCTGTATGGAGAAACTAGTCACATGCATTGCTCAAGTGTGATTTTTTTTCTCATTCTTCCACACAAACACTCTTCAAATCCTGAAGATCTCCTGGTCTCCTTCTATGTGAGCTTTAATTCCTTCCATAAATTTTTCTATTGGGTTCAGGTCAGGTGATTGCTGGGCCATTCAAGCAGCTTTATTTTCTTTCTCTGAAACCAGTTGAGAGTTTCCTTGGCTGTGTGTTTGGGATTATTGACTTGCTGAAATGTTCACCCTTATTTCATCTTCATCATCCTGGTAGATGGCAGCAGATTTTTATCAAGAATTTCACGGTACATTTGTTTATTCATCCTTCCGTCAGTTGCATGAAGTTGGCACTGCCATCTTCTGAAAAATAGCCCTATACCTGGATGTTCCCACCTCCGAACTTCAATGTTGATATGTTGTTTGGGGGTGATATGCAGTAAATTTTGGCCTCTAAACATGGTGTGTAGAGTTGAGCGAAACGGGTCGAAAAAATTCAAGAGTCGCCGACTTTTGGCAAAGTCGGGTTTCATGAAACGAAACCCGACCCTAGGATGAGGTCGGCAACTTACGCGCCAAAGTCGCGTTTCAAAAGTTTGTTTTGCGCTCTTTTTCAGCCAATCAGGATCCACGGACACTGTGGGCAACGTGATGACCTAGGCACGGGTCACCACCATCTTTCAGAAGGGCATGCAAGTGATTGGCTTGCTTTGGTGGGCGTCACAGGGGGTATAAAAGGGCGTGCACGCCGACCGCCATCTTACTTCTGCCGATCTTAGTATAGGGAGAGGTTGCTGCTGATTCTGTAGGGAGAGCGTTAGGCAGGGAAGAAGACAAAAAAACTGCTTCTGCTGCTAGCGATTTGGCCTGCACAACACACAAGTCACTGTGTGTGCAGTGCAAGGGGAGGCTATATTGTGGTGTAGCAGTGGTGTTGGTTATTGGGCTGCCATTTAAGGCTTCCTGACACACTGGCATTGCTGTTTACCCACTGCTCCGCAAACTGCTTTTTTAAAAGCAATCCAATCTCCCTTATCCTCTAGTCACTTTTGTCACAGCTGTGCCATCGAGCCTGTCACATAGCGCTCAGATATCAGTGGGCCTCACACAATCCACAAGTGTCCAGTGTCCAAAAGTGTGCGCAGAGATTCAAAATCTCCATTATCCTCTCGTCACTTTGGTCACAGGCAGCTGTGCCATCGAGCCTGTCACATAGCGCTCAGATATCAGTGGGCCTCACACAATCCACAAGTGTCCAGTGTCCAAAAGTGTGCGCAGAGATTCAAAATCTCCATTATCCTCTCGTCACTTTGGTCACAGGCAGCTGTGCCATCGAGCGTGTCACATAGCGCTCAGATATCAGTGGGCCTCACACAATCCACAAGTGTCCAGTGTCCAAAAGTGTGCGCAGAGATTCAAAATCTCCATTATCCTCTCGTCACTTTGGTCACAGGCAGCTGTGCCATCGAGCCTGTCACATAGCGCTCAGATATCAGTGGGCCTCACACAATCCACAAGTGTCCAGTGTCCAAAAGTGTGCGCAGAGATTCAAAATCTCCATTATCCTCTCGTCACTTTGGTCACAGGCAGCTGTGCCATCGAGCCTGTCACATAGCGCTCAGATATCAGTGGGCCTCACACAATCCACAAGTGTCCAGTGTCCAAAAGTGTGCGCAGAGATTCAAAATCTCCATTATCCTCTCGTCACTTTGGTCACAGGCAGCTGTGCCATCGAGCCTGTCACATAGCGCTCAGATATCAGTGGGCCTCACACAATCCACAAGTGTCCAGTGTCCAAAAGTGTGCGCAGAGATTCAAAATCTCCATTATCCTCTCGTCACTTTGGTCACAGGCAGCTGTGCCATCGAGCGTGTCACATAGCGCTCAGATATCAGTGGGCCTCACACAATCCACAAGTGTCCAGTGTCCAAAAGTGTGCGCAGAGATTCAAAATCTCCATTATCCTCTCGTCACTTTGGTCACAGGCAGCTGTGCCATCGAGCGTGTCACATAGCGCTCAGATATCAGTGGGCCTCACACAATCCACAAGTGTCCAGTGTCCAAAAGTGTGCGCAGAGATTCAAAATCTCCATTATCCTCTCGTCACTTTGGTCACAGGCAGCTGTGCCATCGAGCCTGTCACATAGCGCTCAGATATCAGTGGGCCTCACACAATCCACAAGTGTCCAGTGTCCAAAAGTGTGCGCAGAGATTCAAAATCTCCATTATCCTCTCGTCACTTTGGTCACAGGCAGCTGTGCCATCGAGCCTGTCACATAGCGCTCAGATATCAGTGGGCCTCACACAATCCACAAGTGTCCAGTGTCCAAAAGTGTGCGCAGAGATTCAAAATCTCCATTATCCTCTCGTCACTTTGGTCACAGGCAGCTGTGCCATCGAGCGTGTCACATAGCGCTCAGATATCAGTGGGCCTCACACAATCCACAAGTGTCCAGTGTCCAAAAGTGTGCGCAGAGATTCAAAATCTCCATTATCCTCTCGTCACTTTGGTCACAGGCAGCTGTGCCATCGAGCCTGTCACATAGCGCTCAGATATCAGTGGGCCTCACACAATCCACAAGTGTCCAGTGTCCAAAAGTGTGCGCAGAGATTCAAAATCTCCATTATCCTCTCGTCACTTTGGTCACAGGCAGCTGTGCCATCGAGCCTGTCACATAGCGCTCAGATATCAGTGGGCCTCACACAATCCACAAGTGTCCAGTGTCCAAAAGTGTGCGCAGAGATTCAAAATCTCCATTATCCTCTCGTCACTTTGGTCACAGGCAGCTGTGCCATCGAGCCTGTCACATAGCGCTCAGATATCAGTGGGCCTCACACAATCCACAAGTGTCCAGTGTCCAAAAGTGTGCGCAGAGATTCAAAATCTCCATTATCCTCTCGTCACTTTGGTCACAGGCAGCTGTGCCATCGAGCGTGTCACATAGCGCTCAGATATCAGTGGGCCTCACACAATCCACAAGTGTCCAGTGTCCAAAAGTGTGCGCAGAGATTCAAAATCTCCATTATCCTCTCGTCACTTTGGTCACAGGCAGCTGTGCCATCGAGCCTGTCACATAGCGCTCAGATATCAGTGGGCCTCACACAATCCACAAGTGTCCAGTGTCCAAAAGTGTGCGCAGAGATTCAAAATCTCCATTATCCTCTCGTCACTTTGGTCACAGGCAGCTGTGCCATCGAGCCTGTCACATAGCGCTCAGATATCAGTGGGCCTCACACAATCCACAAGTGTCCAGTGTCCAAAAGTGTGCGCAGAGATTCAAAATCTCCATTATCCTCTCGTCACTTTGGTCACAGGCAGCTGTGCCATCGAGCGTGTCACATAGCGCTCAGATATCAGTGGGCCTCACACAATCCACAAGTGTCCAGTGTCCAAAAGTGTGCGCAGAGATTCAAAATCTCCATTATCCTCTCGTCACTTTGGTCACAGCTGTGCCATCGAGCGTGTCACATAGCGCTCAGATATCAGTGGGCCTCACACAATCCACAAGTGTCCAGTGTCCAAAAGTGTGCGCAGAGATTCAAAATCTCCATTATCCTCTCGTCACTTTTGTCACAGGCAGCTGTGCCATCGAGCCTGTCACATAGCGCTCAGATATCAGTGGGCCTCACACAATCCACAAGTGTCCAGTGTCCAAAAGTGTGCGCAGAGATTCAAAATCTCCATTATCCTCTCGTCACTTTGGTCATAGGCAGCTGTGCCATCGAGCCTGTCACATAGCGCTCAGATATCAGTGGGCCTCACACAATCCACAAGTGTCCAGTGTCCAAAAGTGTGCACAGAGATTCAAAATCTCCATTATCCTCTCGTCACTTTGGTCACAGGCAGCTGTGCCATCGAGCCTGTCACATAGCGCTCAGATATCAGTGGGCCTCACACAATCCAAAAGTGTCCACTGTCCACAAGTGTGTGCAGAAATTCTAAATCTCCCCTGTCCTATAGACACCTTGTACCTTGTTTTACATTACTATATAGTTTGTTGGATTTTGTCTACATTTCTACCAAAAATGAGGAAGGCTGGTGGAAGAGGCCGTGGAATTGGGCGGGGGGTTGGCAGCTGGTAATGATGGTGTTGGTGGTGGATCTGATGGTAGTGGCAAGAGCAAAATAGGACCGAATGCAGGAGGTGCTGACCCTGCGTCATCGTCTGGTTACATAAGGCCTCGAACGCTTAGTTTTCTAGGAGTTGGCAAACCGCTTTTAAAGGCAGAGCATCAGGAAAAAGTTTTGTCTTACATTGCTGACTCAGCCTCCAGCTCTATCGCCTCCTCTTCTTCAGTTGTAAAAAGTAAAAGCACTGAGTCGTCATTGGAGGCTCATGTTCATGAACCACACCTTTCCTTGTGTCCTTCACCCCAACCAAGATTGAAGGATGACGCAGGCCATACTACTGATTACTCCATGGAGCTGTTTTCACATACCATGCCTGGATTATCAAGTGAAATGGTGAATTACCCAGGCCAAGATAAATCTGACATGGAGTGCACTGATGCACAGCCGCTGATGGATGATTCTGCTGGTACATTCACTCAGAGCACTACATTGTCCTCGCAGTGTACAGAGCCAGATTTTGAAACTGATGAGACTCAGGTGCCCCTTCCCGCACACTATACCACCATACACGGTGACACAGAGAAAGGTGCACATGACATAGAAGAGGAGGTGATGGATGACCCAGTTGTTGACCCAGATTGGCATCCATTGGGGAAGAGGGTGCTGCTTCCAATAGCTCAGATGAGGAGCATCCACAGCAGACATCGACATCGCAACAGCTGTTATCTGGCAGGCCCGGAGCACTCCAAAGACAGGTTCCAAACATCAAAAGAGTTGCTGGACAGCTTGTCCAGAGGGTCAAAAGATCACAGCGTGCTAGGCCACAAAATGTCTGCCAAAGTAGGAAGAGTGCAGTGTGGCACTTTTTTGAACAAAATCGTCATGATCAGGCCAAGGTTATCTGTAAGAAGTGCGTAAAGACCTTTAGCCGAGGGAAAAATCTGAAAAATTTGAATACCAGTTGCATGCTTAGACATTTAACCAGCATGCACTTGCAAGCGTGGACACAACACCAAACCTCAAGTGCCACATGTGCAACTGATCACAACGAAGGTAGTCAGCAACGCTACATTGTTTCCCCCACTGTAAGCCCACCGGTTAGCACATCAGCAAATGTTGAGGTGTCGTTGCAAGACCACAGCAGTCAGGGAATCCCACTGTTATATCAACGAAAGACTGATTCTAGGCCATCAGAAAGAACACCAACTCCATCACCATCATCAACCCTCTCTCAGTCCGCCCTGTCCACCGCTACTTCCACCATATGCAGCTCTCAAGTCCAGCTCACCCTCCCAGACACTATGAGTAGGTCAAGAAAGTACTCAGTCTCTCATCCGCGTACACTGGGTTTGAACGCCCACATTGCCAAACTAATCTCGTTTGAGATGATGCCCTTTCGGTTGGTGGAAAGCACAGCTTTCCGCGAACTCATGGCCTATGCAGTACCACGCTATGACCTACCCAGTCGCCACTTCTTCTCTCGCAAAGCCATCCCAGCCCTCCACCATCATGTGAAAGACCGCATTGTCCATGCACTCAAACAGTCAGTGAGCGGAAAGGTGCACCTCACAACTGATGCATGGTCCAGTCGGCATGGCCAGGGCCGTTACGTGTCCATCACTGCGCACTGGGTTAATGTGGTGGATGCAGGGTCCACAGGGGACAGCGGTGGTGGGACAGTGCTGCCTAGCCCACGGTATAGGAAACAGTTGGCTGTAGGCGTTCGACCCTCCTCCTCCTCCTCCTCCAGAAGCGAAAGCTCGTCCACAGAGCGCAGTCGTACGAGCACTCCATCTGCAGCTGCCACTGTTGCACACGATGTGTCCCCCTATCGAGCAGCTAGTGGAAAGCGTCAGCAGGCTGTGTTGCAGATGATGTGTTTGGGCGACATACACACCGCCGAGGTGCTGGCCGAGTACTTGAAGCGACAAACTGAGTCATGGCTGGGCAGTGTACATCTTGAGGCAGGCAAGGTAGTTAGTGATAACGGCCGTAATTTTGTGGCAGCCATAGCCCTTTCAAAACTCAGCCACATACCTTGCTTGGCTCACACCTTGAACCTGGTGGTGCAGTGCTTCCTCAAAAATTATCCGGAGTTAACAGCCCTGCTCCAGAAGGTGCGAAGACTGTGCGCGCACATCCGCCGGTCGCCTGTACACTCCGTTCGTATGCAGAAGCTGCAGCGATTGCTCCACCTTCCCAACCACCGCCTCATTATCGACATTGCAACAAGGTGGAACTCCACCCTGCACATGGTGGAGCGGCTGTGCGAGCAGAGGCAGGCCATAATGCATTTGTGGGAGGATACACGGCCAGGCACTTTGAGAGCAGACATGGAGTTGACAGGCGTCTAGTGGTCGAAGCTGAAAGACCTTTTTAAAGTCCTTCAGTGTTTTGAGGAATGCACACGGCTGGTAAGCGCAGACGACGCCATCCTAAGCATGAGCATCCCACTTATGCGTCTGCTCATGCAAACTTTGACGCACCTTAAGGAGCAGGAGTCTGCAGCCAATGTTGATGAGGAGGAAGAGGAGGAGGGAATCCTTGATGACATTCAGCCATTATCTGCTCAGGGACCTCTCCTGGACGAGGTGGAGGAAGAAGAGGAGGAGGAGGAGGATGATGGGGATGATTACTTTGGGGAGGAGGATGCATCTCGTGGGGCAAGTGAAAATGTTGGCGTGGCAAGGTCTGGTACAGGGTTTGTGCGTGACTGGAGGGATGTGGATTTGCCAGAAAGTGATCCTCCACCCAGCACTCGCAGTGCATCATTGACACCGGGAACATTGGCCCACATGTCAGATTATGCCTTGCGGATCCTAAAAAGGGACCCCCGCATTGCCAAAATGATGAACGATGACGACTACTGGTTGGCCAGCATCCTGGATCCACGCTATAAAGGCAAATTACAAAACATCATGCCACAGGAGAACCTTGACCTAATATTGGCTAATAAACAAGCAACTCTGGTAAATCGGTTGCTTGAGGCATTCCCAGCACACAGCAGCGGTGATGGTTCTCACACGAGCCGTACGGGCCGGGGGGCAGCTTGGCAGAGGTGTTCGTGGTGCACACAGCAGAAGTGGCATTGGAGACAGGGGTTTCATGACAATGCTGTGGACTGATTTTTCAAATACCGCTCACACAACTGGTAATACTGCATCGATGGAAAGTGACAGGAGACAGCAGTTGTCAACTATGGTTACAAACTACTTTTCCTCCCATATCGATGTTCTCCCACACAGGTCATTCCCCTTTGACTATTGGGCCGCTAAACTGGACACCTGGCCTGAATTGGCCCAATATGCCTTACAGGAGCTCGCTTGCCCAGCTGCAAGTGTGCTATCGGAAAGAGTCTTCAGTGCAGCTGGATCAATCCTGACAGAAAAAAGGACCCGTCTGTCAACCCAAAATGTGGATGATCTAACCTTCATTAAAATGAACCACGCATGGGTTTCCAAGGATTTTGTCCCACCTTCCCCTGATGACACATAGGGTGACAGAAAAATGGCTTGCTTTGGTCCACCTCTTCCTGGTACTTCACCTATTTTGCCTTTTGCATCATCTGAATGTCCAACATCAACATATGCCACTTTCTAAAACTCCCTAACTGTGCTGCCTCCCCCGCCATGGCTGGGGTCACCACCTACCGCACGACACCGTGCGAGTGCCGTTGCCCTGGACAGGTGGGTAGGCCGACTCTTGGGCGCGGGCACTGGCACAGGGTCCCTCATAGTGCAATCAAGTGTCTCTGACGGCGGTGGTGCACACCCGCCATCAGACACACCGCTGTACTATGAGGGGCCCAGTGCCAGTACCGACGCCCACGAGTGGGCCCCCCTTGCTTGGGCAGGGCCCCAGCATTTGCAATCTTTACCTCTCCCTGCTCCTCCGCTGTGTAATCTGGGCCGTCAAATCCATACTGTGCCTGACACCGTCTGAGCCTGCCTCCTGAGACATATATTTTGAATGTGTACGCTATCCATACATGTTATCCGGGGATACGGTACCCTTTCTAACCTTTGTGCAATCACGTGCAATCCATACTGTGCCTGACACCGTCTGAGCCTGCCTCCTGAGACATATATTTTGAATGTGTACGCTATCCATACATGTTATCCGGGGATACGGTACCCTTTCTAACCTTTGTGCAATCACGTGCAATCCATACTGGGCCTAACACCGTCTGAGCCTGCCTCCTGAGACATATATTTTGAATGTGTACGCTATCCATACATGTTATCCGGGGATACGGTACCCTTTCTAACCTTTGTGCAATCACGTGCAATCCATACTGGGCCTAACACCGTCTGTGCCTGCCTCCTGAGACATATATTTTGAATGTGTACGCTATCCATACATGTTATCCAGGGATACGGTACCCTTTCTAACCTTTGTGCAATCACGCGCAATCCATACTGGGCCAAACACCGTCTGAGCCTGCCTCCTGAGACATATATTTTGAATGTGTACGCTATCCATACATGTTATCCGGGGATACGGTACCCTTTCTAACCTTTGTGCAATCACGTGCAATCCATACTGGGCCTAACACCGTCTGAGCCTGCCTCCTGAGACATATATTTTGAATGTGTACGCTATCCATACATGTTATCCAGGGATACGGTACCCTTTCTAACCTTTGTGCAATCACGTGCAATCCATACTGGGCCTAACACCGTCTCAGCCTGCCTCCTGAGACATATATTTTGAATGTGTACGCTATCCATACATGTTATCCGGGGATACGGTACCCTTTCTAACCTTTGTGCAATCACGTGCAATCCATACTGTGCCTGACACCGTCTGAGCCTGCCTCCTGAGACATATATTTTGAATGTGTACGCTATCCATACATGTTATCCAGGGATACGGTACCCTTTCTAACCTTTGTGCAATCACGTGCAATCCATACTGGGCCTGACACCGTCTGAGCCTGCCTCCTGAGACATATATTTTGAATGTGTACGCTATCCATACATGTTATCCAGGGATACGGTACCCTTTCTAACCTTTGTGCAATCACGTGCAATCCATACTGGGCCTAACACCGTCTGAGCCTGCCTCCTGAGACATATATTTTGAATGTGTACGCTATCCATACATGTTATCCAGGGATACGGTACCCTTTCTAACCTTTGTGCAATCACGTGCAATCCATACTGGGCCTGACACCGTCTGAGCCTGCCTCCTGAGACATATATTTTGAATGTGTACGCTATCCATACATGTTATCCAGGGATACGGTACCCTTTCTAACCTTTGTGCAATCACGTGCAATCCATACTGGGCGTGAGAACGACTGGCGCGCTGTTAAGCAAGCTACAGCACCTGTCCAGACAAGTACAGGGATTCCCTAGCGAGGAGACTTATTTGATTGTTTTCAATGTTGGGACAGCAATTTTTGGGGAGCACTATACTCTGGAGAATGATAGATGGGGCCCACCATACACTGGAACATTCCAAAGGTGGACATCTGACACTGGAGCAGCATTTACAGGGCCCATTATACACTAGAGCATTAGAAATGGGGCCCATTATGTTTGGAGCATTATTTGGGCCCATAAGACAGTGGAGCTTCATCCATGGGGACCAACATATACTGTAGCATTATGTGGAGCTCATCATATACTGTTTCAAACATTATATGGGACCAATGATTCTGTATGGAGAAATAGATGGGCCTCGTCATGAGATGTAAAAAGTGAGGTATTTTTCATTGTACTATACCGCTATTTATCTGCCGTATCGGAGCATGATGAGTTGTGGTATGTGTTAAATTGGCGCTCTTTCGCCCAGGGCACATGAAAACCTGCAGCCAGCCCTCCCCCCCCACAACTTTAGCCAAATAACCCCCATTTTTCAGTGCATAACTTGTATTATGAAGTTAATTAAGGTTGACAAGCTTAAGTAAGAAGAATTGATGCTTTTGGCATTCAAATGGGCACTGTAGGTGTGTTTCCTGTCCTCCTCTCACTGCCGACTTTTATTCCCCATTGACTTACATTGGGTTTCGTGTTTCGGGACGACCCCGACTTTTCCCTATAATCGGACGATCTTGCTCGACCCGACTTTTGGAAAAGTCGGGTTTCACGAAACGAAACGCGACCCTAAAAAACCAAAAGTCGCTCAACTCTAATGGTGTGTATTATGATAGCATCTAAAGAGTTCAATTTTGGTCTCATTTGACCAAACTATATTCTCCCAGTAGTTCTCTGGCTTGTCAATGTTGTTGAGCAATCTTTAAATGTGCTGCTTGGACATGCTTTCTGTTCAGCAATAATAATAATAATAACAATAATAATAATAATTTTTATTCCTATAGCGCCATGATATTCTGCAGCACTTTACATTTTAGAGGTAACTTGTATATACAATAAAGACATTACAGACTAACACATAACTCAGATACCAAAAGGAGTGAGGGCCTTGCTCGCAAGCATGCAACCTATGAGTAAATGGAGTTTTGCATGGTGAGCATGCGTAAAGGCCATGAAAGTTGAGTGCACTACTTAGTTTTCTTTGAAATAGTTGGACCTTCCGATTCCAGGTCTTCTATAGCTCTCCACATGTGGTGTTTGGATCTTGGACAACTCTTCTGATCATTATATTGACTCCTCTGTCTGAAATCTTTTGGGGAGCACCTGGTCAAGGCCGGTTTATAGTGAAATAATTTTTCTTCCACTTCTGGATTATGGTCCTAACAGTGCTCACTGGAATCTTCAGTAGTTTAGAAATCCTTCTGTAACCAATGCCATTAGTATGTTTTGCAACACAAAGGTTGCGAACGTCTTGAGACAGCTCACTGGTTTTACTCATCATGAGGTGTTTCTTGTGCGGCACCTTGGCAATGAGACACCTTTTTACAGGCCATCAGTTGTACCAGCTGGTATTATTTTTCACTGCATAGCTGGATTGTTTTCTAATTACTGATAGATTTCAGTTGGTGTAATGACTTTCCATGGCCCTTTGCACCTTTCTGTCTTCATGAGTTCAATACTTTTTACTTTCTCATTATTACACATAACTTTAATTTATCTATGACTTGATTTATTTGCCTGTGTGGATTGTACTGCTTATTACCGACATCTTGTGTGAATTTCATGTCAAAAGCACCTTTGCAAATACTGTTACCTAGAAAATTGGTGATGTGTTCAATACTTACTATATTTTATGGACTATAAGATAGCACCTCAAGTTTAGAGGAGAAATATAAGACGCATCCCAAGTTTAGAGGAGGACAATAAGAAAAAAATAATTTTAAACCTGTCATCAGGATCAGGCATGTCAGGAGTCACAAGTGCCTCTTATAGTCTGAATGTAACTTACTGGTGGAGGGGGTGGCATTGGAGTGGGGTCACAGGAGGCAGGTGCAGGGTCACATTTATGTCACTTGACAGCAAGTGCGGTCAAAGCTGCGAGCACAGGGCTTGAAGGAGGGGATGTCCTGGCATTGCGAGTTAGCAGCTGAATCTCCGCTGCATACTTTAATTTCCCAGTAGTCTTCAGTAAAATGGAGCCAGATGTGGCGCATAAGTCACTGAGCCAAGATCTAAATCAGGGCATGCACCGACTATTGGCACCATTTTCCTGAAGTCCACTGTGAGGTCAATGTGGGCAGCGAGAACTCAGCTCCTGCCTCACACTGACTAGACACTCCTGCCACTGCCGGTATCTTACAGTGGCGACCCTGCTCCTTCCTCTTGTGACTCCGCTCCACCACTGCGGCACCCCCTGGTAAGCTACCTTCAGATTATAAAATATGCACCCGCATTTTCCTCCCAAATTTGGGGGAAAAAATGTGTCTTATAGTCGTAAATACGGTATTTCACCTACTATATATTCGCTTTTTTCTAATATACATATATGTCTAGATGTAAGCTTGTCCCTCAGTTACAACTACTGTGGTGTTTGTAACGTCACTACGTTAATAAAAGGCTTTGTTATAGTCATGGCCGAAAGGGTTGGCACACCGTGAAATTTTTCCAGAAAATGAAGTATTTCTCCCAGAAAATTATTGCAATTGCACATGTTTTGGTATACAAGTTTATTTCCTTTGTTTATTAGAACAACACAAAAAATACTAAGAAAAAAGGCAAATTAGATATAATTTCACACAAAACTCTCAAATCCCCAAAGTGGGCCAGACAAAATTGTTGGCAGCCTTAACTTAACTCCTTCACACCCCATGCCTGTTTTCAACTTCATGACCAGGCCAAATTTTACAGTTCTGACCAGTGCATCCTATGTTGTAATAACTATGGAAAGCTGGATGGATCCTAGTGATTCTGACAATGTTTTTTCGTGACATATTTTACTTCAAGATAGTGGTAAAATGTTTTCGATATGACTTGCTTTTATTTGTGAAAAAATCAGAAATTTTGTGAAATTTCTTAACATTTAGCAATTTTTTAAACTTATGTCACACAAAATAGTTAATAAATAGCATTTACCACATGTCTACTTTACATCAGCATAATTTTTTAAATCCATTTTTTTTAGGAAGTTAGAGGGGTTAATAGTTGACAAGCAATTTCTCATTTTTCCAAGAAAATGTACAAAATCATGCTTTTAGGGACCACATCACATTTGAAAAGATTATGAGGGAACTATATGACATAAAATACCCTCAGGTGCTTCACAGGAATTACTGGAATGTGAAAGGAAAAAATGAACTTTTAACTTTACTTCACAAAAATTTTACTTTAGACCCAAATTTCTTTATTTTCACAAAGGAAACAGGAGAAAATGGACCCCAAAATTAGTTGTACAATTTCTCCTGAGCACGCCAATATCTCATATTTAGGGGGGGATGCTGTTTGGGGCTTGGAAGGGAAGGAGCACCGTTTGACTTTTTGAACGCAAAGCTGGCTGGAATCAAAAGAGGACGCCATGTCCCTTTTGGGGAGCCCCTGGTGTCCATAAACAGTAGAAACCCCCAACAAGTGATCCCATTTTGTAAACTAGACCCCTCAAGGAACTTATCTTGATGTTTAGTGAGTACGTTGAACCTTCAGGTGCTTCACAGAAATTTATAACATTGAGCTGTGAAAGCAAAAAATCTGATTTTTGTCCACAAAAATGTTCTTTTAGCCCCACATTTTTTATTTTCACAAGGGACACAGGAAAAATGGACCACAAGTATTGTTGTGCAATTTTTAATGAGTACGCTGATACCCAATAAGTGGGGGGAAAGTACTGTTTGGGCGCATTGCAGGGCTCTGAAGGGAAAGAGCAGCGTTTGACTTTTTAAATGCAAAATTGACTGAAATCATTAGCAGATGTTATGTCACGCTTAGAGAGCCCTTGATGTGCCTAAACAGTGAAAATTCCACTCAAGTAGCACCATTTTGAAACTGGACTGCTCAAAGAATATATATAGATGTATGGTGAGCATCTTGATCCCCCAGATGCTTCATAGAAGTTTATAAAGTTGAACTGTGAAAATAAATAAAATCATATTTTTCCCACAGAAAAGTTATTTTAGTCCTAATTTTTTTCTTTTCACTTGGGTATTAGGAGAAATAGCAACATATAATTTGTTATGTATTTTCTCCTAAATATGCCATTACCCGATATGTGGGTTAAAACTACTGTTCGGGCGCACTACAGGGCTCGGAAGGAAAGGAGCGCCATTTGACTTTTTTAAGCGCAAAATTTGCTGGAACCATTAGTGGACTCTATGCCCCATTTTGAGAGCCCCTGATGTACCTAAACAGTGGAAACCCCCTCACAAATGACCCATTTGGGAAACAAGACCTCTCAAAGCATGTATCTAGATGTGTAATAAGCACCTTGAACCCCAGGTGCTTCGTAGAAGTTTAAAACATTAAGCTGTGAAAATAAAGAATCAAATTTTTCCCACAAAATATTATTTTAGCCAGATTTTTTTTATTTTCACAGGGGTAACAGGAGAAATTGCTCCATACAAATTGTTGTGCAATTTCTCCTGAGTATGCAGATACTCCATTTGTGGAGGAAAACTACTGTTTGGGCTAAAGGCAGAGCTCACAAGAGAAAGAGCGCTATTTGACTTTGATTTGCAGGAAACGATAGTGAATGCTGTCACGATCAGGGATGTGACCTTTAGCCCCACACGGCTATCACAGGCACAGGGGGGCTTATCTTAGCTATCCCACCGCTGGCACCATGTGATAAAAAAACAGCAAGCTAGTCTTGCCATAACAATTTACCGCAGGGGGGTTTATTTTAGTTATCCCACCACTGCCACAATATGTTACAAGCTGTTGGGATTTATGTATATCCCACTTTCCAGTTCCACTTTGGAGCTTGCAGCTCTCCGGCGCCCCCCTTAACCTCAGGTCAGTCAGGGAACTACACCTAGGATAATTAGTCGCCGGATGGGCTACTCATTGTCCAATGGCTGTTAGGCCCGCTTTCAGTGAGGGGGTTATAAATGCTTTGGCCGCAGCCAAACAATCAGCTTATAAAACCCGCTCAGTCATTGCCAGCGCTACCCACCTAGCCAGAACACACTTCGCTGCCACCAGCTTCATATTCCTCATATTAATATTCAAAATTAATAGAGGGTTTTGAAGCAAACCCAAATCAGTAGCGTAATTAGCTTACAGGCACATGAATTCGTCACAGAGCAAAGAGACTGATCTAATACATTTTATAGTTTATTCCCAAAAGATGGGCAGTGTTTACAGAAGATAAAAAGGTTTTACGAAATGAGACAATAATAGTATGTACAATGCAAATACAAATAAAGGGGTTTAAAAAGCAGAAATAAAACTTACATTTGGCTTAGATCATTTCAGGCAGAACCATGCTGGGGTGGAGCCAGATATCATAATTCATGGATGAGGTCTCATGGCACAGCTCACAAGCATGAACTACCCGGGGGGGCTCAGTTGCAGACTTATAAGTCTGGGCTTGTGACATCACCAAAGGGGCTGTCTGGTGACAGTCCTCCCCTCTGCTCTTACAGTTACAATCTGGCTGAAAAACTTATCATAAACATAACTCGCAGAGGGTACCTCGTACAGACACACACATAATATCATCTTTTCCAGCTTGTCGCTGGAATTAATTCAAGACCAAACTCGAACTAGTTATTCCACACAATTCAGGAGAAATCCATTTCTCCGATTCTGTTGGTGCTGGAACCATGAAAAACATGGGCTATGAAACTTAGTCGCGAATGTCCCAGATTTGTCAGTTTCATTATTCTATTGCTGATGGAGCCCGAGCTGTGGCCTCTTTAACATTTCCCACACTTATATCCAAGCACATGTTGAGGACAAAGGAAATTCTTTCTACTAGCTAATTAACATTCCTCGCAGTGAGGAGGGAAGGGGGAAACAGGAAAGAGCTGGTGTAGTGTTACATGCTGTAAATGAAGCTGCAGGCAGAGGCTGCAATGTGTGACAAGCTAAGGAAAGGAAGGGGGGTTAAGCCCCCACACTGACATAGCATAGTTCGGTGTGTAAATAGAAGATTCTGCAATGTGAAAATCTGGGGAATCTTACATCATATTTTACATTACCATTACACCTCCCCATTTTAGAGTGTGCTAAGGAGGTAGGACCTGTCGGTACTCGTCCATGCGCACCTCAGTGGCTTCACCCCGGCGGGACAACCCATCGGCATTTCCATGCTTGCTGCCTTTTTTGTGTTGTACGGTAAAGTTGTACTGCTGGAGGGCAAGGATCCAGTATAGCAACCTTCCATTGGTTCCGGACACTGTATGCAGCCAGCTCAGAGGGTTGTGGTCGGTTACCACCATGAAGGTGCACCCGTACAGGTAGGGCTGCAAACGTTGCAGCGCCCAGACCCTGGCCAGGCACTCCTTCTTGATGGTGTAGTATGCCACTTCCCTAGGCAGAAGTTTCCAGCTCAGGTACAACACGGGGTGCTCTTGGTTCCCCAAGTCAAACTGGCTGAGCACAGCACCGAGGCCAAACTCACTGGCATTGGTCTGTACCAGGAATGGTCGACTGCTTTCAACACTGGAGAGTTGCACAGGGCTGTTTTCAAAGCTTGGACGGCCACCTCGCAGCTGTCTGTCTAGTTGACTGTTATGGATAGACTCCGCTTGGTGATGTCTGTTTTGCAAGGGCGTTATAGTCCTGTATGAACCACCTATAGTACCCTGCAGTGTCCAAGAAGGACATCACCTGTTTCTTGGTCGTGGGGGTGGGCCAGGACCCAATTTTGTTCATTTTCTCTGGTTCTGGACTCATGGAACCCCGCCTGCCCAGTGCCCCAGGTAGTGGACCTCGCTCATGCCCATTTGGCACTTTTCCGGCTTGATGGTCAGACCTGCCTGGTGAATATGCTTGAGCACCTCCTGGAGATGCTTGTGTTCCTCCCAGGTGGAACTGAAGACGGAAATGTCGTCCAGGTACACTATGGCATACTTCTCCAGTCCCTGAAGCAGGTGGTTGACCATCCGCTGGAAAGTGGCAGGGGCATTTTTTATGCCGAAGGGCATGACTGTGGACTCGTACAGTCTAAAGGGGGTGATAAAGGTGGATCTCTCCTGCACTGCAGGGCTCAGAGGAATCTGCCAGTATCCCCGACTCAAATCCATGATGGATATGTATTTTGCGTTCGCCAACCACTCAAGCAGATCCTCGATGCGCAGCATCGGGTGTGCATCAGAGGTTGTGATGGCGTTGAGCCTCCTGTAGTCAACGCAGAAATGGGTGGTCCAATCCTTTTTAGGCACGAGGACTACAGGTGAGGCCCACGTGCTCTTGGACCGTTGAATCACCCCCAGCTGTAACATCTCATCGATCTCTTGGCACATAACCTGCTGCACCTCCTTAGAGATCTGATAAGGTGTTCGCCATAGTGGGGCATGATTTTTAGTGTCCACCTTGTGGACCGCTAACTCAGTCCATCCGGGTCGGTTGGAGAACATGGCCTGGAAGAGTTCCAGAGTGGTCAACAACTGCGACCGCTGGGATTCGGATAGTGAGGCACTTAACTCCATGTCCTCAATGGACCCATTGGCCTTGGCTTGTGCCAGTATGATGTCCAGGAGGGCGTCTTCCTCCTCGTCCTTGGGCAGGTTGCAGACCGGTAGGATGCAGGCTTCATGTTCGTGATGAGCCTTCATCATGTTGATGTGAAAGGCCTTGCGCCTACCCCGAGCATGGTCAACTGTGACCACATAGGTGAACGGGTTGAGCTGTTGGTGGATGACGTATGGGCCTTCCCAGGCTGGCTGAAGCTAATCCGTTGGTACAGTGACCAGCACCCACACCTTTTGACCCACCTGGTAGGTCTGCTTCTGGGCGTTCTGGTTGTACCAGTGCTTCTGGCCAGCCTAAGCCTGCACCATGTTGTCATGCACCAACTGCATCAAGGTCTGCATCTTGTCACGAAGCGCATGACATAATCCACGATGGACACTTCAGTGGGGTTTGGCTCATCTTCCCAGGATTCTCTTACGAACCCAAGGGGTCCCCGGACTGGCCTGCCATAGAGGAGCTTGAAGGGGGATAACACCGTCGAGGCCTGAGGAACTTCTCTGTAAGCGAATAGCAGGTGTGGAAGGTACCATTCCCAGTCGCACCCTTGGGTCTCAACCAGCATGCAGAGCATCTGTTTGAGGGTTCACATAAACCATTGGTCTGTGGGTGATACGCACTCTATACCATGTGCCTCACCTGCATTTTCTCACAGAGAGCATCCATTAGGCGAGACATGAATTTGGTCCTGTGATCGGTAAGCATCTCCCTGGGAAATCCTACCCTTGAAAAGATGGTCACCAGTGCGTCCACCACCTTATCCGCCCTGATTGAGGACAGAGCTACTGTGTTGTGAGTTCATTTTCCCCTTCACTAAAGAGGCCCGATGAACTCCCTCTTCTGGTAAAGAAAGGTAGTGAGCCTGATTACACTGGTCAACAGCATTTTTGGTGCCAAAGATATTTCATCGAATTTAGGGTATTTTTGGGGTGCTGATTCTGAATATGTCATCAGTTTTGCCAGATTGGCTCAAGTTTTTGAGATTTTTGGTATCTTATTTATAGCACTTGTTGGTAAATGCGACGCATCATCTCATTAATTTCTTTGGATTAGTACTTGAACTGAGCAGTTCTCAATATAGTTTTGTGTTAATTAGTGTTCTAAAAGTTTGTTCATAGCTTGATTTTTGCACTAACTTTATGTTGTTGTCTGTTTTCCAGTGAAAAGCATGAACTCATCATGAAGAAGTTGTCTTAACGATCCAGACTCATTCTGTTACATTTGTGGTGAATATACACTGCCAAAACATAGAAGAAACATAACAGACTTCGTAAAAAAAGTGTATTTTGCCTATTTTGGGGTTATGCTTGGGGACCAAGACAAGTTTTGGGCACCACACATAGTGTGCAAAGCATGTATCGAATTATTACGAAAATGGAGCAAAGGACAAAGAAAAAGCTTCAAATTTGGTGTTCCAATGGTGTGGAGAGAGCCAAAAAATCATCATGATGACTGTTATTTATGGTAAACACAGGTACAGGCACATCTTCACAATGAGGGACAGGCCTTCTTGCAGATTCCATGTTACTCCCATTTTCGTTTCTTATGCTTATTGAATCCTTGCACTTGCACTGCACAGAAATAACAGTCATCATGATGATTTTTTGGCTCTCTCCACACCATTGGAACACCAAATTTGAAGCTTTTTCTTTGTCCTTTGCTCCATTTTCGTAATAATTCGATACATGCTTTGCACACTATGTGTGGTGCCCAAAACTTGTCTTGGTCCCCAAGCATAACCCCAAAATAGGCAAAATACACTTTTTTTACGAAGTCTGTTATGTTTCTTCTATGTTTTGGCAGTGTATATTCACCACAAATGTAACAGAATGAGTCTGGATCGTTAAGACAACTTCTTCATGATGAGTTCATGCTTTTCACTGGAAAACAGACAACAACATAAAGTTAGTGCAAAAATCAAGCTATGAACAAACTTTTAGAACACTAATTAACACAAAACTATATTGAGAACTGCTCAGTTCAAGTACTAATCCAAAGAAATTAATGAGATGATGCGTCGCATTTACCAACAAGTGCTATAAATAAGATACCAAAAATCTCAAAAACTTGAGCCAATCTGGCAAAACTGATGACATATTCAGAATCAGCACCCCAAAAATACCCCAAATTCATTAAAATATTTTGGACACCAGAAAAAAAATTTTTTTTCGTTGACCTGTGTTATCAAACACCTGAGTCTGATGATGATGACTGGCTGAGTGGAGTTACTGACTGGATATAAGGCTGCCAACGCCCTTCTGCCCTGCGGGTGATTTCACTGTGGGATCCTTGGAGACCAGTCTGAATTCCTGCTCCTCTAAAGCTAAGTTTTCTGCTCGGCTTTTTGCATTTGTGCTTAGACTTTGTTTTGCTTTGTTTTTCTGGATTTCTGCCATTCCCTGCTGGGGTGTGCTGAATTCCTTTAGCTCTGTCTTCTGAAAATACCTGAGTGCTGATTTAGTTTTTGAAGCCTAGCTGCTTCAGGGTCTTTTTCATATCAGCTTGTTGGCTTATGTCTTTGATAGGGTTTTGGCAGATTGCAGACAGCAACCTTCCTTTCCTGTTCTGTTTAGCTAGCTTGGGCCCCATCGTTTCCTCAGCCTATCTTTCTATCTGTGTGAGTGTTTTTTCATCTTGCTTCACCGTCATTATATGTTGGGGGCTGCCTTTTACTTTGGGGTCTGCTCTGGGGCAGTTTAGATTTCCTTTTCTGTCTTTAGGCTATTTAGCGCTCTGGCTGTGATCGAGGGGTCTAGGGCATCGTAGGAACCCCCCACGACTACTGCTAGTTGTGTTGATAGGTTCAGGGGTCTGCAATCTGATAGTTGCCAACTTCTCTGGTTTTCTGGACGTAGCTTCTATTTTTGTGTCTGCCTCCTACGGTGACTCAATCATAACACTACTGCCTCTGGGTACCGGGTAGCGTAGTCTACCACGGTGAGAATGTATTGCTTTCCAGAGCTGCTGGGGACGGCAAGCGGGCCTACAATGTCCACCGTGATTCTCTGGAAAGGCTCCTCTATCACCGGCAAAGGGATCAGGGATCAGGGGAGCCTTAATAGCAGGCCCCGCTTTCCCCACTCTTTGACAGGAGGCACAGGAGCGGCAGTTTTGGGTCACGTCTGTCCCCAGCTTGGGCCAATAGAAGTGTTGAGACAGCCGGGCCTTAGTTTTGCTGATCCCCAAATGTCCAGCTAGTGGAATCTCATGGGCTATCCGCAACAACTTAGTTCTGAACTGATAGGGGACTACCAGCTGTCTTTCCCTCAACCATTCCTTTTGGGATTCTCCGGGCACTGTCTCCCGGTACAACCTTCCTCATTCCCAGAACACCCTCTCCTTATCAGTCGCGGAGGTGGGCATCTCAGGAAAGAGCTGGTGTAGTGTTACAAGCTTTAAATGAAGCTGCAGGCAGAGGCTGCAGTGTGTGACAAGCTAAGGCAAGGAAGGGGGTCAAGCCCCCACACTGACATAGCATAGTTCAGTGTGTAAATAGAAGATTCTGCAATGTGATAATCCGTGGAATCTTACGTCATATTTTACATTGCCATTACAAATGCCATGTCCCATTTGAAAAGGCTCTGATGTGCCTACCCTCTATGTGGAGGAAAATTAATGTTGAGTATATGGCAGAGCTCGGAGTGATGTGGACTAAAGCAGTGATGTTTTGAAACTCAGACTTTGATGGAATAGTGTACGGGTGTCATGTCATGTTTGTAGAGCACCTGGTGTGCCCAAACAGTGGAAACCCCCACAAATGACCCCATTTTGGAAACTAGACCCCTCAAGGAAATTATCTAGATATGTGCTGAGCACCCTGAACCCCCAAGGGCTTTACAGAACTTTAAAATGTTGATCTGTGAAAATGAAAAAACAAACATTTTTTCTGACAAAACTATTGTTTTAATCCCAAATTATTGCATTTTCACAAGGATAGCAGGAAAAAATGAGCCCCAAAATTTGTTGTGTAATTTCAAATGCTGATACCCTATACGTGGTCAAAAACTACTTTTGAGACAAAGTTCAAAGCTCAGAAGGGAAGAAGCTCCATATTGGAGTTCAGGTTTTGCTGCAATGGTTTGATGTGCCATGTTACATTGGCACAGCCCCTGAAGTGTCAGAACAGCAAAGAAAAACCATATATGACCTCATTTTGCAAACTACACTCCCCAATGAATTCATCTTCAGGTGCACTGATCATACTGACACCACATGTACTTCACAAATTTTTATACCATTGGGCAGTAAAGAAAGATTATTTACATTTTTACCACTAAAATGTTGTTTTAGCCCCAGGTTTTTAATTTTTCTATGGGCTAATAGGTGTCATGACCCACTGGGAGAACCCCTGAGATGTCAAAACAGTATAAATCCTCATAAGTGACCTCATTTTACAAACTACACCTCTTGATGAAGTATTCTAGGGTTGGAGTGATCCTTTTAACACCACAGGTGTATCACAGAATTTTATACCATTGGGCTGTGAAGAAAAAATAATTAAATTTTTACCACAAAAATTTTGTTTTAGCCCCAGATTCTTCATTTACAAAAACAGAAATGGGTAAAAATGGCAGCAAAATTTGTCCCACAATTTCTTCTGAATGTAGAAATACCTCTTATAAGGCTGTGCAGTACTGCTTAGTGATACGGCGAGACTCAGCTCAGGAGGGACGAAGCGCTATTTGCCTCCAGAGCCCAGATTTTCCAAGAATAGTTTGCAGACCCCATATACAGAGCCCTCCTAAGTTCTAGAAGTACAGAATTCCCCCTTACCTGACCTCATTTTGAAAATTATATGTCTTTGGGAATTTGTCTACAGGTGTAGTGACAATTTGGACGCCATGGGTGTTTTCCAGAAATAAGAAGTAGTGGATGTTACTGAGTATATTGCAAACTGCAATTGTAGTACCCAGTAAGTTACTTTGTAGTGACCAATACATTGTGCCCAGCTCATGCTTCTGGAGACTCACACCAGTAAGCTAGACTAGTTCTCATCACCAGAATTGCCAAACATGTGGACACTAAATGTGGTTTAGGCACACTGGGGTTCAGAACGAAGGGGGGCATTTGGATTTGGGAAGACAGAATTCACTGGATTTCTTTTGTGAGGCTTTCATGCATGCCTAAAAAGAGGGATACTGCTGAATCACAGGCCAGACAGTGTCCACAGTGACCCCATTTGCCTTATCATAGGCATAGGATATATTCTGCTCCGGGTTCAATCTGAATGACGTATTTCAGAGATTTACACGGAAACTCCAGTGTAAGCGCTCAGCAGAGAGCACAGGATAAATGTGAGTCGAGCCTTACTGCAATCTTTCGGAGGCAGAATGAAAAAATCTACAGTAGGTGAAGAAATGATTTTATTAATCTTTCACACTATTCCTCGTGAGGTACAAGTGATTAGACAACTTTACTCTTCGGGTCGGTGCGATTGCACCAGTACCAGATTTATACCCTGTTTTTATGTTTACCTGCTGTCACACACTAAATAATGCTTTTTATTGCAAAAACTAGATTTTGCATGTCCATATTTTGAGAGATATAATTTTTCCATATTTCTGCCAACAGAGTCATGTGAGGGCTTGTTTTTTGTGGGACAAGTTCACGTTTTTAGCAGTACCATTTTAGGTCACATAACATTTTCAATCACTTTCTATTATTATTTTTGGGAGGCAGAATGAACAAAAACCAGTAATCAAGAAATTTTTTGGGAGGGGATTTAACCCATTCAGAGTGTGGTAACATTGATAAGGCAGATTTATTCTTTGGGTTAGTAAGATTAAAGTGATATCACATTTATATATGTTTTATGTTTTGGTTCTTTTACACAGTAAAAATTATTTTTCAGAAAAAAATAATTGTTTTTGCATCCTTTCATTCTGAGAGCTATAACTTTTTTATTTTTCTGCTGATGGAGCTTTGCGGTAGATTGTTTTCTGCGGGACAAGATGATGTTTTTAGCTATACTATTTTTTTTGCATTTGTCTTTTTGATCGTGTATTATTCCACTTTTTGCTCCATAATATGATGAAAAACATTGTTTTTTGCACTTTCTTTATTCAATGGTGTTCACTGAATGGGTTAACTAATGGGACAGTTTTATGGGGCAGGTCATCTCTGATGCGACAGTATCAAACGTGTCCTTTTTTTTTTACATAAGAATAGAAATCTAGCAGTACAATATATATATATATATATATATATATACACTCTATATATATATATATATATATATATATATATAAAGGCAGCACCAAAATCAGATAGGGTGCAAAAATCCTTCCAGGCATATGCTAAACCGTATAAATAGACTCCTAAAAGCGAAGGCAGCACACCAATGGAAAATATCAAGTGCAGCTTATTGGCCCATGTGCGACGTTTCAGTCCCAAGTGTGGACCTTTCTCAAGCACTCCTGCTTGAGAAAAGTCTACACTTGGGACCGAACCATTGCACATGGACCAATGAACTGCACTTGATATTATCCATTAGTGTGGTGCCTTCGCTTTTTGGAATATATATATATATTTTATTTATTTATTTTTTTAATTATTTTCTGATTTTTTAAAGCATGAATAAGGCTCCTTAGCCGAAATGATTTGGTCCGTGTGCTGCTGGTGACTCCATCTCTGTTTTTGAATTTTATTCATTTTTGATAATAAAGTTTTTTCTGAATTTTACTACATATGCCTCGCTGGATTTCAAATCCCTTTCATATTGAATGCTAAAGTGCTGGGAATGGTGCATGCACCACTCCGTAACTGAGTAGCGAGTGTCAGCTGTCAGATTCACCTAACACCCGGCGGCGATTGCTGGAGCACAGCTCTTGTGCATGCAAAATCACCTGGATGTACTGAGTACGTCCAAGGTCACAAATGGGTTAAAATTTGGTTGCACATCCTTTGGAATAAATAACTACAATAAATTGTTTCCTATAACCATTAACAAGCTTCTTACTCCTCTCAACTGGAATTTTGGTTCACTATTCTTTTGCAAACTGCTCCAGGTCTCTCATGTTTGAAGTGTGCATTCTCCCAAAAGCAACTGTAAGATCTTTCCACAGGTGTTTAATGGGATTTAGATATAGACTTAAGGGCCTTTTACACATAGCGAGATCGCTAGCGATATCACTAAAGCGTCACCGATTTTGTGATTCAACAGCGATATCGCTAGCGATCTCGCTACATGTAACACGCACCTCCGACCGAACCCCCCGCTGGATATCGATGATTGCGCTCGAACGTCCTGGGCCATTTTCTCCTCGATGGCGTCCTGCTGGCCCTGACTAGCGACACATGGACGCAGGCGGAAGTCGTCATCATCGCTGCCGTGTGACAGGTAAGAGCGACCGCCGAGCATCGCTGGATCGTTGCTGCGTTGCTGGTGAGATCTGCCTGTTTGGCAGCTCACTAGCGATCATTTAGCGATGCACCAGCGATCCTGACCAGGTCGTATCATTGTCGGGATCACTGGTGCATCGCTAAAAGTAACGGGACCCTTAGTGCTGACCACTTCAGAACTCTCCTGCGCTCATTTTCCATCCATTTTTGGGTGTTTCTTGAAGTGTGTTTGGGGTCATTGTCTTGCTGGAAGGCTCATGAGCTAGGATGCAAACCCAGCTTTCTGACACTGGGCACAACATTGCAACCCAAAATCCTTTGGTAATCTTCAGATTTCAAGATGCCTTGCATACAGTCAAGTGCCAGAGGCAAAAAAACAACTTCAAAACATCATTGTACCTCTACCAAATTTGACTATAGGTACTGTAATTTTTTTGTAGGTCTCATTCCATTTTCCGTAATTAAAAGCAAAACACAAAACAAATATCCTGGAATAAAAAAGTAAAAAAATATATTGCAAAAATTGCATGAAGGTAGTAATAATAGTAATAATAAGGGTATTTAGTTAACATAATTTTGATCAAAATAATGTAGAAGCCATCCCGCCACGTCACGGCAACCCTTGTGGGACAGTCCTAACTCTTGTATTTAAAACCTTTCCACTTGTCAAGTGACGTGAATGTGAACAAGGACAGAGGGACTGAACCACCAGTAATAGTATAGGCCAGACAGGATGGATTTTCCAACTCAGAAACAGGGCGGTCACACCCTTATATGCACAGAATGCACAATGAAACAAATGAGAAACTGGGTCTGAGCAGAAAAAGTAAATTAATGTGCATGCAAAATGTAATTGCATATGAACACATGACCTTTACACAGAGAAAACCAAAAGCAAAACACAAAACAAATATCCTGGAATAAAAAAGTAAAAAAATATATTGCAAAAATTGCATGAAGGTAGTAATAATAGTAATAATAAGGGTATTTAGTTAACATAATTTTGATCAAAATAATGTAGAAGCCATCCCGCCACGTCACGGCAACCCTTGTGGGACAGTCCTAACTCTTGTATTTAAAACCTTTCCACTTGTCAAGTGACGTGAATGTGAACAAGGACAGAGGGACTGAACCACCAGTAATAGTATATCATTTTCTCATTTTCCGTAATTGTAGAATGATGTGTGCTTTACCAAAAATATCTATCTTGATCTCATCTGTACACAAGACACTTTCCCAAAGCATTTTGACTTACTCACATACATTTTGGCAAACTCAAATCTAGTTTTTTTATGTCTCTATGTCAGCAATGGGGTCCTTCTGGGTCTCCTGCCATAGCAGTTTATTTCATTTAAATGTCGACAAATAGTTCGCGCTGACACTGATGCACCCTGAGACTGCAAGGCAGCTTGCATTTCTTTGGAAATGTATTGGGGCTGCTTATGCACCATCCAGACTATACTGCATTGCAACTTTTCAGCATTTTTTTCTGTTGTCCACATCCAGGGAGATTAGCTACAGTTCCATGGGTTTTAAACTTCTTGATTATGTTGCGCACTGTGAACAATGGAACATCAAGATCTCTGGAGATGGACTTGTAAACTTGAGATTGTTGATATTGTTCACCAATTTTTGGTTATTAAGTCCTCAGATAGCTCTCTTGTCCTCTTTCTGTTCTCCATGCTTAGCGTGACACACATAGACACACAGCGCTATTATGTCAGCTTCCCTCCTTTTTATCTGGTTTAAGGTGTGAGTTTCATATTACCCACACCTATTATTTGTCACAGGTTTGTTTTAATGAGCATCTCATGCTTGAAACAATTTTGGAACGGTTCCAACAATTCTGCCCAGCCCATTTTTGGAGTTTTGCATAAAATTATGTTCAATTTGCCTTTGTTCTGTTTTTTGTGTTGTTCCAATACACACAAAGGAAATAAACATGTGTATAACAAATTTATGGGAGAAATACTTTTTTTCTAGAACAATTTCAAGGATGCCATCACTTTTGATAATGACTCTATGTGTCGATGGTGTATATTGACCAACTTAACATACATTTGCAAATAAATTTTAATAACATGGTTTTCTTCCAAACTTTATCTGTGCTGTTTTTTGCAACCATAAGGCTAATCATAACATATTTTACATTTCTGCCAGCACCTGTTTCATCCAAGAACAAAAGAGATGGTGAATCCATAGGATATTTCATCAATATGTGATTTGAGGCAATTTTTAAGTAGAAAGCAGTGACCATAACAATCCATGTTTGTTTGTCCTTGTCTGGTATTGCAGCCCATACTCATTCAAGGAAAAAGAGTTGAGTTGTATCTAAGTAAGGGTCCTCATACCCATTAGGCTAATGTTGACTGAACCCACCAATTTCGAAGGATTCGGCACATGGACTAATGTGTATGGGAACACCTTCGACTGATGGTGTAGTGTTGTCATTCAGTTATTCGACATATGCACGGCCTTATTGAATAACATTAGCTTGAGTGCGATCCAATGTTTTGACGGCTCACGCTTAGACCAAGACTACGTTCGTCTGCATGAGCCCTTGTGATAGCTCATTAATGAGACATCTCGAAAATCCTCTCTGTGGACACTAGCTCTTTTGAAATGCCAGTGATTTACACACATCCCACATTTTAACAAAACACAGTAGTTAAAACATGATGTTTGTATTAGAGATGGATGAATAATCTGAATATACACAACATGTCACAGAATGACTTTGATCCAATATACAGACATTTTTAACAATCCAGAACAATGGAATATTCTGGTGTGTGAACATGAGCGCTTGGTCTTTATTTAAGCTATCTCAAAGATACGTCTAGATAATTTGAGTGTGACTGCCTCATCAAACGTTCTAATGTTAAGGGTTCATTGCCAACTATTCATGTGGTGTAGAAATAGAAAAACAACTCCATGAAAATTGATGGGTGGTTCTTATTAAGAGATTCAACCAAAAACGTAGACCACAACTTAGCATATTGCTAAATAGTTGAGCTTGAATGCCCAAGTGTTGATAAATGATCATTTACAGATAAAAAGAACATTGAAGCTGAATGTTATAGTTTTGTGTTAACCATTTGTGACATGAGGATGATATTTCAGAGCCAGCAAAATAAGAATCTAAAGCCCCCGTTACACACTGCGATATCGCTAGCAATATCGCTGTAAAGTCACCGATTTTGTGACGTTGCAGCGATATTACTAGCGATATCGCTGCATGTGATACTTACCTACGACCGGCTCCCCCGCTGATTATCGCTGATCGCGCGAGAAGCTGCTGGACCATTTCTCGTCGTCAGCTTCCTGCGGCGCTTCCTGCTGTGACGACGAGCGACGCGTGGAGCCGGGCGGTAGGACGCAGGATCGCCGCGTCTGACAGGTAAGTAGCGACCCCCGTCCCCAGCGATGTCGCTGGTGAGATCTGCCTGAGTGGCAGCTCACTAGCGACCACCCAGCGATTCACCAGCGATCCTGACAGCGTCATATCGCTGGTCGGGATCGCTGGTGAGTCGCTAGGTGTAACGATACCCTAAGGATGGCCTCTTGTTTTATCAACGACGGAGAGAAACCAATCAAGACTGGACAAAAAACATATCTTTATAGATCTATTACCCTTTTTGAGAGGTATACTTTGACATGCCATGTTGAGTTATCTGTCTAGTTTCTCTAATGTAGATGCAATGCCTAAAAGTAGCCAAACGCTTTAGACACAAGTAGGTTGATGGAAGAAAAACCATTGAATGAACATCTGATAAGTGATTGTTTTGAAGCTACAGCAAAGGACAATGAATGATCTTTACGGGACTTTTCTGTTCAAGAAAGATATTTTATAAAGTAGTGACTAGTGATGGGCAGCAGTAAAGTTTGTGGTCCGTACTGGACACTTAGTGTCTGCACATGGACCCTGGGGAGCAAACAAGAAAAGAAGTGTGTATATAATAGTCGAGATCACCCATAATTATTACACTAATTTAATTTTTATTAAACAACACAAATGAGCAACACATTATATAAAAACAATTAAAAAAGCAAAAAAGATGGCTGAAAAAATGACCACTAGACGGTCTGTGTAGGGACCAATCAATAGCCTCCTACAAAGTGCTAGCTGCAGGCAGGCTAAATATAATAGTTTTACTTAGTATTGCTCATACCACAATGTGCAAAAATAATGATCAGACCCTAAAAACCTCTCATGCATTAGTACCTTGTAATATGCAAATGCGTCTTCGGAGAGAAAGAGGACTTGAACTCTATAGTGCCACCTGTTGGTAGTAGCGATCCTACAAGTCGCAATCAACTCTTTAAAGAGTCTTGTAATATGACTTAGGATAAAATCCAAATCAGAATCTCAATTTGCAAACACACTGTTTCGGGCTATTGGCCCTCGTCAGTGCAAAATATGAGAACTGATTTGGCTAGGTGAGAGGCTCTGGACTGAGGTCTAAGGGGTAAGGTTTCTCCTTGTGGAGAGTGAGATACCAGCTCGATCTTGTCCAGTTAATGGAGGCTTATTTGCTGTGCAATGCTCCTCTGGGAAACTTAATATGCAAATTGCCTCTTCAGAGAGAAAAAGGACTTGAACTCTATACCTGGTAGTACTTGTTAGGGACGGCGGAACGCACCAAATATAAATAATAGGAGGTGCGGTCGCCGCCCGCGGTCCACCGTGCGGTAGGTGACTAGACCGCTGCTGGACAATGGCAGATGCACCAGAAGAAGAAGTAGTGCGCATGGGTTAACGTCACCCGAACGCTAGGAGCGGCTCTGTTCAGACACAGAGTCGCTGGGCATACATAAATGTAACGCCGCTAGCCCTGTTAACGTCACAGGAGCCGGCGTGTGGCGTCACAGCCGCGAACACCAATAGCTGCTGTTAATGCAGCGTAGCGGCAACTATAGCCGCCAGCGTCGGCGCCGCGAACCAGGCACCGACGGACGCTAGTGTAGGCGAGGAAAGCACAGTGGCGTGTAGCTTGCCACAATCTGGAGCTGACTAACCCAACACACAGTCACCATTCGTAATATCCAAGGGAAGGGGTTTCATAATAAGTCAGACACCAGTCCATGCATCCATCACCATACACACACAGCATAATATGCTACACTAGCGCATGGCCGAGCCGCCATGCGGGCTTTTTATAGCCATGCGCTTCATGGGACCTTCCAGTACCCTGGAAAGGACCAATCAGATCCAACACAGGACCTGAACATGTGACCCCTGCTCTCCAGTGAGAGGTCACCTTGCGGGCATGCCCAGTAGCACGGCATGAGGACTTAGCCTCTGGAGCGGTTCCCTGCAGAGCAGGTTGCGCTACCATTGCTGCACCAGAGGTGGCAGCAACACCCAGGCTGTCAGAGCGAGTCTGAGCAGTACGCCTGGCTCGCCGTGATTGCTGAGCAACACCCGGAGCGGTCGGAGTAGAATGGGTGACCGCCGGATGTCTGGCTCTGGATTCCTGCTGTGCAGAGTCAGGAATCCGATGCCTAACATTACCCCCCCTCCTAAGGCCCCCGCTTCACTGCGCTCAAAAGCCGCAATCAGGAGCGGTGCGTGAATGTTTTCTACCGGCTCCCAGGTTCGAGCCTCGGGCCCATGACCCTTCCAATCCACTAAATAAAATTTTTTGCGACGGACAAACCTGCGCCCTACGATGGCATTAACCTCAAACTCGTCAGATGATAAGTCTGACGACCCGGCCGATGACTCAGAAAACCGGGCCATGTGAACTGGTTTGACGAGGGACACATGAAACACGTCCGAAATGGCTAAATGTGGAGGAAGAGACAGGCGGTAGACCACTGAGCTAATTCGCTCAAGGACCTTGAATGGTCCAATATATTGCGGCGTGAACTTAGGGGACTCGACCCGTAGTTTGATGTTTCGGGTGGAGAGCCACACCATGTCGCCAGGGGAGAAGCTTGGAGCGGGTCGTCGATACGTGTCGGCGGACGCCCTCATCCTTTCCTTAGAAGCACGGATAGCATCCTGAGTGCGATCCCAAATGTCCCGGGCCTCCACTGCCGAGTCTGCCACCCTGGAGTCAGTGGAGGACACTGGCATCGGGACAGGAACGCATGGATGTTGACCGTAGTTTAGGAGGAAGGGCGTCTGACCAGTGGAATCAGCCACCGCATTGTTTAGGGCAAATTCAGCCCAAGGTAGCAAGGATGCCCAGTCATCCTGCCTGGCAGAGACAAAATGCCGCAGGTAGGTATCCAAGGTCTGTTTGGCTCTTTCGACCAAGCCGTTCGTCTCGGGATGGTAGGCGGAGGACAGATTTAGCTCGATGCTGAGTAAGCTGCAGAGCTCCCTCCAGAATCGAGACGCAAACTGGGGACCTCGGTCACTCACGATTTTGTCCGGCATGCCATGTTACGGAACACGTGCTTTATGAACAAAGTGGCAAGACCACGGGCGGAAGGCAGCCGTGCGAGTGGCACCAGATGCACCATTTTGGAAAAATGGTCGGTGACCACCCAGATGACCGTACTGCCACCAGACTTGGGCAGGCCAACTATGAAATCCATGCCAACCATCTCCCACGGTCTATCCGCCACTGGCAGGGGATATAACAGCCCCGCCGGCCTCTATCTAGAGGGTCTGTTCCGAGCACACGAAATGCATGCCTGCACGTATTCCTTAACGTCTCGAGCCATATGTGGCCACCAATATGACCTTGCCAGGAGTTCGGTGGTCCCTTTATTGCCAAAATGACCACCTACCCTGGAGGCGTGTGCCCAGGCGAGGACCTCCGGCCGTAGCTGAGGAGGAACCAAGGTCTTGCCCGGTGGCACTGACTCGAGTGAAACTGGAGCCACGGTTGTAAAACTCTCCGATGGGAGAATAAGCCGAGGCTCAGCCTCTCCCTCTTCCGCCGAAACCACCGAGCGTGAAAGAGCATCCGCACGGACGTTCTTCTCTCCTGAGAGATAATGCAGGGTGAAGCGGAAGCAGGAAAAGAAAAGCGACCACCTAGCCTGACGGGAGTTCAGGCGCTGGACCGTTTTCAAATAGACCAGATTCTTATGGTCTGTGTATACCTGGAAGGGAAACCGAGCCCCCTCCAGGAGATGTCTCCACTCAGAAAAGGCCAACTTCATGGCCAGCAGCTCCCTGTCACCGATGGAGTAATTCTTCTCTGTCGGTGAGAAGGTCTTTGAGAAAAAGAAGCAAGGATGCTTCCGACCTTGAGCATCCTTCTGGAAGAGGACTGCTCCTGCACCGACGGAAGAGGCATCTACCTCCAGAATAAATGGCTTGTTCACATCGGGACAATGTAAGATGGGAGCGCCAGCAAAGTGGGATTTGATAGACAAGAAGGCCTTGGAGACCTGTTCTGAACAAGCATTAGGGTTAGCTCCTTTCTTGGTGAGAGCAACCAAAGGAGCCACCATTGTGGAGAAGTGCAGTATAAACTCGCGGTACTAATTTACGAACCCTAAGAAGCGCTGCACCGCTTTGAGTGAATGGGGTTCTTGCCAGTCCATCATCGCTTGAAGTTTGGCCGGATCCATTGCCAATCCCTGGGCCGAGATGATATAGCCCAGGAATGGCAAGGACTCCTGCTCAAACTGGCACTTCTCCAGCTTGGCGTATAGAGAGTTCGCCCGTAAACGGTCGAAGACCCTGCATACGTCTCTCCGGTGAGTAGTCAAATCTGGCGAGAAGATGAGTATATCATCCATATAGACCACCACCAAAGTAGACAGCATATCGCGGAAGACGTTATTGACGAAGTCTTGGAAGACAGCTGGCGCATTACATAGGCCAAAGGGCATGACCAGATATTCATAGTGGCCATCCCTGGTGTTAAAGGCTGTCTTCCACTCGTCTCCCTCGCGAATGCAGATCAGGTTGTATGCCCCCCATAGATCTAGTTTTGTAAAGATCCGGGCCCCTCGCAACCTGTCAAACAGTTCAGAGATCAACAGAAGAGGGTACTTGTTCTTCACTGTTATGGCATTGAGACCTCTGTAATCAATGCAGGGACGTAACTCTCCGCTCTTTTTCTGAACAAAAAAGAACCCTGCACCAGCCGGCGACACCGACTTCCTGATGAAACCTCTAGCCAGGTTCTCCCGGATGTATTGTGACTTAGCTTCTGTCTCAGGGAGTGATAATGGGTACACACAGCCTCTAGGAGGTTCTGTGCCTGGCATGAGATCTATCGGGCAATCATATGGGCGGTGTGGCGGAAGCGTCTCCGCAGATTTTTTGGAGAAGACGTCCGCGTACTGATGGTAGGGTTTAGGAAGTGCAGAGAGATCCGCAGGCACTTCAGTGGAAGCCACCTGAAGACTGCCCTTCAGACACTTTCCCTCACAACTTTTGCTCCAGGCCAGTATTTTCCCTGATGCCCACTCAATATGAGGAGAGTGGCAACGTAGCCAGGGAAGACCAAGTAGCACCTGGTCAATACCGTCTGGCAAAATGAGCAGGGATAAGATCTCTCGATGGGACGGAGAGATAGAAAGCCCTAGTGGGACTGTCTGATGGGTCACCTGGGTAGGCAAATGCGCCCCATTAACCACCATGATGGTCAGTGGTTGAGGCAACAACACCTGAGGGATAGCGTGTTTCTGGGCGAAGGTTGAGGACATAAAATTCCCTTCGGCCCCGGAATCCACGATAACCTCCGCCTCCCAGGTGAGGGGACCACTGTCTAAGGTACTCCGGAATACCGCTTTGGGTGAGAAGGGTTTCATGCTGGACTGACCACCTCCTATGACCACAGGACGTGGGCGTTTTTTCACCTGCAAAGGACACGTGCTGGCCGAGTGTCCAAGTTGTCGACACTGGTAGCAACGTACACAACTACGCACCAGTGGTGACTTGGAGTCGGTGCGGGACACCTCCATAGGTTCAGAGGGTACAGGCTCCTGTGCGGGGTATCTCAGAAGCTCGGTGAAGGTGGAAGCCAAATTAACCCTTCGTCTGGATTGTGCCCGTTCCAGCCCGCGCACCGTAAACCGGAGGTCAATGCGGGTGGGAACCTCCCTGGTAGCTAGAGCGTCTTTAACGTGCTCAGCCAACCCTCTCCAAAACACCGGGACTAAAGCTTTGTCCGGCCACTCTAATTCGGAAGCCAATGTCCGGAACCGGACGGCATAATGGCTGACCGAGAGTGACCCCTGTATTAGGGAGAGTAATTGTAAAGAGGTGTCGTGCGTGATCCGCGGTCCCAAAAAGACCTGCTTCAGAGCCGCGAGGAACTGGGCAGCACCCTGAACCACCGGATCATCACGTTCCCACAAAGGTGTAGCCCACTGTAATGCCCGGCCAGACAAGAGTGACACAATAAAGCCCACCTTAGCCCGCTCTGTAGGGAACCGTGCAGCCAGCAGCTCGAGCTGAATTGAGCACTGGCTCACGAATCCCCTACAGGTGGCGCTGTCACCCGAAAACTTGTCGGGAAGCAGGAGGCGGGACAGTGTCGGTGTGGGCAAAAGAGTAGGCACACGTGAGACAGCCTCTGCGACTGTCTGAGCAGCAGCCAGCGTGGTATTCGCAGCTGAGTTGGCACTCTCAATAGCCACCAACCTGCTCTCCAGCTGCCGAATATAGCGCTGCAACTGCTGCACGTCTGCCATTGCCAGCCAGACCCTGGCGCTAGTGTAATGTTAGGGATGGCGGAACGCACCAAATATAAATAATAGGAGGTGCGTTCGCCACCCGGGGTCCACCGTGCGGTAGGTGACTAGACCGCTGCTGGACAATGGCAGATGCACCAGAAGAAGAAGTAGTGCGCACGGGTTAACGTCACCCGAACGCTAGGAGCGGCTCTGTTCAGACACAGAGTCGCTGGGCATACATAAATGTAACGCCGCTAGCCCTGTTAACATCACAGGAGCCGGCGTGTGGCGTCGCAGCCGCGAACACCAATAGCTGCTGTTAATGTAGCGTAGCGGCAACTATAGCCGCAAGCGTCGGCGCTGCGAACCAGGCACCGACGGACGCTAGTGTAGGCGAGGAAAGCACAGTGGCGTGTAGCTTGCCACAATCTGGAGCTGACTAACCCAACACACAGTCACCATTCGTAATATCCAAGGGAAGGGGTTTCATAATAAGTCAGACACCAGTCCATGCATCCATCACCATACACACAGCATAATATGCTACACTAGCGCATGGCCGAGCCGCCATGCGGGCTTTTTATAGCCATGCGCTTCCGGGACCTTCTAGTACCCTGGAAAGGACCAATCAGATCCGACACAGGACCTGAACATGTGACCCCTGCTCTCCAGTGAGAGGTCACCTTGCGGGCATGCCCAGTAGCACGGCATGAGGACTTAGCCTCTGGAGCCGTTCCCTGCAGAGCAGGTTGCGCTACCATTGCTGCACCAGAGGTGGCAGCAACACCCAGGCTGTCAGAGCGAGTCTGAGCAGTACGCCTAGCTCGCCATGAATGCTGAGCAACACCTGGAGCGGTCGGAGGAGAATGGGAGACCGCTGGATGTCTGGCTCTGGATTCCTGCTGTGCAGAGTCAGGAATCTGACGCCTAACAGTACTAATGTGATGTAGTGATATAAGCTCCACAAAACATTGACATTGTGCTGAGATTTATATGCATATTTGTTCTTTTTGGCTGTTTTGTGGAGTATATATCACTGCATCACATTAGTATTACCAGTTACTAAAGCATGCCATTTCTGGGAAGGATGAGGGCTGATGTTCTTAGTCTGGGAGGGAGCAAATATGTATGGCCCCTTCCTAGCATATTAACATCAGCCCTCAGCTGTCTGCCTAGCCTTAGTTGGTAAATAGTAAAAGGGGAGACCCCACGTAATTTTTGTTGGGTGGTCCACCATTTTAATAACCAGTAAAGGCTATGTAGACAACTGCGAACTGATATTAATAGCCTTGGAAGCTTCATGTTTATTACACTCTTCCCAGGCTATAAATATCATCCCCCAGCTGTCAACTATCCCTCAGTTAGTTAATAAAATTTGGTTAACCAGATGCCATTTTTTTTACTTATTTAATTATGTCCTAAACACATGTACAGTAAGCTGCACTGTACTGATTATATATTTCAATTACATCTATGTATCTCGCTGTCTATCTGTCTATCTGGCTATCTAAAAATAATGCAGCACTAATTAGAATATCATCAAAAAGTTAATTTATTTCAGTTCTTCAACAAGTGAAACTCATATACTAGATAGAGCTATTACAAACAGAGTGATCTATTTCAAGTGTTTATTTCAGTTAATGTTGATGATTATGGCTTACAGCCAATGAAAACCCAAAAGTCATTAGCTCAGTAAATTAGAATACTTTATAACACCAGCTTGAGAAAATGATTTTAAAATCTGAAGTGTTGGCCTACTGAAATGTATGTTCAGCAAATGCACTCAATAATTGGTCAGGGCTCCTTTGGCATCAATTACTGCATCAATGAGGCGTTGCATGGAGGTGATCAGCCTGTGGCACTGCTGAGGTGTTATGGATGCCCAGGTTGCTTTGATAGCAGCCTTCAGCTCGTCTGTATTGTTGGGTCTGGTGTCTCTCATCTTCCTCTTTACAATACCCCATAGATTCTCTGTGGCGTTAAGGTCAGGTGAGTGTGCTGGCTTATCAAGCACAGTGATACTTTTGTTTTTAAACCAGGTTTTTGTACTTTTGGTAGTGTGGACAAATGCCAGGTCCTGCTGGAGAATTAAATTTCCATCTCCAAAAAGCTTGTCGGCAGAGGGAAGCATGCAATGCTCTAAAATTTCCTGGTAGACGGCTGCACTGACTTTGGTCTTGATAAAACACAGTGTGCCTATATCAGCAGACGACATAGCTCCCCAAACCATCACTGACTGTGGAAACTTCACACTAGACACCTCAATTAGCTTGGATTGTCTGTCTCTCCACTCTTCCTCCAGACTCTGCGACCTTGATTTCCAAGGTCTAGTGTGAAGTAGCATAACACCTCAGCAGTGCCTTGCAGAATGTATGCAGTAATTGATGCCAAATGAGCCCCGACCAAGTATTGAGTGCATTTACTGAACATACATTTGAGTAGGCCAACATTTCGGCCATTTTAAAATCATTTTTCAAGCTGGTGTTATAAAGTATTCTAATTTACTGAGATAATGACTTTTGGGTTTTCATTGGCTGTAAGCCATAATCATCAACATTAACAGAAATAAACACGTGAAATAAATCACTCTATTTGTACTGAAGAACTGAAAAATTAACTTTTTGATGATATTCTAATTTTGTGAGATGTACCTGTAGGTACATCAATCATCAATAATTCCCTTGTATACCTTCCTTTAGAGTATCTTTAATCTTCCGCAAAATAACAAATTTAGGATCTCCATTTAATCTACAATAAACATCCGTGAGACCTAAATGATGCTCGATTTCAGCCACATAGTCACATGTATCTATGACGAAGACAGCACCACCCTTGTCTGCAGGCTTGATGGTGATGTCACCATTATGGATATACACCTGTAGTGCCTCAAACTCTTCTGAAGTCAAATTTGGATGTGAATACACATCACAATACCTGTTTAAGTTTCAATACATCATTTTTAACAGCCGTTATAAATGCCGCCATAACAGAAATATTCACATTAGGTTAAAAAAAATCACTGCCTTTATATAGGGACAAATCATGTGAAGATAATTCAGATCCCTTAGATCCCCTATTAATTGTATTTTTAGAATACCAGTATTTAAGTTTTATAAATCTATACAATTTCTGCAAAGATACTTCCAGCTCAAACCAGTTAATGTGTAAACTGGGGCTAAAGGATAGACCTTTACTTAGTATATTTAGTTATTTATCAGTTGAACGTTTTTTTTTTGAAAGGTTAAGGCTGAGTTCACACGTGGCGTTTTTTTCGCGTTTCGGCGGCGGTTTTAACCGCGCGATTTTGGCGCGAAAACGCGAAAAATAAGCATCCCATGGGATAAGCAATCCTATGGGATTCCGTAATGCTGTGCTAATGCTGCGGTTTTTACCGCGGTAAAAACCGCAGCATGCTCATTAATTTGCGGAATCGCGGCGATCCCGCACCCATAGGAATGTATTGTTACGCTTACTTCCCGCATGTGGCTGTGCACACCATGCGGAAAGTAAGCAGAACAATTGCGGATGGTACCCACGGTCCGGAGGAGAGGAGACTGTCCTCCGGGCTTTGGGTACCATATCCCTGTAAAAAATAGAATTTTAAAATAAAAAATATTGTTATTCTTACCTTCCGGCGTCCCGCGCAGTCTTCCCGCCTCTCTCCACGCTCCCGTTCCCTGTAAGCCTTTGCGAAAATGCCCGTGATGGCGTCTACTCTTGCGGGATTGCGAAGTCTCGCGGTCATTCGCGCGACGTCATCGCGAATTACCGCGAGACGTCGCGATCCCGCGAGAACTGACGTCATCGCGGGCATTTTCGCAAAGGATTACTGGGAACGGATGCGCGGGACGTTGGAGGGTAAGAATAACACCATTTTTTATTTTTTTTTACATTCTATCTTTTACTACTGATGCTGCATAGGCGGCCTCAGTAGTAAAAAGTTGGTCACACTGGTCACACACTATGTTTGACGAGTGTGACCAACCTATCAATCAGTTCTCCAAGCGATGCTACAGATCGCTGGGAAAACGCTAGCATTCTGCAAGCTAATTACGCTTGCAAAATGCTAGTTTTTCCTCGGGAAAATCGCGGGAATTTAAGATGCGATTTTCCCGCGGACTGGAATTCCGGAATTCTCGCGGGAATTTCCGCGAGAGTTCCGGTACGTGTGCACTTAGCCTAACACATGGTTGGTTATTTTTGTCTCGTTGTCATCTGCCTTATTTGAGACACCTTGATTTTCTGTCTCTTTTGGGTCCGATGATGCTGCCATTGGCCCTTTTGTATCCATTTATGTTGCACATTTGGGAATCCAAAAGTCCATCTAAACAAGCATTATCACTAGTGATGAGCGAATTTGTTCGGAAAACGATCGCCAAACATAAATTTGGCACGAATATGGCACATTCGGATTCGTGATTGGAAACCAAGCAAATTTGTATAAAATCGGAAATAATTGGTAACATTCAGTGAAAGTGCGGGAAATATTTGCAATGCCACAAAAGTATTTTCAGCACTTTAGCAATGATAATGGTGATGTATCATGATCGTTTGGCATGTGTTAGATGAGGGGAGGGGGTTTGCAGAGCTCAGAGGCGCGGTGTTCTTGTAAACAGTCATTTTTTCTCCCCTAACTTTATGTGTGCACATTGCGGCTAGCCAATCAGGGCGGAGGAAACACCCACAATGTCCTGGTACAAAGGCTTGCCTCATTGGCTGCTGAAATCACATGTCCCTCTCCATATAAATAGTGGACATCTTGTTTTAGCGCCATTTTGACTCTGTAACAGCGCAGAGAGTCTGCTCCTGACACTGGCTCTGTTAGCAGCAAGATTTTAGCTAGTTAGTAAGGTGCTAGTATATCAGTCTCGTAATGTAGATAGCTAGTGTCCAGTGTGGCTGTTAAATTTACCATCCAGCGCTTTTTTTTCATTGGCCATTACTGAGGTCCACAGGCAAAGCCAGCAGGGCACATGTCCTACAAGTGTGTTGTGCACTGCTTCTATTGTGCTCCATGCACGAGTATAGCATTCTAAATAACATTTTTTCACTAGCTAAATGCGATACAGCCTGCCGTATCCCACATTGCCATGCTGTGGCGGTAATATGAAGCTGTCTGCAGACCTCAAACATATTAAAATATATGTTTTTTCTGTTGATAAATGTGATACAGCCCACTATATCCAACCTTTTCATTTAGTGGCGTTGAAATTTTTCTGTGTGCAGAGCTGTTGCACATTAAAATTAATTTATTTTCTTTTTTTTTACAAATGTGATACAGCAGCTGAGATCTGAGTTTGATATTGTTATATTGTTTTGAGTCTATCTTCTAGATTATGTGCATCTTTGGCATCCAATTTCTCACGGCATCTTTTATACCTAGGTTGAGACGCGCATCAGTTACACCTATCTTCTGACGAGCATCAAATGCTCTCTGGTAATTGGTGATGGGCAAATGAGTAATCGTTGTAGGCTGGATCCTGGATCTCGTACTTCCCATAGCCTCCCTGTTATTGATCCTGTTGTACATTCCCATTCCCACCATCTTCATGGCCCTTTTCCTGATCATTTCATGTAATGTCACGCCGGCCATATTTCTCCAGCAAACCTGCACATTACTAGCAGCAACTATAGGAAAGAGGGCGTTCCATCGCCACGGACAATCTTCTAGATTATAAAGGCCTCATTCACACTAAAAAAAATTTTTTATGTTACTATCTGAATGTAAAAGGGGAGATCTAAGTTTGAAATAGTTTTAAGCATCTAGTCAATGTTAGGGTATGTGCACATCCGCAGCGTTTCTGCAGCTGCGGGTCCGCAGCAGATTTAGGTGCGTTGTACAGTACCATTGTTTTCAATGGTAAACTGGAAAATGCTGTGCACATGCTGCGGATTTTTCCGCCCGGTTTTGCTGCGGTTTACAATCCGCAGCATGTCAATTCTTTTGTGCAGAAACGCTGCGGTTTCACACCTCATCCATTATGAGGTGTGAAACCGCAGGGCAAAACCGCAGGCAAATCCGCAGATAGAATTAATATGCGGATTTTACTACAAAATCCGCAGATCCAAAAAACTCTGTGTGCACATACCCTAATGTAGGTCTCATCGACAGGCCCAAAAAAATTCTTCTGTTACTAACGTCATACAGTAGGGACATCTCACTTTAAAATTGTTTGGAGCATCTAGTCAATGTTATACAGGCCTTAGGCTACTTTCACACTTGTGTTTTTTGCGCTGCGCTGCGTGCGCAGTGCAAATGCGCATAAAAAACGCATCATGCGTTTTTTATGCGTTTTCTTGTTTTTGCACTGCGTTTTTTTGCGATGACATGTGCATGACCATGTGCACGTCAGCGCTCCCATAGACTTTAATGGATTTTTGGGTGAATTTCGTGCGCATGCATTTTTTTGAGACAGGTCGGCCCGAGCGCACACTACAAAAAAATTCACCCATGTTAAGTATAGGAAAAAAAACGCATGCGCATTTATGCGCAAAAACGCAGCGCAAAAAAACGCAAGTGTGAAACCAGCCTTATAAACAGGCCCCCAAAACATCTTCTGTTACAAATGTAAATAGTAGTGGACATTTCACTCTGAAATTGTTTGGAGCATCTAGTCAATGTTATACAGGCCTCATCGACAGGCAAAAAACAATTCTTCCGTTACTAGCATCATACAGTAGGATACATCTCACTTTGAAATTGTTTGGAGCATCTAGTCAATGTTAAAGAGGCCTCATTGACAGGCCCACCCAAAATTTTTCTGTTACTAACATCATACAGTAGGGGACATTTCACTTTGAAATTGTTTGGAGTATCTAGTCAATGTTATACAGGCCTCATCGACAGGCCCCAAAAAATTATTCTGTTACATCACACAGTAGGGGATATCTCACTTTGAAATTATTTGGAGCATCTAGTCAATGTTATACAGACTTCATCTACAGGCCTCCAAAAATTCTTCTGTTACAAACGTAATACAGTAGGGTATATCTCACTTAAAAATTGTTTGTGGCATCTAGTCAATATTATACAGGTCTCATCCACACCAAAAAAACAAAAAAAATCCTGTTACTAATGTCATACAGTAGGGGACATCTCACTTTGAAATTTTTGGAGCAGATCTTCTATGTCATACAGGCCTCATGAACACTGAAACAATTCTTTCTGCTGTGAGTAACGTGACTAATCACACCATATTTCACCTTCTAATTTTGTGCTGCTGAAATTCAGCTGTGTGCAGTGTAAAAAAATCTATTTTTAGTTGCTAATAGTGTGCTCCTAGCACACTATCTGAGCAACATGACTGGAAAAAAGTTTGGTCGTGGAGGAAGGGGGATTAGGCTTGGTGTTCGAGGTGTATGTGGGGTAGATATTAATGTTTTTGAAAGCACTAGTGAACCACAAACATGACGTCCTATCCAAAGACAACTGACAACTTCTGTTACTGGATGTTGTAGTTTTTAGAATGATGCATTGTTCTTGCATAATTGCAGTGGAAATGGAAACAGTCCTGCTTGGGTGTCCCTCTGCTGGGTTGGGTGTAGTGGAAGAAATGTCGGTCCCTATTAGACTATTTCTACTATGGTGAAATCGATGGTGTGTGTAAGAAAATTTTTGTAAATGTGTAGATTCCGCATAGAGTCTCCTTTGTGTCTTGCCTGTAGCAGTAGGCCTCTGATACCGGCAGTCCTCCACTGTCTTTGAGTCAACTACCTGTGTTACTATCCTTACATTTTTCTGACAATAGTATTCTACAAAACTGATATGTGTGCCACCTGAGTGTGGTTGAGCATCACTTTAAATCTTTAAATTTTTGGGGGGGTTTTACCACATATATAGCATCAATAATCCAAAGTTCGCTTTACAGACATTACTGACACTGTCATCATTGGGACTCACACTCTAAATTTACTATCTGTATGTCTTTGTACTGTGGGTAGAAAATTATTACTGGGAGTAAACCCTTGCAAACATGGGTAGAACATACAAACTTTTTGCAGATGCTGGCCTTGGTGGGGTTGTAACACAGGTCTACAGTGCTGCAAGACTGCTAATGTTTTTGTGTTGACAACTGAACCTTTCTGTGATTGGAAGGCTATCACTGTGATTTAAACTGTGTGTCTCACTGCTGTGTTGGGGAAAACCATTGTCAAGATTGTCTTCCAGCATCTTTTCATAATGCAGCATGGGCACATCTCTTTCCAGGGGGAAGCAACAAGCAAAATTTACTTTTGTAATGTGGATAGAACACACTGGCAACCCAGAAGTCAGTAGTGCTGCAAGAAGGCGCTCATGGGTCTGTCTCTTTCATGAGGTCAAACTTGTTAGGCATCGGGCACTGCACAGCAGGAGTCCTGAGCCTTGCCGTCAGTGGTCTCCCGTTCCTTTTCGGCCACGGTGGAGCCTGTTCGGCAGACTCCTCGATCCCGGCGTTCTGCTCGCACCAGCTCATTGCTTAGCTGTAGTTTGTCACCTCTGCACTGTGGGCCCCGGGCTGCGAACACACCTCATATCTTATTCCATCTTTATTATTTGGTGCGCTCCGCCAGCCCGTAACATTATCATAGCACCAGGGTTTGGCTAGCAATGACGGACGAGTAGCGCCTGCAGCGATATGTCCAGCAGCTGGAGGGCAGGTTGTCAGCTCTCGAGCGCTCAGCCTCAGCTGCGGACATCACTGCAGTCACTGTCCAGGCAGCGGCAGAGGCTGTCTCACGTGCCTCCACGACCATTCCTGCCCCAACGTTGTCCAGTCTCCTGTTGCCTGACAAGTTCTCGGGCGACAGTGCCTCCTGTAGGGGTTTCGTGAGCCAGTGCTCTATCCAGCTTGAGCTTGATTCCCCTCAGAAAGGGCTAAGGTGGGGTTCATCATCTCCCTTCTGTCGGGCAGGGCTCTGGAATGGGCCACTCCACTGTGGGAGTGTGGTGATCCCGTGATAATGAGTGCCGGCCAGTTCCTGACATCCTTGAAACAGGACTTTCTGGGGCCACTGGTCACAAACAACACCTCTCTTCAGTTGTTGGCATTAACACAGGGTTCCTTCTCGGTCAGCCATTATGCCATCCGCTTCCGGACACTGGCTTCCGAGCTGGAATGGCCTGATAAGGTGCTCATTCCTGTGTTCTGGAGAGGTTTTCCCGTAGCACGTCAAGGATGCTCTAGCGACCAGGGAGGTTCCTGTTGGTCTGGAGGAGCTTATTACCATCTCCACCTGCATAGATCTCCATTTTACGGAGCGCGGGTTGGAGCGCTCTCAGTCCAGAAGGAGGGTTAGTTTGGCTGCCGCCTTCTCTAAACCTCTGGAACCACCCGATCTGGGAGTCATGCTTTCGGAGGCCATGGAGGTGTCTCGCTCCGGCTCCAAGTCTCGCCCGGTGCGAACCTTCACACTCTGTTTCCAGTGTCGACAGCCTGGTCACCTGGCCAACAGATGCCCTCAGTGGTCGGGAAATGGCCTCGTCTAGTGGTAGTCAGAGGAGGCCTACTAGACACTGGAACTTTCTCCTCCAAACTGTCCTTTAGAGCAGGGTTTCCCAACTCCAGTCCTCAAGGCACACCAACAGATCATGTTTTCAGGATTTCCTTAGTATTGCTCAGGTGATAATTGCTTCACCTGTGCAATACAAAGGAAATCCTGAAAACATGATCTGTTGGTGTGCCTTGAGGACTGGAGTTGGGAAACCCTGCTTTAGAGGCACGCTAGAGAGCGGTGCTTCCACCTGGAAGTAGTACTGAGCATTCCGATAACGCAAATATAGGGTATCAGCAGATATTCGCGGTATCGGAATTCCGATACTGAGTTCCGATACTTTTTGCATATCGAATACCGGAATCGGAAGTTCCCATAATGCTATGAGCCAGTTTGATTTGATTCAGCCAATGAGGAATCCTCAGAAGTGTGGGCACATCCTGTTAGGCATGTAGGCATGTTAACTAATGGCATGGCTGTGATTGGCTGCTGAAATGATGTCATGATGCACTATAAAAGCCGCCACCATTTTGGGTTCACTCTGCTGTGAATTCAGTTAGGGACAGGCTGATGTTCAAGACTCTGAGGGACAATTAAAGATAGCAATTTGCTATATAATATTGTGCTTTACCCAGGCTACATTATCAACCACTATAGCTTTCTTTTTCCTTGCAGCGTTGTTACTAGCTGTCTGCAAGGTCTGTGTGAGTGCAGCTCACGCTATGTAGTGTGTCCTGCAGGCACCTCTGGTTGTAGGCCGCTCAGTGTGCATCACTGCCTCATGCATATTTTTTTAAGTTTTATTGCTGCTCATTTTTCATTAATTCTATTAGTGTGCATCCATCCGTATCCATCTACATTGGTTCCAAAAACTATATAGGAGTAAACAGCAGAGCCTTTCTGCAGCCTTTCAGTGCTAGTGCACAGTTCTCTGCATTGTTCACGGCTGTCTGTGAGGCCTCTGTGTGTGAGTGCAGCTCACGCTGTAGTGTGTTCTGCAGCCACCTCTGGTTGTAGTCCGCTCAGCATGCGTCACTGCCTCATACATTGTTCTTTTTTGCTGTAGTGCTGCTTATTTTTCCAGAATTTCTCCTATTAGTGTGCTTCCATCTGTATTCAGCTAGATTGGTTGCAAACACTATATAGGAGTAGATAGAGGAGCCTTTTTTCTGGCTTGTGCCCTGCAGCCCCAGCCAGATTAGTATTAGCCTATTTTTTGGATCCTCATCTATTGCATTGTAGGTTACCTTCCTGCATTGTAATAACTCCAAAAAGTTTGTGATACTATCGCTTTCACATCTTTGGTCACATTCTTTTTGTTTTTTTGAAAAAAAACATGTAAATAAAGTTCACCAAACACTCCACTTCACAGTTATGTAGGCCACATTAGCTCATATTAAAGTGTAGTCCACACACTTTATAAAATTAGTGTTTCTTATACCTGTTAGCAGCTGTTCAGGAATATGCACACTAAGCCCCCCCTTTGTACTTTTCTGCCTATCTTTATCAATCTACCAAGATGAAGGAGGCAGAGAGTAAGGCACGTGGTCGTGGGCGTGGAGTTTCAGCAGGGAGAGGATGTGGGGATTCTGTTCCTGCTGCGGGCACCAGTGACTCAGCATCCCCCAGTTTTACTAGGGAACAGTCCTTTATGCGCAGCTTTGCAGGACCTCGCTGTACCCCACTGCTGCGGGATGAACAAATTGAAGCCGTTGTCGGATGGATGGCAGCTAACGCATCGACTTCAATTACTTCCACATCCTCTCAGGTCCAGAGCACTGAAGAGCAACCATCTGTCTCTTCACCACCTGCCCAATTGCCCAGGCAGTCAGAGAGCCCTGGACAGGAGCCATCTTCTTCTCTACTTCTGTTCTCTGAATCTCATGGCTTGGAAACAGGGGGCCAGCCAAGCAGCATTGTAGAATGTGAAGAAGAGGGAGTATGCAGTGATGCGCAACTGCTTTGTCCCTCTGAATCTGAAGAGGTGGGTGGGCCAGTGCCTATGGTCAGCACACCTCAGTACGCATCTGATGATGATGAGACTCAGGTGCCACTTTCTGGTGCATACTGTGCTGGCGAGACTACCCAGGAGAAGCAGGTGTTTGAAGAGGGGAGTGTAGATGATGAGGTCCTTGACCCATCATGGCGTGAGGAACAGGAAGGTGGTGGGAGCAGCTCTGAGGAAGAGATTCCCCGAACGGACAAAACTGGAGGGAGAGGGAGGGGGCAGACTTGGTTGTCTGTAGCCTCCACTTCGGCACCCGTTAGGAGCATTCCTCTTCCAAAACCCAAAACGGGTGCTCCCAGGACTTGCAGTGCGTGGTCCTTTTTTGACACAGTTGCAGATGACATTTGCTTTGTCAAATGCGAGCTGTGTAATCAGAAAGTCAAAAGAGGGAAAAGTGTCAGCAACCTCAATACCACAAATATGTGGAAACATTTGCGGACCAAGCACGTGATGGAGTTACAAAGACACACTGAAGACGTAGGCCAACCTACAGCTCCACCTACCACCTCTTCAGCTCGTGTTGTAGCCTCTTCCTCCGCTCACACACAGCTGGTTTGGCTTCTTCACAGGATCGCCATGGAAGAACCTCTGGCACTGTTGTCCAGAGACCCAGTGACATTCCACCCACAGCACCATGTTCCCTGTCATCCTCACACTCCCAGGCCACTCTACAGCCATCGTTAGCACAGGCATGGGAGAAAAGGTGTCCATAGTCGGCAATCCATCCCCGAGCACAGGCTCTGAAAGCTGGCATTGCAAAACTACTTGCCCTTCAAATGCTTTCATTCAGGCTGGTGGAGACTGATACCTTCCGTAACTTCATGGCATTGGCAGTCCCACAATACACCGTGCCCAGCCGCTTTTATTTCAGCAGGCAAGCCGTCCCTGCCCTGCAAAAGCATGTGGAGGGAAAAATTAAACATGCGCTACTAAACACCGTCAGTAGCAAGGTCCACCTGACCACCGATGCGTGCACCAGTAACCATGGACAGGGATGATACCTTTCCCTCATTGCCCATTGGGTCAATGTTGTGGAGCCGGGTACAGATCTTGAGAGTGGCGCTGTACGTGTTCTGCCAACTCCAAGGATTGCAGGAATCCAGTCTGTACACATTGACTCCTCCTCATACTCCAGTTCCTCAGAATCAGCGCTGCAGGAGCCGTCACGGTCTACCTCCACATGGACCTGTGAACGCTTAACTGTTACGACCGATATGAGCACAGCCGTGGCCAAACGTCAACAGGCCGTACTGAAATTAATTTCTTTGGGGAATCGAAGCCACACAGTGCAGGAGCTCTGGAATACCATCAAGCAGGAGAGCGACATGTGGTTTGTGCCAGCGAATCTCCAACCAGGCTTGGTAGTGTGTGACAATGGCCGAAATCTGGTGGCAGCTCTGGGCCTAGGCAACCTCACTCACATCCCATGTCTGGCACATGTGCTCAACTTGGTCGTGCAGAGTTTTCTGAGTGACTATCCGGATCTTGATGCACTGCTGCACAAGGTCCGCATAGAGTGCGCTCACTTGCGGCGTTCCAGCATGGCAAGATCGCGCATTGCAGCTCTGCAGCGCCAATTCCGTCTTCCGGAACATCGGCTCATATGTGACCTACCCACCAGGTGGAATTCAACGTTACATATGTTGGAGCGGTTATGTGAGCAGCAGGCAGCAGTAATGGAGTACCAGCTGCATCAGGCGCAAACAAGTCGCACTGCGCTCCGGTCACACTTCACCACCACTGAGTGGGCCTCTATGAAGGACATTTGCCACGTTTTGTGTGCCTTCGATGATTCCACGCGGATGGTGAGTGCAGATGATGCACTAGTCAGCATGACTGTCCCCCTTATCTGCCTGCTTCAAAAAAACACTGCAAGCACTAAGGGAGGAGATTTTCAGACAATGACAGAATTGGGGGATGAATCATCCGACGAGGCCGCAGGCTGTTCACAATAGTTAGTTCTCAGAAAAGTAATAGTGAGCATATGGCTTATTCAGGGCCAGATTGCAACACATGGAATATGCGTATAACCCGCCGTACGATCACTGCTAACTCCACGATAACCCTACACTCCAGACATTCAGTGTCTACCACTCACACACCATCACCTCATCTTGCCCCCTAAATGTCGGGGTCTACCTATCAGGATCCTGACAGCACCGGCGTACAGCCTCTGCTGAGCAGGGACTCACCCACACTGTAGGGACCCCTGGGGACAAGAACAGCCAGAAAGTACAGATGCACAGGTCCTGAACGCTGAAGTTTAGCAAGCCGGCACAGGACCTACGGTCATGTGACTGCAAAGGGGCGGGGCTTAGCGTCCTGCTTTCAGAGAAGGTTAAAAACTCAGAGTCGGGCAAAACGGAGGTCATACACAGTACAGGCCAACGAGGTGCAGGAGGGGTAAACAGGGGTAAGCAGACGGGAGGTCAGACAAAACCAAAGGTCATACACAAGAGGGCGGTGCGGTACCAAAGGGACGAGCAGAGAGCAGTCGAGTCATACACGAGAGAGCGGTGTGGTACAAGAGGGGCAGGCACAACTCGCAACAGGGACAGAACCGGATCACAACCAAACAAGCAACAAGTTATCAGGCACAAGGCACACGTATACAAGAGGTCAACTAACTCAGCCAAGGGCAGGAGTATAACTGACTCCGGACCTAGGTCCAGTGAACACTAAATAGCCGCCCTCTGCCAGAGAGAGGCAGAACAATTAACCCCCAGTCTGACCAGGACAGGCCAAAGCGAAACCCCGTCCTGGATCATGACACTACCAAGGTTAAGTTGTAGGACCGTGAACAATGCTTAGAGGGCGCGCGCATGCTCCCTCCATCTTAAAGTGACCACCCGCATCAATCTACGGTATTGTCAACCTATAGTTAGGTGACACCTTCTATTTAAGGCTTCTCCTCCAATATGGAGGTGCCTGAGCTACGTTGTAAGTTTGCCTTGCATGCTTGGTTGTTGTTAGGTTCCCGAGGTCTTCTTGTCTGCTTGTCTACCCTGTACCTGTCTGCTCTTACCTGTCTGTGCCTGTCTGCTCATACCTGTCTGTGCTCTTCTGTCCATCAGCCAGTCCAGATCGCACATTCCAGCGCCCATCTGTCTAACACCCAGTCCAGCCCGCACCTGCCAGTGCTTTACTGTTCCTCAGCCGGTCCCATCTGCACCCATGGTTCCAGATTCCCTACAGTGCCTGCCTGCATTTTTCTTCCCTCCATTGGGTCATAGAAGCTTAACCACTGTAGGGGTCAGCTGCCAACTTCTGTAGGTCAGCCATGGAGTAGCACCTGGTGCCACCTCTTTATACCTCCTTGGGTCGCAGTTTTCACCTGCTGCCACTTGTCTGAATAGGGATTTGGTAGGCCACCTAGTTACACTCCTTCCAGGCTTTCTGAGGGATATGGAACAGTGATTCCACCACCTTGCCAGTTACAGTCTCCATCTGATGGGTTGGCTGTAGTGGAAGAGGTGTCGCTCCCCGGTTTACTAATCCTACTTAATTGCAATTGATGCCACTTTGTTGGTGTCTGCATTAATTTTTGCAAATGTGTAGACTCCTGGTTGGGTCTTTTCATGGGTGTTGCCTGTAGCAGTAGGCTCCCAAGACCGTCAGGTCTCCACTTCCTTGTTACCCATGTTACTATCTTTAGATTTTTCTGACAATAATAGTCTACGAAATTTATATGATATTTGTGTCACTTGAGTGTGGCTTAGCATGAAAGCAGGTTGAGCTGTTGCATGTGGTATCAGGGCTCCCAGCACAGGAGGCCTACATCGATCCCTCACCCACCTTGTCTTACTGTGACGTTCAATTCAAAGCTGTAAATGCCGTCCCAGACCCCGATACCTCATGCCTGGCTGATTGCTGCAGTGCCATGCAACAATTAGTACTTGTGGGTGAATTGAGGCCACTTTCCTGATGTCTGCCCCTCATTTGATGTGTTTTGGCAGCATTTGGGGCCGTTATTAGGTGTTGTGCTTGCGTTTGTTTTTGCTTCCCATTGAGATGAATGGCGTTCGGTAAAGTTAGGCGAATATTCGGTGAATTAATCGGCGAATATTGCAAATTCGGCAATTGTAATCCAAATTGAACATTGAAATAATTGTTCATCTCTAATTATCATTAGAGGGCACATAGTTATTAAGTCATTAAGCTGAAAAGTTATCCTCTCTTGTCTGTTGTTTAAATGTTGAGCCATATTTCTGCCAATTGTAAATAAAGTCATTCTGATAGTCCTCAGTATCACATTGCCATTTGCGCCGTTTTAATAATTCTTCCAATTTTGATTCCATTTGACTGAACCCTTGATTTAAAGACTTTATCTTATATTTATCTTATGTTACAAATAGTCTAGATTAAGTAGCAATAAATCCATTGCATACTTATTGGAAATTTATGCAAATTTATTACAAAACACTGTATTATTAAGGAACATATTGGGTCTTATGTTTGAGTGTACAGCACTTTGGATTTGTTTTGCTATGTAATGTTCCTCTATAGTATTGAGATGCAGTTGGAGTATACCTAAACATTTTCTCTCTAACCCATACTTGTGCTTTAAGTCCATTGTTGAAAGAGTACATAAAAATTCAGCATTTCCCTCATTTGCTGCTAGTATCCTGTCTTCCATCATCTGCAGTATTAGTGAAGACATCATGTCCATATTTGGAGGTACTAGGAAAAGACATAATCGAGAAAAAAAGCACAAGCAATAACTAAAATAAAGATAGCATAACACCCCAGGCAACTCCAAACCTCAATAGTATGCAGGCAAAAATAGAGGCAGCACTGCAAGGTCAAAAATATGAGTGGTTATATATAATTGTATGTAGTGCAAACCAATAGTGTTTGCAATAACTGGCAATGAGTCTTTTACAATGCTCTGGAGAAATTTTGGCCCACTCATCTTTGCAGAATTGTTGTTATTCAGCCACATTGGAGGGTTTCTGAGCATGAACTGACCTTTAAAGGCCATACCATAGCATCTCATTCGGTTTAAGCACAGGACTTTGACTAGGCCACTCAAAGTCTTAATTTTGTTTTTCTTAAGCCATTTGAAGGTGGACTTTCTGGTGTGTTTTGGATCATTGTGCTGCTGTATAACCCAAGTGTTTGAAGTCACAAACAGATGGCTGGACATTCTCTTTCAGTATTTTTTGGTGGACAGCAGAATTCATGGTTCCATTTACCACAGCAAGTCTTCCATGTCCTGAAGGAGCAAAACAGCCCCTGACCATCACACTGCCACCACCATTTTTTACTGGTGGCATTATGTTTCATTTCTGAAATGCTGTGCTACTTCTCCATTAGATATGATGGGACATACACCTTCCAAAAAGTTCAACTATTGTCTTGTCAGTCCACAGATTATTTTCCCATAAGTCTTGGGGTGATCAAAATGTTTTCTGGCAAAACTCATATAAGCCTTTATGTTCTTATTGCTCAGCAATGGTTTACAACTTAGAACTCTGACATGCATGCCATTTTTGCCCAGTCTCTTTATTATTGTGGAGTCCTGAACACTGACCTTAACTGAGGCAAATGAGGCATGCAGTTCTTTCGATGTTGCTGTGGGGTCTTTTGTGACCTCTTGAATCAGTCATTGCTGTGCTCTTGGGATAATTTTAGTTTGCCGGTCACTCTTGGGAAGGTTTACCACTGTTCCATGTTTTTGCTATTTGTGGATAATAACCCTCACTGTGGTTCGCTAGAGTCCCAAAGCTTTAGAAATGGCTTTATAAGTTTTTTCAGACTGATAGATCTCAATTACTTTTTTTCTCATTTGTTCCCGAATTATGTGGGATTACGGTATGATGTCTTGTTTTTGAGGAACTCGTGCTCTACTTCACTTTGTCAGGCAGGTCCTACTTAAGTGATTTCTTGATTAAAAACTGGTGTGGCAGTATTCAGGCCTGGGTGTACCTTGGGAATTTAAACTCAGCTTCTCAAAGATGTGATAAAACACAGTTAATTTACTGTATTTTGTGAACTATAAGACGTACCAGTTTATAAGATTCACCCCAAATTTTGGGGAGGAAAATAGGAAAAAATTGTTTTTTTTTTATAAAATGGTGCATGTTATAATCCAATTTTACAGTAGCTTACCTAGAGGGCAGCGGTCGTTTAGCTGGGTCCCAGGTAGCAGGCTCGCTGCTGGCAGAGGCAGGAGATGCTGTGGGCTCTAGGCTGGTAGGATGGGGTGTTCGGTGGGAGTTGGGCCATGGCTGCGGCCCCAGAATGGTATAACAAGGTGTTCAGTGGTGCAGGGGCTGTGCTGACATTTTGTGAAAGCCTGGAGGCCCCCACCTTCCATATTTTCTAATGTGGTGGACTCCAGAAAAATGGCCGCCGCACAATTAAGATCTCGGGAGTCGAGATCTCAAGAGATGAGATCTTAGTGCTGAGATCTAAATTTGTGCATGTGCCATTTTCCCAGAGTCCACCGCATAGAAGAGTATGGAAAGTCTGGTGCTCTGGGCACAAAATGTTGGCAGAGCCCACACATCACCGAACATCTTGTTGTACCAGCCTGGGGCCTGCAACCATGATCCGACTCCTGCCTCCACCACCCCCAGAAGCTTCCAGCAGTAGAGACCCTGGGTCCACACTCCACCGCAGCTACAATTTGGATTATAAGATGCACCTCCATTTTCCCAAAAAATTTTGGGGGAAAAAAAGTGCATCTCATAATCCAAAAAACACGATATGCCCTCTGTCTGTCAATTCTCTTGTCTCCTCTGGCTCATGGAAGGAGATTCAATACTCACTGGATCCTCTACTCTCAATGATGCAGTAGGTAGAGCCAGTAGGTGGTGTTGTGTGGCTAAAAGGACCCAAAAGTGGTGGAATTAAAAGGAATTCTTACCCTCCACTCTCCAGCCATAGTATGTCTGGAGGATCACTTGTGATACCATTAAGAATCTCCCCTACAGTTAGAGACTGAGACTGCCACTCTCAGCAGATCGCCGCCTTAGTCAAGGTGCTCATTTCACCTGATGACAGATGCAGCCCCTCTTAAATCCCCTGTAATGACTGGTCATGGTGCCCTAATGTCGGTACAGAGTAACATATTTCTCAGAAGTGAAGACATTTACACAAATTTCCAACATTTTTAGTTATCCTTTTTAGTTGACGTATTTTGTCATAAACAAACCAATCATCATTTATCAAAACAGTTGCAAATTGAATGTAAAAGTCATTTTAAAGGGCAGTATTCACACATACAGTACAGTGGGGCGCACACAAATCCAGAACACTGCTGAGACATAATGACTTTCTCTCTTTTCATTTATCATCTTTTTGCTTGTCGCCCATTGTTAGGCAGTGCTTATTATCTTTTGCTCATTGTATGCTGTCTAATCCATTTATATTGCCAGTTTGAGTTGGCGTCCATTGTTACTTCATTTCTAAGCCCATTGTGCTGTTTTGAACAACACACAAGACCAAAGAGCTGGAACGGAACAATAGTTATTGAGGAAATAGTTGCCGAATATTATAGTTTATTCGTATAGGGCCACGTTATCACAATGTTCAGTTGGTTTAATAATTATCATTACCTTGAGTGCCAATTTGTGGATTTGCATTTGTAAAACTCTGACATTGTTGTATTTTTGCAATCTGAGTTACCACAAATATTTATAAAAGTTAAAATATTGTTATTCATAGTCCATAGAAAGTTTACTTAAGAAATATCAGCTAAATTAAACAGTGACATAAACCAACACATGTTTACATACAACAGAATGTATGGACATTGGATGGGTTGTCCAGGACTTGAAGATGCACAAATAATCGGGAAACAGGTGTTCACCGGAATGAAAAAATGCCAAATGCAAGACAATAACTTGTTTAGACCATAATTCTATGTGTACGCCACAATCACTATCGACAGCACATCAACTGTTTACACAAGACAATGTGCTGACAATAGAGATGATTCTTAACTCCTGCTTAAAAATTCTTGCGCCCGATGAACGTGCAGTTTGCTCTTTCTGGACTGTGGGCCCATCTTAATAGATCGGTAAATGCTTGAAGAACAAGCAAAACACTTTTTTAGCTGACGTAAGAATCATCGTTATTGGAGGCACAAATCCCCATGTAAAGAGTTCTGTAATGTACTCTGATAACATGGTATTCTGTGGACACAGAATGAGTGTATTAAAGAGGTTATCCAAAAAATATTAAAATTGGTTGATATTTTTTAATGGCTATCTGAAAAGATGCTAATAAATAGCATTAGCAAGTTTTTGAGCTGAATCAGGTCTCTTCATCAGGCATAGTATGTCTTGTGGAGCTTTCTTCTGCATACACTAAGCAATTCTAGTCATAGTATACCCATCTTATTGTAACTGGAGAATTTTCTTGTTACGGGGTAATGAGGTTTGGTAAGAATTAGTATTGTTTTCATATTCCTAGAGAAAGCCATTAGGCGAAACGTACGTTGGAGTCCAAGGAGCCACGGGGTACTGAGTACTGTTATATATTATCCTATTATATTCTCCTTTTTTTCTATGCCTTCTTTCAGATGTGTATGTTTACTATACTTGTTTATATTTATTTAATAGGCTATTTATGTGGGATTTTATTATGTATGATTATGTTATTTAGTCAGTATACCCATTACTAAATTTATTGTGCAGTGGTTTCTGTATATTTTGTCATTTGGTCCCCCTTTTTATGTCTTATATATTTTAATTTCATGATCTACTAAAAGTATATATTTTATATTCACCTTTTTGATTTGGTTTATTCACTAATTTTCATTAGGTATATTAAGCATCAAATGTTAATTTAAAAAAATCAATAAAAAAACTGCTAAGCCGTTTCTTAGCCAATGAGTTAATTGAATTCAATAAACTGGTAACCAACAGAAAGCAGTAAGGCTGGGGTTAACAGCGATTACGGCCACTGCTACACTGCCCAGTCGCTAGGTAGCCCCAGCCCCGATGGACAGTATTACAATCTTTGACCAGCATCATATTTACCAGTAAGTGGTCATTTATTACTGTTTACACAAGATGACAGCTTTAATAGGGCAGTGAATGATCTGTGAGAGATCGTTCACTGTATATAGACTGTCATTGTCCCCGGCAGCACACGTCCTGTTTACACAGGACAATTTGTTGCCGGAATTAAAGATTTTTTCGTGCAGATAATTTTACCTGATGATCAAGTATTTTGCTCATTTGTCTAGTCATCAGTCGCTTGTTTGGGCTGCAAGATTATTGTGAAAGAGCCTTCCTAGGAACATCCATTCAATCACATAATTGTGCAGTGTAAATAGAATTTAACAGTCCTTATACTGGAAAACTAAATGATATATCATTAAGAGTACCATTACACTTAGAGACGCACCAGCGATCCCGACAACGATACGACCTGGTAAGGATCGCTGGTGTGTCTCTAAATGGTCGCTAGTGAGCTGTCAAACAGGCGGATTTACCCAACGACGCAGCAACGATCCAGCGATCTGTATTACGACCTCGACCTTTTCACACAGCAGCGATTCTGACGACTCCCGCCTGCGTCCATGATTTCTGAGTCGCTAATGAGGTCGCTCGTCGGTGTCAAACACAGAGACGCTCGCTGGCCAGCGGGACACCAGAGATCAAAAAATGGCCCAGGACATTCAAGCATGATCAGCGACATCATAGCGGGGGCCCGGTCACTGCTAAGTGTCACATGTTAGAGATCGCTGGCGAGGTCGCTGTTGCATCATAAAATCGGTGACGCTTCAGCGATCTCACTAGCGATCTCGCTATGTGAGACGGGGCCTTAACTCTCCTTTTACAAGTTGGCAGAATACCCCTATAAATATCTTATATTTATGATCAGCTTCCACTGAACATAGACCAAAAAAAGTCACAAATTCTATATCAAGAAATCAAGAAAGCAACTAAAAAAATTCTCCTTAACACCATTGACATCTGCTAATCTGATGATCTCTGCGTAGATAAAAGCCACCGTTCCTTTTGATGTAGCTAAACCCACCTTTCCCTTGTTTGTTTTTCCTGTCAAATGACTTAAGTTAGGCTCTTGTGTAAGTTAGATACCAGAGTATATCATTACACTGAATAAACAAGAGCCCGCAATTCGACACTGAAATTAACAGTTTACTGGGTCATAGAGTGCAAGATGACAAAACAACATTACAAGATCAAAAAAATAGAAAAAAAAAGAAAAAAATATTAGAATTTAAAAAATATATATTCTTGATACTTCCTCAGCATTCTTTTGATGCATATCTAGTATGAAGTTGGATTTTTTTAGTGAGCTACTATTGTACCTATAAATGTGTCTTCTATGAGCCATGACTGTCTAGAATGGACTGCGGAAATGATGGTGTCACTTATCAGATTGACTGTTTGGTCACTTAATGAAACCCATACCAAGTGATTCAGCTGGTGATAAAGACAGTAAACTTTCTTCCGCTTATATTAGTCACACTAAGAAAAGGATTTGAAGCTTCCTTTACGCACAATCAAGATGTAGTGAGGAAAAAGTGAAATTAGTTACGTTTGCTTCTTCTGATCCCCATGGCACATTTAGGACTTGGAACAGTTTCAGCATAGTCCAATGATCAGGACACCTCCTATCCGAATACTTTTCAAGCGTATGAAAACATACATATCTGGTGTAATATAACTTATATTAATTGTAATTTATAGCTTGCAAAGTAGAGCTTCATTCAAAATTCTGCAAGTTTCAGTATTGTCAGGTATCCAAAAAATGAGATATTTCTACAGGATAAAACGGAGACAGAAACTGAAACAGAAGCTCCTAGCAGCATCCCCAATGAAAGTGGGAATAGAACTTTAGAGGTGTGTCTTTTAACGAGCTTGTTGCCTGCCAGAAGAATTGTGAAAGAAGCTCCGGCGTGTAATACAGGTTTTAACATATGATCAGTGTATTCCATTCCAGCTGGGAGAGGGTTTTAAGCGTTGGAGTGACGCTTCTAATCTATGATCACTTACCTGAGCATTATGCTCACCCGACGATGTTTTCACCGTTTATAAACGGTACAGTGGCTCAATTTTGTGACTGCAGCTTCTGACAGGCCAGAAGTTACATCATCAGCTCAATGCAAGTCTGTGAGAGTCAGAATAAGACCAGAATGAGGATCTTATAGACTTTTATTGAACAGTGACCTCCAGCTCATCCAGAAAACACTGGAGCAGCCGGCAGGTCATAAACTTCGGGAGACCGATAAAATCGGCAGCAATAGAAGGGGAAGACGGTGGCAGGTAAATAAAAGATGCCGTGCTGGGACCTTACATTCAAAGCACCACTCCACTGGTAAAAATTTTTGAAAAACCTCTGGAGTGGTGATTTCATCCCTTCATGACGTGGCCAATTTCTGTTTTTTCTTCCCCTTCTTCTCAGAACCATAATTCTTTTATCTTTCTGTCCACATAGATGTGAGGATTTGTTTTTTTTTGCGGGACGAGTTGTACTTTTGAATGACACCATTCATTTTACCACATAGTGTACAGGAAAATGGGAAAATATTCCAAGTGGGGAGAAATTATGAAAAAAAACAATTCTGACATTGTTTTTTGAGAATTGTTTTTATGGTTTTGGGGACTTGTGTCGACATTTTCTGAGAACTGTAACGTTTGTATTTTTCACTTCATGGAGCTGTGTGACGGCTTATTTTTTGTGAGACTAAACAACATATTTATTGATACGATTTTGGGATAGATGTGATGTTTATCTTTATTTAAACCAAGCAAAAGATGGGTGCTTTGAACTTTTTTATGTTTTTTTATTTTGTTAAACTTTTTTTTACTTTATATTGTTCTTTGAGTCTCCTTAGGGGACTTGAACATGTGATCATCTGATCACTTGTGCTATGTACAGCAATGCCACAGGATCGATGCATATAGTAAAAATCACAGTCTACTTTGAAGCCCCACCACAGACATAACCTGCCAGGTCCATACACCTGCTTCCGACTTGAGCCATACATGTACAACAGATGTCGTAAAGGGGTTAATGTGTGCCCTAAAGAATAATACAGCTCAAGATCAACTCAAGTTAAGCATTGTATTATACATTACTGTGCCAAAGATTTAGTCAGGTGTGGAAGGCAAGCTGCAATGTAGGAATGCTTTAAATAATAGAAGGGTCAATAGTATATTTTTATTAATTAATAAAATGCAAAGTGAATGAACAAAAGAGAAATCCAAATCACCTCAATATATGGTGATGGCCCTTTACCTTCAGAACAGCATCAAAGCATCAATTCTTCTAGATACACTTGTCACTTGCACACAGTTTTTGAAGGAACTCGGCAGGGAGGTTGTCCCAAACATCTTGGAGAACTGACCACAGTTCGTCTGTGGATGTCACTTGTGCAAATCCTTTTGTCTTTTCATATAATCCTGACCAGAAAGGCTGGATGATGATGAGATCAGGGTTCTGTGGGGCCGTATCATCTCTTCCAGGGCTCCTTTTTTCTTTATGCTGAAGATAGTTTTAAATGACATTGGCTGTATGTTTGGGGTTCGTTGTCATGATTCAGAATTGTTAGTATGTATGTGGAATCAGGGGTATTATTACTATACTGTATATGGAAATCATTGGATATTATTACTATATATGGGGGCATCAAAGGGCATTATTAGTATATATCGGTGATCAGGGGCGTTATTACTATATGTGAGGAACTAGTGGCAATATTACTTTAGTGAGGCACGTGCGGCATGATTGTAGTGGAAGAGTTCAAGGGGCTTTACTAGTTTTTGTGGATTATTGAATTATTATTCTGTAGGAGCATTTGGGGCAGTAATAATTGTTAAAAAAAAGTACTAAGGGGGAATTATTACATTATAGGGGCACTAAGGGTATTATAACATTCACAGAAGTACACAGGTGCCATTATTATTTTCTTAGGTGTAAAAATGGGGCACTATTACTTTATAGGATGCTTTCAAAGGGCATTTTTTGGGGGAAAGCATATTTACCATCTAGCAGGCACAAATGGGGGTATTATTACTATATAGGGTGTAATGTCGCAGCCAGACAGGTCCTAGATGAAATGTATGTGTCAACCAGATGCCTAGCCTCTTTGATGTAAAAGGTGGAAAGCAGGATCCAGCACAGATAATGCTGAGAGGGTTTTTATTAGGTTCCGATTTTTGGGTCCAAGTTTTATGAGCAGCTGAAAGAGCTGGATCAGATTGGCTGCTCACATACCTCCAGTTGCAGGTCTTGACATATTTAAGGCAGTTCAGCTGTCTCAGATGTTACCTCGGAGTAGAAGTGAAAACACTTTTGGGACTTGGCTCTGTAAAGGTGAAAAGACCTGTGATTCTTTGCAGACTTGAATGGACTTAAAGAGAACCTGTCAGCAGGAATGTACACAATAACCTACAGACAATGTCAGGTTGGTGCCGCTGCACTGATTAAAATGGTAACTTGGTTGATGAAATCCATCTTGTGGTGTTTGTTTAATATTTATTTGCAGTTTTCAGTTAATGAGATTCTCGTGCTCCGGGGCAGACCGGTGAGGGGTCTTCATGCGGTGTTCTTTCTACACAATCATCTGTATGGCTTCTGACAGTTCAATGATCCCTCAGTCACCTGCCCCCTAGATAACATACAGAATATGATATGTTTTGAAAGAAAAATTCAAAATGTCCATGTAATTATTTTATTTTGTTATATACATGTATTCATTAAAAAAAATTCTCTCTCAAAATGTCGCCGTCACACCTGAGCAGTAGCATCTATCGGCGATCCTATAGATGCTACTGCGCAGGCGCCACAGCACCATTTTGCTAGACAAAAAAACTTGTCTCCTCCAAGGTGGCGCCAATGGTGCCTGCGCAGTAGCTTCTATCGTTGATCCTATAGATGTTACTGTGCAGGCGCCAACGACACCATCTTGATGAAGACAATTTTTTTCCTCTAGCAAAATGGTACCAGCAGCACCTGCACAGTAGCATCTATAGGATCACCGATAGAAGCAACTGCGCAGGCGCCACCTTCACCATCTTGGTGGAGACAATTTTATTTAGCAAAATGGTGCCGGCAGTGCCTGCACAGTAGCATCTATAGGAGCTTCGATAGATGCTACTGCGCAGGTGTGGCCGTCACCACTTTGAGAGAGAATTTTTTTCTGAATACATGTACATCACCAAATAAAACAACTGCATGGATATTACACATGCGATCATGCTGCAGTGCAGATGCCCAATGCCTACCTACTGAATGTGAATTTTTTTTTTAAAACGTATTACATTCAGTATCTAAAATAGGGGGCAGGTCAGTGAGGGATCAGTGACCTGTCAGCAGTCTGCATTATGAATACCTGATCAGGGCACCACATGAAGCTTCCCCCACAGGCCTCCCCGGGGCATGGGCATATCATTAACTGAAAACTGAAAATAAAGATTAAACTACAACACAAGATGGATTTCATCAACCCAGGTATCATTTTCATTGTCTATAGGTTACTGTGCACAATCCTGCTGACATGTTCCCTTTAAGGGTGTGAGCACACGCTGCAGATTCTGCTGCGGATCCGCAGCGGTCTTGATCCTGCGGATCTGCAGCAGTTTCTGCTGCGGTGTATAGTACCATTATAATCAATGGAAAACAAAAACAGTAGCGCACATGGTGCGGAATTTTCCGCGCGGATTTGCTGCGGTTTCAAAACCGCAGCATGTCACTTCTTTGTGCAGAATCCGCAGCGGTTTTACACCTACTCCATTGTCCAGGTGTCAAACCACAGGTGAAAACCGCAGGCTAATCTGCAGATAAACCGCAGTTCTTTTGACCTCCGGATTTACCTGCGGATTTTGCAAAATCCGCGCGGAAAATTCCGTAGTAGAATCCACAGCGTGTGCACACACCCTAATTGTAAAAAGGTGACCCCATACTTGCTGAGGACATTGTTTCCCTTCTGTTATACCTTTATGTCGGAAAGCATGTTTTCTTTTTGCTTTGTTAGGAGTCCTCTGAAGATTATGAAGATAATAAATTTCACCTGCTGGTAATCAACAGGCTCAAAATTTGGGTAACAATAGGGCGAGCAGTTTGTGCAGGTCAGGAATAAATGAGGACAGTGCTAGCAAGATCTATGATTTTGTGACACATCAGCGATCTCTCCAGCGATATCGCTGTGTGTGACGGGGATCAGCGGCCGGCCCCCCTACGGGTATCGCTGATCGTGCACAATCGTCCCGGGCCATTTTTTGATCGATGGTCTCCCGCTGGCCAGCACGCATCGCTGCATGTGGCTGCGAGAGACCAGTGATCAGCAGCTGGAGGTTGTTAGTGGTTGTTGTTGGAGAAGGCATTTGGTGGATTTATCTGTTACTGTTGCTAGGTTTTGAGTGTGTGAAAATTCCCTTTTTTCTCCTACTTTGGTTTAACCCCATCCTGTGTTTACATATGTTGTTAATGTGTGTATATTTGTATGATTGGTATTTTCCTTTATACTTGTTCGTATTACCTTGTTAGTCTGGTTGGTGTATTATGGAACAGTACTACTCCCCTCTTCCCTAGGTGGGGGAAGGGTACAGACTGAGGACTGATTCAGAAGCTAAGGCAAGGTACTTGGCCCCGGCGTCTTCACCATCAGAAGGAACCTGGGGAACAGGGCGAACTAGGGTGCCCCTAGTGTTAGGGACAGGGAAAGAGCCTCTGGTTCTTGTGACAACAACAGAGTCGTGACAAGTGCTCTGTCTTTGTCGACAGGAAAATAATCCAAATGCGATGGTAGGTTTCAATGTGACGCATTATTGAGGCAATAAGTGTAGTTGCATTAGTGCTTCAATAAAGTATGACATAGAAATCAACCATCACCTTTGGAGTATTTCCACTCCAACAAAGACATCACACTCCTGGCTTCATACGACTGATATTCCTCTATCAATTAATTCTTCTACAGTCAAACTCTTTTCATCTATCCAATGCTTTGCTAACAACTTCCATGCCTTATTGGGAATATTTGCAATTGCAATCTTTCCTGGTTCATTAGTCTTGAGGTTCTTCACAAATAGCATGACAAAAACATTTACACAATAGGAATTATAAATTATATTTGATACTCCCATCCAAAACCTTTCTAGCTTTCTAGGACCAGACATGTCCACAGCATGTAGATCTGCCAATTGTGATTTAGATCTAGGACACAGGGAAGTCGTCCGTCAGCTATATATGATAAGGAATTGACATATTTTAAAAATGTGATGTAATAGTTCCAGATATGACAATCTATGTGCCGCGCTCAATGAAAATTGGGGAACCCTCGCTAAGATTTCCCTTTATTGCCCTTCTGTAATGGGCCTTATGTTCCCTTCCCATTTTCTTTACTTCATACTAGGTGTTTTGACAGTACCAACTATCCCAACTGAAGCCCTGGTGCATCCCAAAGATAACTTTATGGTGTAATCTCTTCCAGCTCCTGAAATTTCCGTTCCATCTACCAAATCTTATGGAATAGGGTAATTTTCGGCATTTGATATGGCCTTATTCTAAATTTGTAGGCTTCTAAAGCTTCATAGAAATTAGATGTGCTTAGGCATTACTGCAGCTTTAAATGTTTATTTCCCCCTCCTACTGCATCCTCCGATCTGCAAATATACAGCAGCTGTGCTATCAAACAATACACCCCAGGATTGGACATCTTCAGGCCTCCATTTTCCTTTACCCTATGCAGTGTTTCCAATTTAAGGGGAGTTCGGCTCCTGTTCCATATAAATTCTCTGAAAAAAGAGTTCATTTTGTAAAACGACCCCAGTGGGACCCACAGTGGAGAATTGTGTAGCATATATAACAGCTGGAGCATCCATGCTCTTTTGATAAGATGTGTACAGAGTTCCAGCTACTGTTTGAACTTCATAATGACCAATGTCAATTTAGGGACTAATAATCCATGAAAGAAAATGTTTTCTTAACCCCTAGATATTTGAAGTCTGAGCCTGTCTGTAGAACAGAGTTCTCATAGGACAACATCTTCTCTCTATTATCTATAAGGTGTAGTGTAGATTTGGAACAGTTATCAATCAGTCCAGATAATTGACTAAATATTTCAGTAATGGAAATTGACACTGGCAAGATAAAAGAGGCATTTGTCAAAAACAGCAGCAAGTCATCAGAATAAAGTGCTACTCTTTCCTCCACATCCCCTCTAAGAAAGCTAAATATACCTGGGTGTTCTCTAGTTATAGCATCCAAAGGTTCTATAGCCATTATGAAGCGCATAGAAGATATGCCCCACCATCTGAAACAGCCCAGTGCAAACGACTCTATGAAGCACTGCTTAGTAGTTAATTGTATTTGCTTAATGTGCATCTGCAAATACAATTGTATAAATTGTATATGAGTTAATTTGGATGCTATTGTTTTTCAGAGTGTTCAGACAGAGGGTTGGAATTTGCCGTTGGTGCCACCATGACAGGTTGAAATGGATGGGTGCAAGAATAAATGTGGCGCCCCTGAAGGGTCCAATTGCCACAGAGGTACTGCACCTCAGCCAGAGAGAGGTGTAGTACTCCGCTCTTAGGTAAGGAGGGGTACTACCCAGAACCCAAACACTTACATCCAATACACTGTACCTCTCAGGGCCTGGGAGGAGCTGGGTAAAGGGTGTGAGTGGAGAAAGTAGATAGGGGGAGGAGTGAGAGTTATCATGGTAAAAGGAGTGACAGTTAGAGGTGTGAGTTCAGTTGGTTCTGGGGACTGAAGGACAGAGGAGCAAATCTCTAGACTAGTACAGCATGAGAGAAAAGAGGAGAGAGAGAAGGGGTCCTAGGGGCACGGGAAGTGAGGAATCCACCCGTGGCACCCAAATCCACACTGACTGTAGTCGGGTGGAGGGACCAGGTCACAGTAGGGGACCGGACCCAGACTAGTGGAGAAACTAAGGACTCAGCTAGCAAACCGGAGGCTGTAGCGACTGTATGTGCTACAGCCAACTCCATACACATTCACTGAAAATGCAGCCAGATAGGATCAAGGGGACTAAGAGAACGTTGCCCGACAGGATCCGAGGCTGCTGGCTTGGGACACTGTGTGTGAAGGCGCAGGGCAGAAGAGGTAGGAGCCAGCACAGAGAGACAGCCAGGAAAGGAACATAAGTATCAGGATCCTGTCAGCACCGACGAACTGCCACACCTGAGCAGGGTGACTCACCCACACTGAGGGAGGGCCTGGGGTCAGATACTGCAGGGAAAGCACAGGCAGATGGGACCTGGGATGCTGAAGGTAGTAGGAATCACAAGGACCTACAATCATGTGACCCGTGGAGAGCTGTAACAACTCTGTTGCATCACCAACAGCCCCAGCAGCCTCCTGTGGCATCACGACTTTATTTCAACTAACTTCATAATTACTTGATTGGATGCCCAGGGCCACGGACCTGGTCACCGCTGCCGTGGCAAAACTCCTGAAGAACTGACTAAGGTCCGGAACAAGTCCCTCGGCCCTAGCGGGCGTTCCACATAGCCTTCTTGACTTTAAGCCAATGAAAAGAGAGGTACAGATGATGTGAAATAGAAAGAAAAGCCTAGTCCTAGTGGTAAGCTTGTATGAGGTGATGCTAATGTGCTGTGCCGCCAAGTTGTCACAAGGGAGCTGATGATAGGAACTTGGAGGAGATTGGAGCAGATAAGGGATCATGAGCTTATTCAATGTACATGACCCCAACTTGTGTTTTATGAATAGGGTTTTTTTTTAGAATTTAATCCCACATAATGCTAAAACATTGCCGTATAGTGCTTAGAAAACACTGTCATACATAGCTCACAAAGTACTAATGTATAATGTCCAAATCATATAACATCAAATACTCAATTAAAAAGACAACCTAATTCTATTTTATGGTCTCATGTAGTAATCTAAATAAGTTGAGAGTTTGGTCCTGCAGTTCTCAGATTCTTAGGGCCAACATTCGAACTGAACATTCAGAGAATTAAACACCGAGATTAAAAATAGATAAACTAGAAACACTGGGAATCAACCACCTCGACCTGCGGATACATAATCTGTCCATCTCCACTTATCTCATAAAGAACCTGTTGACTGATGCATCAATGACTAATTTCTCCAAGAAGACTAAATTCAATCCTGCCTACCTACTGGGAACTCTCTGCTCCAGAGACTACATCAATGTATCCTATTTTTCCATCTTGTATCAAACATCAAATTCTGCGGTAGGTAGTAAAGCATAGGCCTTTTCTTTCCACCAAGTCAATCCACAGTCCTTCTCGAATGTCATATGTTTTCATCGTCACCAAGAGGGACAAATGAAAAAAAAAATCTTGGCTTTCTTTTTGCTATACATAAGCCCCATGAAAAGACTTTGCTGGAGACCAAACAATAGCTGAAGGTAACTAGAAAGATTTGTTCATTTGTAAAGACTTTATCACACACCTGGGTAGACAAGCTTCCTGCCTACCCTGTGAAGCTCTATTGTTTTCATGTCAGCAGTTTGCTTTCTTAATGGTGTATACACAATCATTCTGATTAGGAATGAGCATGTAAAGAAAAATAAAATAATTTCTTGAAGAAAACTGAATTTACGATTGAATATCTATTATTTAAAAAGGAACAAAATCCCCCCAAAAATTAGAAAAATGCTACCGAAAATACTTACACACTTACTTACCACAGTCTTGATTTTTGGTGTGTATGTTTGGTTCGTCCGATAACAGGAAAAAGCTGACTGATCTAAATTCTAAAAAAAAAATAATAATTTTGCTCAAATTCCTTTCCTTAAAAATGTTTCTCAAAGATTTTAATTAACCTATGTAATTGCTCCAACTATTAGGGTACCGTTACACATAACAATGTCCCAGCGATCCCACCAATGATCCGACGTGGATGGGATCGCTGGGACATTGCTAGCTGATCGCTGGTGAGATGTCACATAGACAGCCCCTCCAGCGATCAGGACCAGTGAGCACACTGGTTACCAACGTAAACATCAGGTTTCTAAGGGATGCGGGGCCCTTAGCAACCCGATGTGTACCCTAGATTCCAGCATGCACTGCAGGCAGGGCAGGAGGTGGAGGCAGAGCGGCGCAGACAGACCGGCGTAGCTCTGCTATCTGCTACTCCGGTCTGACAGACTGGAGTAGCAGATAGCAGAGCTACTCCGGTCTGTGTGCCGCTCTGCCTCCACCCCCCGCCCTGCCTGCAGTGCATGCTGGTATCTAGGGAAAACATCAGGTTTCTAAGGGCCCCGCAGCCCTTAGAAACCCGATGTTTACATTGGTAACCAGCGTGCAGCGTCGCTCATTGCTGGCTCCCCGCTGCCACATGCAGCGATGCGCGCTGGCCAGCGGGAGACCAGCAATGAAAAATCGGGCCAGGATGATCCAGCACGATCTGCGATACCCCGCGGGAGGGCCGATCGCTGCTGGATGTCACACACAGCGATCTCGCTGGAGAGTTCGCTGATGTGTCACAAAATCAGCGATCTCGCCAGCGAGATCGCTGTGTGTAACGGGTCCTTTAGGCTAACCTCAGTGGCATAACTAGTGTCTAAAGGGCCTGGGGCAATATTTGGACTCAGGCTCCCTACCCCCTCACCCTCTACATGTTGCTCAGATGTATGGGCTCTTGTGGCATTCTAAATCCTAAGGACATAAGAGTTCTCCCTCTTCCACCATTATGTAGTAATGTCCCCCATTCTGGTTTCCGTACTGGTATATACGTCCCCCCATCCTGGGCCTATCCTAGTATCTATGTTCCCCATTGTTCTCCATTCTGCTATTTTTGTCCCTCATTTTGGCTCCATCTTGGTATATATATATATATATATATATATATATACCGTATATATATATATATATATATATCTAATAGATAAAGCTCAATGTGGGTATGTGTGTATGTCCGGGATTGGCATCCGCACCGTCACAGCTACAGCCAGAAAATTTGGCACAGTCACACGTCTGGACCCCGAGAGCGTCATAGGCTATGTTGTGAGGCAAAATTTTAACCCCGCACTTTCCAATTCACCAAACAATTTTGCCACTATCTACATAATGGGGAAAAAGTGTATGTATTGGCATCTGCACCGTCGTAGCTACAGCCACAAAATTTTGCACAGTCACACGTCTGGACCCCGAGAGCGTCATAGGCTATGTTGTGAGGCAAAATTTTAACCCCGCGCGTTCCAATTCACCAAACAATTTTGCCCCTATCTACATAATGGAGAAAAAGTATATGTATGTATTGGCATCTGCACCGTCGTAGCTACAGCCACAACATTTTCCAAAGTCACACATCTGGACCCGAGAGTGTTATAGGCTATGTTGTGAGGTGAAATTTTAATCCCGCGCGTTCCAATTCACCAAACAATTTTGCCCTTATCTACATAATGGGGAAAAAGTGTATGTATGTATTGGCATCTGCACCGTCGTAGCTACAGCCACAAAATTTTGTGGATGGATACCATGTTTTGGCATAGGTGGTTTCCTTCATTGGAGACTGCCCTTCCCGTGGTTGTTCCTTCCCGGTGAAAGACCTGGCTAGTCATTTCTTGCGTTGAGAAACATGTGATGGTGTCTCCGCGGCTTTTGAATTTCATGTTTTTGCATATTTCCCATAAGGGATGGGGGCATTGCTCTAGCATCACTGCGTTGAGAAACATGTGATGGTGTCTCCGCAGTGTTGGATGTTGATCTCTATGAAGTCATTCATCCTCATTTTTCACAGTCTTTTACTAGGCATTGCTCCTACTAGCCAGTTTCCTACTCCACACTGATGAGGGGCAATACGCAGAAACAGCTGTCTGTGAATGGATACCATGTTTTGGCATAGGTGGTTTCCTTCATTGGAGACTGCCCTTCCCGTGGTTGTTCCTTCCCGGTGAAAGACCTGGCTAGTCATTGCTTGCGTTGAGTAACATGTGATGGTGTCTCCGCGGCTTTTGATTTTCATGTTTTTGTATATTTCCCATAAGGGATGGGGGCATTGCTCTAGCATCACTTCGTTGAGAAACATGTGATGGTGTCTCCGCAGTGTTGGATGTTGATCTCTATGAAGTCATTCATCCTCATTTTTCACAGTCTTTTACTAGGCATTGCTCCTACTAGCCAGTTTCCTACTCCACACTGATGAGGGGCAATACCCCGAAACAGCTGTCTGTGGATGGATACCATGTTTTGGCATAGGTGGTTTTCTTCATTGGAGACTGCCCTTCCCATGGTTGTTCCTTCCCGGTGAAAGACCTGGCTAGTCATTGCTTGCGTTGAGAAACATGTGATGGTGTCTCCGCGGCTTTGGATTTTCATGTTTTTACAAAATTTTGCACAGTCACACGTCTGGACCCCGAGAGTGTCATAGGCTATGTTGTGAGGCGAAATTTTAACCCCGCACATTCCAATTCACCAATAAATTTTGCTCCTATCTACATAATGGGTAAAAAGAGAAAGGAAAAGTGTTGAAGGCAAATTGACAGCTGCCAGATGTGAACAAGGGGGACTTAAAGAATGAGAGCGATAGCGCCAAAGAGTACATACCGTACAGTTGCTAAGGTGGGGCCCTGACATGGGATACTCACCACACACGGGGAAATGAACACACACACAAAATGCGCCACACACTACCACGTGCTACAACACATATACCACCCTCAGCACACATTTCACCACACATACACCAACCTCACCACATAAAAGTCGAAACACAAAAGTCGCCACTCAAAACTCGCCACGCTGTCCCAGAGCTGTTTAAAAGATGAAAAATGAGCTGTGATTGGTTGCTATCAGCAACAGTTTTCTTTGTAGACAGTTGTGGTAACTGAGGCCTATTATTCTTATCACTTCTATGGTGTTATCGTCCTTCTGTAAAGCTGGAAATAACACAATTTATTACAGTGCCAACACAGACCACCCTCTTACACAGACTGCAGGGGGAGCCCAGTATCACACAGGATAGGATTAGATACACGGCTCAGCAGTCAGTATCACACAGGATAGGATTAGATACACAGCTCAGCAGTCAATATCACACAGGATAGGATTAGATACATAGCTCCTACATTCATTAGAACACTGGAGAAAAAAATGGAGCAAAACGATGATTGCAAAAATACCAATGATTTTTTATTTTTAATTTTTAAATATCATACAAAAAGTGCACAAGAATCAGAATGAGGTGCCAATATAAAGCAGATGAAGCACACACCAGACAAACCCCTCGACCATCCAAGATGGAAATTAGTATCCTCATTTGTGTAAATAATCATGCCTAAAAAATGGATGCCCAAAAGGTATATTATGCCACCCCATAAAAATCAATGATCTTGCTCCTAATTAGATTCCCTGAGACTAGCTCAAAGTAGGGAATAGGACATATGCTGTCCTGGGGTGCAATGTGTCTAAATATAGGCAAGGGCGACCATGGTATAAGACAAGGGTTAACGTCAATACAAATTCTTACCTGAGGAAGCAGAAGTAGGAGGGGAGGCATCTGGCAGTGATCCCCGACGCGTGTTTCGCGGCGCTAAGAGGCCACTTTGTCAAGGAGATGTTAACCAGGTCTCCACAGGACCTTCTAATACCCTGTGACCGCGGTCATGTGACCGGGATCCCCCAATCACCGTGGCATCATCGGCGCATGCGCTCTGAGGTCCACAGGCCCTGCTGCACAGAATAGGCGTCATGCTGAAACTGGACACTGGTCACAAGACCAGAGCGTCCGTCTACATCATCCAGACAACCATTTGTCAGCAGCGCACATACCACCACACAGAGATGCGTGCAGCCGCCTGTGATTGTGTCCCATATATGAAGTAAAGGGGGAACACAAAAATCAATACAGGAAAGATTAATGATAATAACGGGATCAAGACATGCAACAGCAATCATGATATATATACATAAGTGCACTTCCCATAAAACCTCCCATATTATTTATATCAGATGTATAGACAAAATATGGTCATAATACGCTCTGCTATAAAAGCCGCTAATTCCAACTCACATGAATATACTTATAATATATATCATATATAGGAAAAGTAGGGATCACTAAGATCAAAAATCTATCATTATCGGAAGGATCATGGCCATACAAAATATCATCATATATGCATGCACATCATATATGACATACACAATAAATAAATAAATCAGATGTATAAAATAGTAATATATGGTCTTGGTTCCTACAATTATAAAAACTGCTGGATCCGGTTCACGTAGGTATGGTACAGGACGAGGGTCCATGGAGAAACGTGGTATACTCAAGGTCACTAGATATCGATAATTGACATATAACAAAAATTGTTGAAAGGATAAAATAAGATTAAAAACAATATGAAAACAACACACTGCCAGAGAAAAGAGGGAGTGTGACATGGACATGCGGAAGAAAAAGGACAGGAGAATTCCATATTGCATATATATATATATATATATATATATATATATATATATACATATACATATATATATACACTCACTGGCCACTTTATTAGGTACACCTGTCCAACTGTGTGTTAAGACTTAATTTCTAATCAGCCAATCACATGGCGGCAACTCAGTGCATTTAGGCATGTAGACATGGTCAAGACAATCTCCTGCAGTTCAAACCGAGCATCAGTATGGGGAAGAAAGGTGATTTGAGTGCCTTTGAACGTGGCATGATTGTTGGTGCCAGAAGGGCTGGTCTGAGTATTTCAGAAACTGCTGATCTACTGGGATTTTCACGCACAACCATCTCTAGGGTTTACAGAGAATGGTCCGAAAAAGAAAAAAAATCCAGTGAGCGGCAGTTCTGTGGCCGGAAATGCCTTGTTGATGCCAGAGGTCAGAGGAGAATGGGCATACTGGTTCGAGCTGATAGAAAGGCAACAGTGACTCAAATTGCCACCCGTTACAACCAAGGTAGGCAGAAGAGCATCTCTGAACGCACAGTGCGTCGAACTTTGAGGCAGATGGGCTACAGCAGCAGAAGACCACACTGGGTACCACTCCTCTCAGCTAAGAACAGGCATCTGATGGCTACTTTCAGCAGGATAATGCGCCATGTCATAAAGCTCGAATCATCTCAGATTGGTTTCTTGAACATGACAATGAGTTCACTGTACTCAAACGGCCTCCTCAGTCACCAGATCTCAATCCAATAGAGTATCTTTGGGATGTGGTGGAACGGGAGATTCGCATCAGGGATGTGCAGCCGACAAATCTGCGCCAACTGTGTGATGCCATCATGTCAATATGGTCCAAAATCTCTGAGGAATGCTTCCAGCACCTTGTTGAATCTCTGCCACGAAGAATTGAGGCAGTTCTGAAGGCAAAAGGGGGTCCAACCCGTTACTAGCATGGTGTACCTAATAAAGTGGCCAGTGAGTGTATATACATACATATATACACACATAAACATACCTATAATATACATGAGATGCAATATAGGAGAATGCCAAACAATCATCCATATAGTGAAAATCCAAAAACAGAAGAAAAATAATAAATAACAGGGACATATTAATATATAGTCATTAGATCAATGAAAACTATAAAAACGGGGCGAAGCTCAAAGATTCATTGAGTCCATTAGGGGTCATGGTGTCCAGTTGGATAATCCACCTGACCTCCATTTGTGACAAGATTTTTTTGTTGTCACCGCCCCTAATCCCCATATGAAGAGCATCAATCCCTCTGATCTTCAATAAAGTCGCATCACTATTATGACATGATCTACAGTGTCGGGGGATAGTTTTCAAATCCCCAATGTCAGACACATGCTCGCGCACTCGAATCCTGAGTTCTCTTGTTGTCAGGCCCACATATATTTTGGGACAAGGGCACGTGGCATAATAAATCACGTTTGAAGTTCCACAGGAAATTCTCTGTCTAATCTGAAATTCCCTTGTCCCATCTGATGAACTAAAACTAGAGCAGCGCAGGACATTGGCGCAGGCAAGACAGTGGCTGCATGAAACTGATCCCTGAAAAGGGCCTCTAGTGCCAAAGAAATTACTAGGAGCAGTAACATAGTAGCTCTGTATTAGCAAATCATTAAGGTTTTTTGACCTCCGAGGCGTCATGGAGGGAGAACGACCCAAAATGGTCCCCAGGGTTGAATCAGTACCCAAGACGGACCAGTGCCTATTTAATATGGCACGCATATTTTGCCACTCATGGTTATGAGTCGAAATGAAACGAATTGGTCCACCATCCTCGACACTTCTATTCTTCTTGGTAGAGTGTAATAAGCTGCCGCGTGGAGTGCGTCTAGCCCTGTCATAGCCATTTTTTATACTTCTTCGGCTATAGCCACGTGTCAAAAATCGATTTTTCAAATCTGTGGCTTGTTCCTCAAATTTAGTATCAGTGGAACAGATTTGCCGCATCCTAAGAAACTGTCCAACCGGGATGGCCCTAATGGTGGCAGGATCATGGGCGGATGTAGCATGTAACAATGGGTTGACGGATGTGGGCTTCCTGAAGACGTCCTTCTGGATGTACCGGCTAGAATCAACCTCCAGACGCACATCCAGGAAGTCCACAGTTTTAACGTCAAACACATATGTCAAACGAATATTAAAGATGTTATCATTTAAAACAAAAACACCTATGAAATCCCCGAACTGGTCGGCTGTTATCCCATAGAAACATGATGTCATCTATATACCGATACCAGCACAGCACATGGGAGACGTCCCGCGGGCCCTCATCGCCAAAAATCATTCTCTCCCAGGCACCAAGGAAAAGATTAGCATACGAGGGTGCGCAGGCCGCCCCTATGGCTGTGCCCCGCTTCTGCAGATAGAAATTATCCTTAAAAACAAAAAAGTTGTGGGTGAGGACAAAACCGACCAGGTCGAGGATAAACTCACACAAGGGGCCATCCAGGTCGGAGGTCCCCAGGAAGCGGCGAACCGCCTCAAGTCCTTGCCTATGATCTATACAGGTATAGAGGCTCTCCACATCAGCAGGAACCAAGAGGGTAGAAGATTCCACAAAGATGCCCTCAAAACGCTCCAGGGCGTCCGCCGTGTCACATATATATGAGGGGAGTGACTCCACCAAGGGTTTTAAGTAAAAGTCAACAAATCGACATATAGGTTCACACATCCCCCCAATACCCGACACGATAGGGTGCCCCGGAGGGTTGAGGGCATCTTTGTGGATCTTAGGTAGAAGGTAAAAGCTGGGGGTCCTGGGGGATCTGACCACCAAACCATTAAAGACCTTTTTATTGATTGTATTATTCTCCAAAGCCCTGTCCAGAATCAGCTGTAGGTCATGCGAGAAAGAGGCCGTAGGATAAAAGGAGAGTTTTTGGTAAGTATCGGGATTTTTTAGCTGTCGAAAAGCCTCCCTTTCATATTTACAACTCGGCCAGATGACTATATTCCCCCCCTTGTCCGCAGGTTTGAACACAACGTCCTTTAGAGATTGCAATTGGGAGATCGCTTGTCGTTGTTTGAATGTCAAATTATCAAACCTCCTTTTAGAGGAAAGTTTTTTAAAATCCTCACTCACCAATTTGGTGAAAATCTCAATAGAAGGACTAAGAGACAGGGGGGGGAAACGAGTCGACCTGGACCGAATTGGAGGGTGAAACTTACTTGTTTCGGGGCCACTTTGTTCCCCAAGTAAATCTTCCAAATCCCGAATTGCAGCTCTCTCAAGATCACTCATGGCCTCAGAGGTGTGACTTCTCGCATGAAGCTTTTTCAGAAGAAGTTTCCGTGAAAACAGCTGTAGGTCTTTCAAGGCAGTGAAATAATTAAATGCATTAGTTGGTGCAAATGTCAGTCCCTTCCCCAGGACCTCCACCTGCGCCTCAGAAAGTATATGAGTCGAGAGATTGAGTACCTGTAGATCACCCCGGGAGCCGGTCTGGGCCGTCCTTACCCCCGACGCCATGTTTTTAGAGGATTGTCTAGTTTCAATTTTCTTGGAAGAAGTAGAATTAGAATTGCCACTAGGTCCCGCATTCCCTTGTATTAGATACTCATCATTAGTGGAGAAATTTGAGCTCATAGATGCTGATCTGGATCTGGAGAAGGAGGTGTTCCTAGATTTAGAGCGAAAGCGACCAAACCCGTTCCGCCATCTATAGACCCTGGACAATTGTTTATCTTCTATATCTCTTTTAAAATTTTTTTGCCTTAGTGGACTGAATGTCCTGGGCCCATTTTTGCAATTCAATGTCAATTTGATCATTAAATTTTTTAAGGGCGTCACTTGACATGTCCTTTTGTAGAACCACCTGTAGTTCATCAATTTCCTTTTCAATGGCGGTAAGGGAATCATGATTCATTTGTTTGAGTAGGATCATGAACCCCTTTGAACAGGTATTGGTCAACTCCTCCCATTTATTTTTATATGTCTCATCTGACACTGGAAATGAAGGAAAGACCTGGATCCGGAGTTCCCTCGGGATCAGGTCTTTTTGGATATATTGATCCAAAAATTCATAGTTCCACCAGATCCTAGTTCGTTTGCGCAGTAATTCTTTAAAACAAAAAATGGCCTCCTGTAGGTCTTTATTAGAGCCTCCACACGCCCCATCTGCACTATCATGGAACACGTCATTAAGTTGTGCCCGCCACATACGGTCACGTGCGCGGAAATCCATTACAGAATTGGGAAAAGCTGTGAAAAACACAGAAACAATTATTATTAACAAAAGTCCCATATGGAATGCTAAAATGCCTATGGATGATACCAAAACAATTTGTTCACCCTAGGCACAAGCCACATTAGCTCCTACATTCAGTAGAACACTGGAGAAAAAAAGGAGCAAAACGATGATTGCAAAAATACCAGTGATTTTTTATTTTTAAATATCATACAAAAAGTGCACAAGAATCAGAATGAGGTGCCAATATAAAGCAGATGAAGCACACACCCGACAAACCCCTCGACCATCCAAGATGGAAATTAGTATCCTCATTTGTGTAAATAATCATGCCTAAAAAATGGATGCCCAAAAGGTATATAATGCCACCCGATAAAAATCAATGATCTTGCTCCTAATTAGATTCCCTGAGACTAGCTCAAAGTAGGGAATAGGACATATGCTGTCCTGGGGTGCAATGTGTCTAAATATAGGCAAGGGCGACCATGGTATAAGACAAGGGTTAATGTCAATACAAATTCTTACCCGAGGAAGCAGGAGGAGTAGGGGAGGCATCTGGCAGTGACCCCCGACGCGCATTTTGTGGAGCTAAGAGGCAGCTTTGTCAAGGAGATAGAATTAGATACATGGCTCAGCAGTCAGTATCATGCAGGATAGGATTAGATACACAGCTCAGCAGTCAGTATCACACAGGAGAGGATTAGACACATGGCTCAGCAGGCAGTATCACAAAGAATTGGATTAGATACACAGTTCAGCAGTCAGTATCACACAGGATAGGATTAGATACGCATCTCAGCACACAGTATCACACAGAATAGGATTAGATACACGGCTCAGCAGTCAGTATCACACAGGATAGGATTAGATGCATGGTTTTTATGTGCAATATAATCATTATAATTTGTTATAACTAACCACAGTTGGTTACTATGCCCAGGCAACGTCGGGCTCTTCAGCTAGTCTATATATATATATATATAGCCTCCTTCCTGGTAAAAATGTTACCCATCCTTGGCCACATCTTGGTATATATGTTCCTCATACTGGGCCCATCCTGGTATACATGCTCTCCATCCTGGGTTCATCCTGTTTTACATGTTCCCCATACTGGGCCCATCCTAGTATATATATTTCCCATCCTGGTGTATATGTTCCTTAGCATGGACCCATCCTGCAATGTATACTGCTCAAAAAAATAAAGGGAACGCTATTGCATTTGCAACAGGCTGTTTGTGTTCCCTTTATTTTTTTGAGCAGTATATTTTCCCCATCCTGGGACCATCCTGGCATATATGTTCTCCATTCTGGGCCCATCCTGGTATATATTATTATTATTATTATTATTATTATTATTATTATTATAGCGCCATTTATTCCATTGCGCTTTACATGTGAGGAGGGGTATACATAATACATACAAGTACAGTAATCTTAAACAATACAAGTCATGACTGGTACAGGATGAGAGAAGACCCTGCCCGCGAGGGCTCACAATCTACAAGGAATGGGTCAGGATACAGTTGGTGAGGGTAGAGCTGTTCATGCAGCGGTTTGGTGGATCGGTGGTTACTGCAGGTTGTAGGCTTGTCGGAAGAGGGAGGTGTTCAGGTTCTTTTTGAAGGTTTCCATGGTAGGCGAGAGTCTGATATGTTGTGGTAGAGAGTTCCAGAGTAGGGGGGATGCGCGGGAGAAGTCTTGTATGCGATTGTGTTAAGAGGAGATAAGAGGGGAGTACAGAAGGAGATCTTGTGAGGATCGGAGGTTTCGTGCAGGTAAGTACCGGGAGACGAGGTCACAGATGTATGGAGGACTCAGGTTGTGGTTTGATTTGTATGTCATGGTTAGGGTTTTAAACTGGAGTCTTTGGGTAATGGGGAGCCAGTGCAGGGATTGATAGAGGGGAGAGGCCGGGGAATAGCGGGGGGACAGGTGGATTAGTCGGGCAGCAGAGTTTAGAATAGATTGGAGGGTTGCGAGAGTGTTAGAGAGGAGGCCACAGAGCAGGAGGTTGCAGTAGTCAAGGCGGGAGATGATGAGGGCATGGACTAGGGTTTTTGCAGATTCTTGGTTGAGGAATGGACGGATCCGTGAAATATTTTTGAGTTGAAGTTGGAAGGAAGTGGAAAGGGCTTGGATATGTGGTTTGAAAGAGAGATCAGTGTCAAGGATAACCCCGAGGCAGCGAGCTTGTGCGTTTGGAGATAGTGGGCAGCCGTTAACTTTAATGGATAGGTCCATTGGGGGGGGTCACGTGAGATGGGGAAATATGATTAATTCTGTTTTGTCCATATTAAGTTTTAGAAATCTAGCGGAGACGAAGGATGAAATAGCAGACAGACATTGAGGGATTCTGTTTAGTAGGGAGGTGATATCTGGTCCAGAGATGTAGATTATTATTATGCATTTATATAGCGCCATTTATAAAATGGCGCTTTACATGTGAAAAGGGGAAATATAGACAAGTATAATAAACATTTGTAAGACAAGGGACACACAAGTACATAAGGAGAGGGGACCCTGCCCGCGAGGGCTCACAGTCTACAGGGATGGGTGAGGATACAATAGGAGAGGGTAGAGCAGGTCGTGCGGTGGTTCAGTAGACCGAGGATCATTGCAGGCTGTAGGCTTGTCGGAACAGGTGGGTCTTCAGGTTCTTCTTGAAGGTTTCCATTGATGGTGAGAGTCAGACGTGTTGTGGCAGAGAGTACCAGAGTATGGGGGAAGAACAGGAGAAGTCTTATATGCGGTTGTGGGAGGAAGAGAAGGAGATCTTGAGATGAATGTGTTTCATCAGCATAGAGGTGATACTGAAAGCCATGAGATTCTATGAGCTGTCTGAGGCTGAAGGTGTAAATGTAGAAGAGCAAGGGCCCTAGGACTGAACCTTGTGGGACTCCGACAGATAGGGGGCGCGGTGAGGAGGTGGTGTACGAGTGGGAGATGCTGAATGTCCGGTCTGTTAGGTATGATGCAATCCAAGATAGGGCCAAGTCTGTGATACCAAGAGATGAGAGGCCTGTAGTAATAGGAAATGGTCCACTGTGTCAAAGGCAGAGGACAGGTCCAGGAGGAGGAGGACAGAGTAGTGTCCCTTGGCCTTGGCGGATAGTAGGTCATTGGTGACCTTAGTTAGGGCAGTTTGAGTGGAGTGGTGTGGCTGGAAGCCAGATTGTAATCGGTCAAGGAGGGAGCAAGAAGAGAGGTAGGAGGACAGTTCAAGATGGACGTGTTGTTCCAGTAGTTTTGAAGCATAGGGGAGAAGTGATATAGGGCGATAGCTAGATACAGAGGATGGGTCAAGAGAGGGCTTTTTGAGGATAGGTGTGATTGAGGCATGTTTAAAGCTTGAGGGGAAAACACCAGTTGTTAGTGACAGGTTGAAGAGGTGGGTTAGGGTTGGAATGAAGACTGTGGTGAGGTTTGGGATGAAGTTGGATGGGATCGGGTCAAGTGCACAGGTAGTGAGATGTGATCTTGAGAGTAGAGTGGAGAGTCGATCTTCTGTAATGGTGGAGAAGTTGGTTTTGGAGGAGGAGGGCAGGGCAGTTAGGAGGAAGGGCACTGGGGGTTGTTGACCAAGACTGTCTCTGATGTTATCAATCTTCTTGAAAAATGAGGCAAAGTCTTCAGCTGAGATGAGTGGAGGAGGTGCTGGTGGGCGGAGGAGAGAATTGAAGGTGTTGAATAACTGTTAAGGGTTGTGAGACAGGGAGGATATGAGAAATGAGAAGTAGGTTTGTTTTGCTGCAGCGAGTGTGTCCTTGAAAGTAGTGAGGGTCTGTTTGAATGCGATAAAGTCCTCATTGGAGTGGGATCTTTTCCATCTCCACTCAGCAGCCCTGGAAGCCCGCCTCAGTTCTTTGGTCAGACTGGTGTACCAGGGCTGTCTGTTGATTTTGCTAGCTTTGGTATGTTTGAGAGGGGCAACTGATTCCAAAGCTACAGCTATTGTGGTGTTACATAGAGCGGCAGCGGCATCTGCATTGTGTAGGGAACTTATGTCTGTAAGAGGGAGGAGGAATTCAGACAATGAGTGTAGATCGAGGTGTTGAAGATTTCTGCGAGGGTGTGCAAGTTTTTGAGGTGGGGATTGTGGACCTGTGGAGGAGAGGGAAGAGAATGTAAGTAGGTTGTGGTCAGAGAGAGGAAGAGGTGAGTTAGAGAAGTTAGATAGGGAGCAGAGGCGGGTTAAGATGAGGTCCAGTGTGTGGCCATCTTTGTGAGTGGCTGCAGAAGACCATTGAGTGAGGCCGAAGCAGGAAGTGAGAGATAGAAGTTTATTGGCAGCTGAGAGGGAAGTGTCAATGGGGATGTTGAAGTCGCCCAAGATGATAGTGGGGATATCAGTGGAAAGAAAATGAAGTAGACAGGTGGTGAAGTGGTCAAAGAAGGTGGTGGCTGGCCCTGGAGGGTGGTATATGACAGCTAGTTGGAGGTTGGAGGGGGATTAGATGCGCACAAAGTGCACCTCAAAGGAAAGAAGGGTAACAGAGGGTGGCAGTGGGATTGGGGTGAACAAGCAGTTATCTGACAGGAGAAAACCAACTCCTCCACCATGCTTGCTGCTGGGGCGGGGGGTGTGGGAAAGGTGGAATCCACCATACAAGAGTGCAGCAGGAGAGGCTGTGTCAGAGGGAGTGAGCCAGGATTCGGTGATGGCGAGGAAGGAAAGTTTGTTAGTAATAAAAAGATCATGGATGAAGGAAAGTTTGTTGCAAACAGAGCGAGCGTTTCACAGAGCTCCTATTAGTGGAACTGGGGAAGCTGGGGCTGGGCAAATGTGTATAAGGTTAGAGTGGTTAGGGAAAGTTGTGATTGGGCATGGATGGGAGGTAGAAATGATTGTGGGAATGTGGTGAGGAGGACCAGGATTTGGAGAGATATCACCGGCAGTGAGGAGGAGCAGAGAGAGTGTTAGCAGGTGGGAGTAGGAGAGGGCATGAGGGGGCTGTCTGTGATTGGAGACAGAGGATTGTATGCTGAGAAACAGATCTGAGCAAGAGGTGAGATGGATTGGAAAGATTGAAGAAGAGATGAACAGTACCTTGCTTATAGGATGTTAAACATCCTGGTATCTATATGTTCCAGATCCTGGTACATACAGTGGGGAAAAAAAGTATTTAGTCAGTCAGCAATAGTGCAAGTTCCACCACTTAAAAAGATGAGAGGCGTCTGTAATTTACATCATAGGTAGACCTCAACTATGGGAGACAAACTGAGAAAAAAAATCCAGAAAATCACATTGTCTGTTTTTTTTTTCATTTTATTTGCATATTATGGTGGAAAATAAGTATTTGGTCAGAAACAAGCAATCACGATTTCTGGCTCTCACAGACCTGTAACTTCTTCTTTAAGAGTCTCCTCTTTCCTCCACTCATAACCTGTAGTAATAGCACCTGTTTAAACTTGTTATCAGTATAAAAAGACACCTGTGCACACCCTCAAACAGTCTGACTCCAAACTCCACTATGGTGAAGACCAAAGAGCTGTCAAAGGACACCAGAAACAAAATTGTAGCCCTGCACCAGGCTGGGAAGACTGAATCTGCAATAGCCAACCAGCTTGGAGTGAAGAAATCAACTGTGGGAGCAATAATTAGAAAATGGAAGACATACAAGACCACTGATAATCTCCCTTGATCTGGTGCTCCACGCAAAATCCCACCCCGTGGGGTCAGAATGATCACAAGAACGGTGAGCAAAAATCCCAGAACCACGCGGGGGGACCTAGTGAATGAACTGCAGAGAGCTGGGACCAATGTAACAAGGCCTACCATAAGTAACACACTACGCCACCATGGACTCAGATCCTGCAGTGCCAGACGTGTCCCACTGCTTAAGCCTGTACATGTCCGGGCCCGTCTGAAGTTTGCTAGAGAGCATTTGGATGATCCAGAGGAGTTTTGGGAGAATGTCCTATGGTCTGATGAAACCAAACTGGAACTGTTTGGTAGAAACACAACTTGTCGTGTTTGGAGGAAAAAGAATACTGAGTTGCATCCATCAAACACCATACCTACTGTAAAGCATGGTGGTGGAAACATCATGCTTTGGGGCTGTTTCTCTGCAAAGGGGCCAGGACGACTGATCCGGGTACATGAAAGAATGAATGGGGCCATGTATCGTGAGATTTTGAGTGCAAACCTCCTTCCATCAGCAAGGGCATTGAAGATGAAACGTGGCTGGGTCTTTCAACATGACAATGATCCAAAGCACACCGCCAGGGCAACGAAGGAGTGGCTTCGTAAGAAGCATTTCAAGGTCCTGGAGTGGCCTAGCCAGTCTCCAGATCTCAACCCTATAGAAAACCTTTGGAGGGAGTTGAAAGTCCGTGTTGCCAAGCGAAAAGCCAAAAACATCACTGCTCTAGAAGAGATCTGCATGGAGGAATGGGCCAACATACCAACAACAGTGTGTGGCAACCTTGTGAAGACTTACAGAAAACGTTTGACCTCTGTCATTGCCAACAAAGGATATATCACAAAGTATTGAGATGAAATTTTGTTTCTGACCAAATACTTATTTTCCACCATAATATGCAAATAAAATGAAAAAAAAAACAGACAATGTGATTTTCTGGATTTTTTTTTCTCAGTTTGTCTCCCATAGTTGAGGTCTACCTATGATGTAAATTACAGATGCCTCTCATCTTTTTAAGTGGTGGAACTTGCACTATTGCTGACTGACTAAATACTTTTCTCCCCACTGTATGTTCCCCTTCCTGGTGTATATGTTCCCTATCATGGGCCCATCCTGGTAGTATATATATTCCCCTTCATGATCCCATCCTAGTGTATATGTCCCCCATCCTGGACCAATCCTGGTATATATGTACCCCATCCTGAGGAATATGTTCCTTTTCCTGGACTATATATATGTTCCCCATCTGATATATATTATTATTATTATTATTATTATTATACATTTATATAGCACCATTTATTCCATGGCGCTTTACATGTGAAAAGGGGAAATATAGACAAGTACAATAAACGAGTAAGACAAGGGACACACAAGTACAGAAGGAGAGAGGACCCTGCCCGCGAGGGCTCACAGTCTATAGGGATGGGTGAGGATACACTAGGAGAGGGTAGAGCAGGTTGTGCGGTGGTTCAGTAGACTGCGGGTCATTGCAGGCTGTAGGCTTGTCGGAACAGGTGGGTCTTGTGGTTCTTCTTGAAGGTTTCCGTTGTTGGCGAGAGTCTGATGTGTTGCGGCAGAGAGTTCCAGAGTATGAGGGAAGCACGGAAGAAGTCTTGTATGCGGTTGTGGGAAGAAGAGATAAGGGGGGAGTAGAGAAGGAGATCTTGAGAGGATCGAAGGTTGCGTGTGGGTCGGTATCGGGAGACCATGTCACAGATGTAAGGAAGAAACAGGTTGTGGATGGCTTTGTATGTCATGGTTAGATATGTTCCCAATTCAGTTATATATGTCACCCATCATAGTATGTATGCCCCATCTTGGTATATATATGTCCCCTATCCTGGGACACATCCTGGTATGTATATCGCTATCCTGGTAAATATGTCCCTTATACTGAGCCCCAGCATGGTACATCTCTCATCCTAGTATATGTCCCCTGTCCTGCTACATTTTCTTTTATAGAAAAAAATAAATGATTAATTTCATTCCCCCACCACACAGTGTTCCCTTCATACAAGTTGACCCCCATTATATAGTAATGTCCCTCATCCTGGGTTCCTTACTGGTATATATGTACCCCATCCTGGGCCCATCGTAGTATACATGCTCCCCATCCTGAAATATATCTCCCTCATCCTGGCTCCATACTGATATACTTTATATGTATATCATCCTGATATTTATGTTCCCCGCCCTGGCCCATCCTGCTGTATATGACCTCCAGCTGGGTAAATCTGTTCCCCATTATGGAACCAATCTTGGCATATATATTCCCTTTCCTGGGTACATCCTGGCATATATGTTCCACACCCTGGGCCCATCCTGGTATATATGCTCTCCATCCTGGTATATATTTTCCACATCCTGGGCCTATGATTCTTTATATATTTCCTATCCGGGACCCATCCTGATATTTGTCACCCATCCTGGTATATATACCCAATCTTAGTATATATATGTACCTTATCCTGGGACCCATTTGGGTATGTATATCCTCATCCTGGTATATATGTCCCTTATATCGGACCTCACCCTGGTATATCTCCCATCCTTGTATATGTCCCCGGTTCAGCCACTGGTCTTTAATGCATAGAAAAAAAATGATTATACTTCCTTTCGCTTCCCCACCACGCAGTATCCTCTTCATACAAGTTGATTCCCATTATGTAATAATGTCCCCCATCCTGGGCTCCATACTGGTATATATGTCCCCCATACTGGGCCCATCCAGGTATACATGCCCCCATCCCAAAATATATGTCCCTCATCCTGGCTCTATACTGATTTATATATGTCCTCCATCATGGTATATATGTTCCCTGTCCTGGGTCCATCCTGGTAGAACATATATCCTGCAGAGATAATGGTCCCATCCTGTTATATATGTTCCCCATCCTGGGCCCATCCTAGTATATACATGTCACCCATCCTGAAATATATGTCGCTCATCCTGGATCCACACTGGTATATATACTGTATATGTCCTCCATCTTGATATATATGTTCCCCATCCTGGGTCCCATCTTGGTAAATATGTCCATCCTGGTATATATGTCACTCATCCTGGTATTTATCCCCGATCCTAATATATATATATATATATATATACAGTGGGGAAAAAAAGTATTTAGTCAGTCAGCAATAGTGCAAGTTCCACCACTTAAAAAGATGAGAGGCGTCTGTAATTTACATCATAGGTAGACCTCAACTATGGGAGACAAACTGAGAAAAAAAATCCAGAAAATCACATTGTCTGTTTTTTTTTTCATTTTATTTGCATATTATGGTGGAAAATAAGTATTTGGTCAGAAACAAAATTTCATCTCAATACTTTGTGATATATCCTTTGTTGGCAATGACAGAGGTCAAACGTTTTCTGTAAGTCTTCACAAGGTTGCCACACACTGTTGTTGGTATGTTGGCCCATTCCTCCATGCAGATCTCCTCTAGAGCAGTGATGTTTTTGGCTTTTCGCTTGGCAACACGGACTTTCAACTCCCTCCAAAGGTTTTCTATAGGGTTGAGATCTGGAGACTGGCTAGGCCACTCCAGGACCTTGAAATGCTTCTTACGAAGCCACTCCTTCGTTGCCCTGGCGGTGTGCTTTGGATCATTGTCATGTTGAAAGACCCAGCCACGTTTCATCTTCAATGCCCTTGCTGATGGAAGGAGGTTTGCACTCAAAATCTCACGATACATGGCCCCATTCATTCTTTCATGTACCCGGATCAGTCGTCCTGGCCCCTTTGCAGAGAAACAGCCCCAAAGCATGATGTTTCCACCACCATGCTTTACAGTAGGTATGGTGTTTGATGGATGCAACTCAGTATTCTTTTTCCTCCAAACACGACAAGTTGTGTTTCTACCAAACAGTTCCAGTTTGGTTTCATCAGACCATAGGACATTCTCCCAAAACTCCTCTGGATCATCCAAATGCTCTCTAGCAAACTTCAGACGGGCCCGGACATGTACAGGCTTAAGCAGTGGGACACGTCTGGCACTGCAGGATCTGAGTCCATGGTGGCGTAGTGTGTTACTTATGGTAGGCCTTGTTACATTGGTCCCAGCTCTCTGCAGTTCATTCACTAGGTCCCCCCGCGTGGTTCTGGGATTTTTGCTCACCGTTCTTGTGATCATTCTGACCCCACGGGGTGGGATTTTGCGTGGAGCACCAGATCGAGGGAGATTATCAGTGGTCTTGTATGTCTTCCATTTTCTAATTATTGCTCCCACAGTTGATTTCTTCACTCCAAGCTGGTTGGCTATTGCAGATTCAGTCTTCCCAGCCTGGTGCAGGGCTACAATTTTGTTTCTGGTGTCCTTTGACAGCTCTTTGGTCTTCACCATAGTGGAGTTTGGAGTCAGACTGTTTGAGGGTGTGCACAGGTGTCTTTTTATACTGATAACAAGTTTAAACAGGTGCCATTACTACAGGTAATGAGTGGAGGAAAGAGGAGACTCTTAAAGAAGAAGTTACAGGTCTGTGAGAGCCAGAAATCTTGATTGCTTGTTTCTGACCAAATACTTATTTTCCACCATAATATGCAAATAAAATGAAAAAAAAACAGACAATGTGATTTTCTGGATTTTTTTTTCTCAGTTTGTCTCCCATAGTTGAGGTCTACCTATGATGTAAATTACAGACGCCTCTCATCTTTTTAAGTGGTGGAACTTGCACTATTGCTGACTGACTAAATACTTTTTTTCCCCACTGTATATATATATATAAATATATACTGTATATACTGTATGTCCCTCACCTTGGCTTCACACTGGCATATACGGTATATGTCCTCCATCCTGATATACAGCTTATGTTCCCCATCTTGGGCCATCCTGCTGTATATGACCTCAATCCTGGTAAAAATGATCATGGGCCCCATCTTGGTATATATGTTCCCTGTCTTGGGCCCATCCTGATATATATGTTACCTATCCTGGTACACAGCTCTAGCAAAAATTAAGAGACCACTTTCAAATGTTGTTTGTCTGATTTTTCTCTTTATAGGTATATGTTTGAGTTAAATGAAAATTGTTCTTTTAGTCTATAAACTTTTGACAACATGTCTCCAAATTTCCAAGCAATAAATTTTGTATTTTTTTTCTGACAAAGAAAAATGGTGAAAATTAAAAAAACAGTGCTTTCAGACCTCAAATAATGCATAGAAAACAAGTTCATAATCATTTAGAAACAACAATACTAATGTTTTAACTCAGGAAGAGTTCTGACATCAATATTTTGTAGAATAACCATCATTTTTAAAAACCGCTTTCATGAGTTTTGGCATGCTTTTTACAAGTCTTTCACACTTCTTCTGGCACAAAAATGTAAGCAGTTCTTCTTTGATAGCTTGGGACTATCCATCATCCTCTTGCTTACATTCCAGAGGTTTTCAGTGGGATTCAGGTCTGGAGAATAGGCTGCCCATGACGGCATTTTGATGTGGTGGTTTCTTAATTTTTGTTACAACTGTACATGTCACTTATTATGGTATATAAACCCAATCCTAATATATATATATATATATATATATATATATATATATATATATTCCTTCTCCTGGGATTCTGGGCTATACTCGGGTATGTATACCCCTATCCTGGTATACGGCATTGCTATATGGCTCCTGCAGTGCAACCAGTCCATATGATGTGTGTAAATTTTCCTGCTATAGTAATACTGCAATTTTTTTAAGCAGTGAAATTTTATATGGCACTTATCATGATATAGTGGTGACTCTAAAACAACAAAAAATTGTTTGGTTAGAAATACTACTATATTAATACTGCAGTCTAAGAGGTCCATCTAAAGTGGGCAAATTTTCTTGGCATTGAAATACTGCAATTTTTTTCAGCAGTGAAATTCTATATCGAATTTTTTGTGCTACAGTTGTGCCTCAAAACATACAAAAATATTGGTTAGAAATAGCATCACTATATTGATACTGCAGTTTACGATGTCCATTTGAAGTGGGCAAATTTTCCTGGCATTGTAATACTGCAATTTTTTTCAGCAGTGGAATAATTTTATATGGCATTTATTGTGCTACAGTTGTTCCTCAAAACAAAGAAACATTGGTTAGAAATAGCATCGCTATATTGATTCTACATTCTAAGATGTCCATCTGAAGTGTCCACATTTTCCAGGCAATGTAGTACTGCAATTTTTTTTTCCACAGCTGAATTTTATATGCTATTTATCATGCTACAGTTGTGACTCTAAAACAAAAAAGCATTGTTTGGTTAGAAATAGCATCGCTATATTTACACTGCAGTCTAAGAAGTCCATCTTCAGTGGGCAAACTTTCCTGACATTGCAATTTTGCAATGTTTTCTCAACAGGGATATATCATATGTAATTTAAAATGGGCAAGGTGCGAGATAATGGACAGAGAAGTGGACATTATGCAGATGGTGAGCACAGAGGCTGAGGTCATGGGAAAGGCAAAACTGTGCCTTGTGTGGGAACACAACAAGCACACATAATGTCGATCTAGCTTCCAGTCCCACTTTGAAGGTGGGTGCAGAACATCACTCTTGAAGCCAGGCCAGTGTGAAAAGGTTGTTGGTTAGATAGCAGATAAAGCTTCCAGTCACTTTGCCAGCACCACCCTGTCTTTCACACGGTCCAGTTTCAGTAGCTGTGATTGTGGACCCCATAATTCTCATCCTGAATCTTTTTCCTCCAACCATGCCGAGTTGTTGTGAATTCTCTTTCTGGCCTCCCTCTAGTTATTACTGAAGATAGTGGAGCTGGTCAAATGGACAGAGGGGTTGCAAGTTCTCTTTCTGGGCTCCCTCTGGTGGTTACTGGAGGTAGTGGAGCTGATCTGATTGCCAGAGACTGGCCACCTGATAATGAGGATGACAATTGGAGATCTGGGGTTTCAGATTGGGATTTAAGACAGCCAACTCACTTTATCCCTGCTGTTGATTTTTTTCCTGTGCCTCCTGAGGTCTGATGTCTCTTGCTCTGTCCCTGCACGGTTCAGCTAAGTGGTTCATTTGCTATTCTGTTTGCATTTGATCTGGTTTTGTCTATCTCTGCTTTGTGCGCGTCAGCCAGCTCTGGCTGGGGCTGTGCTGAATCACCGACCATATGTTACTGCTTGTGCCAGTTTGCTTTGTCCCCTGTTATGCTGGTATCTTTTTGCTTTGCTTTCAGAATATACCAGAGTGCTGATATAGTGGGGGCGAAGTCGTGCGACTTCATTGTTTTTATGCATCAGACGTGTTGGACTTTTTGCAGGGTTTTTGCGTGATTGCAGACAGTATCTTTCCTTTCCTGTCCTGTCTAGTCAGTTCAGTGTGGGCCCCATCATTTGCTTAGTCTATTTTCCTACCTGCGTTTGTGTTTTCATCTTGTCTCACCGACAATATATGTTTGGGGGCTATCTATTCCTTTGGGGTCTGCTCCGGGGCAGTTTAGATTTCCCCTTTCTTGCTTTAGGCTTAGTTAGCTCTCCGGCTGTGCCAAGGCATCTAGGATCATCGTAGGTACGCTCCACGGCTACTGCTAGTTGCGTGGACAGGGTCAGGGGTCTGCAATCTGCTTATTTACCAACCTCTCTGGTTTTCTGTGGCTTAGCCTGGGCCTGCTATCCTCCTCGGTGACCCATTCATAAAACCGAGTTCTCTGAGACAAATGCTTTCACATTAGGACACTACGAAGAGCTGTTCACATTTCCATTTATAGATTATGGCCTCTTGCCTTGCCCATTTCAAGCAGGACAAGAGGAGATCGCATGTAGTGATGCCCAAATATTTTAGCAGCCATGCTCACAAGGAGGTGACGGTCTGGAAATGCAATTAGTGTCACAAGAGGTGGATGATGATGAGATGCAATTACCAACAAGTGATGTTGTTAAGTAGCAATTCAGGAGGAGGACCAGGGTGTGGAAAAGGAAGACGAGGTGGTGGACAATGAATTCACTGACCCAACCTGGGAAGGTGACATGCAGAGCAATGACAGCAGAACATAGGGAGAGGGATCCTCATCACAACAACAGGAAGGAAAAGGCAATAGGGTGGCCAGAAACACAAGGTGGGCAATTGTTCTCCAAGTCAAGGGTTAAGTGTTCCCAAGTGTGGCGCATTTTTAAAGACAGTTCAGTTAACCCAAGAAAGACCATTTGCAGCATCTGCCATGCCAGCATCTGCAGGGTCAGCACAACTGCCAGCCTGAGAACTGCCAGCATGCTCAGGTACATGCAAGCAAAGCACCTGACTACTTGGGCTGAATGCCATGGTCCAGAAACAGTGTCTATAGGTGACACCACTGCCTCTTCCCTTGTTCTACGTGCACACCAGTCCCCAGTCCATGAGGTGGGTGAAGATGACTCCCACCATGCAAATGTCATTGCACACTTGCAACCATCATCAGCATCCAAGTCTGTGTTCTTGTTACAGTACAGCATTCAGTTGTCCATACCCCAGTCCATGGAACGCAGGAATAAATATGGAGCCACCTACTAACAGGACACAATAGTAAATGGCCACATTTCCAGACTGCTTGTCCTGGAAATGTTGCAGTCTAGGCTTGGGGAGATGGAGCCTTTTCTCCCATCTCATGGCAGCAGTCATCTCTCGGTACTTGGTCCCCAGCTGCCACTATTTCTTCCACTGTGCCATCCCTGCCTTACAGAAGCATGTGTCCCATAACATCAGCCATGCCCTGAACAATGCTCTTACTGGGAAGTTTCACTTAACCATGGACACGTGGAGTAGTGCTTGTGGCCAGGGATGCTACATTTCCCTGACGGACCCTGAGATGGAACATGTGCTACCGACATTGAGGATTGCAGGCCCTGGTTCAGTCAGGGTTGCCTCCACTTTCTACATCAGTTCCTGCACCTCTCTCCTCCTTGTCACCCTCCATTTCAGAAAGTTAACATCAGTCGCAAGCTGGAAGCACTGCAGCACTGCCTAGGCCAAGCGGCAACAAGCTCTGATGACGCTAATCTGCTTAGGCGACAAACCGCACACCATGGAATTGTTGAAAGGTCTAACAGATCAGTCTGATCTGTGGCTGTCTCCCCTGAACCTACAACCTGGCATGGTTGTGTTTGACAATAGCCATAACCTGGTGGCAGTTCTGAAGCTTGGCAACTTCGCACACGTATCATGCCATGCACACATCCTCAACATAGTGGTTCAGCATTTTTTCAAAACCTACTCAAAGCTGCCTCAGCTACTTGTGAAGTACACAGCATGTGCTCCCATTTGTACAAGTCAGCTACAGCTGCTACCGCCCTGGCAGTGCTACAGTAGCATGTGCATCCTCCAGCTCATTGACTAATGAGCGATGTCACCAAGCATTGGAACTCAACGTTATATACAGTATGTTGGCAAGGCTTTGTGAGCAGCAGAGGGCAGCAGTTGAATACTAGCTGCAAGATACCCTTCAGTATTTTGGTCAGCACATAGCATAAGCTATCTCTCTACACCTTGGAGGTCCTGGCCTGCCCTGCCACTAGCATTTTGCCAGAGCAGGTTCTAGTGCCGCCTGGGGTTTTATAACCAATAAGCACTTCTGCCTGTCAACTGAAAATGCTGACAGGCTGACTCTCATCAAAATGAACAAGAGCTGCATTGGCCCAGATTTCTCAACACAACTGGATGACAGCAGAGGTACATAAACTCAAATACAGAGCTTTTTTTTTCTAGTTTATTTCCATGCACCCTTTCCCACCTAAACACGGGCATATGCTTCAGGATTTCATCTTTTTTGTGTCATCCTCCTTCTTCTCTTCCTCCTCCTACTCCTCAACCACTATATAAACAGGATGATAATGCTACCCTCACTTTAAATTTTTAAGGGTGTTTATGATACCTGCATTAAGAATTTTGAGAAGCATATCTCAAACATTTTTTTACATATATGTACACCCTTAGGGGTAAATGTTTTTAAGCCCATGCATTTAGTGCATGCGCATTATCAGTCTAGGATAGACACTCCTTAATAATGGGAAAAAATGTTTTCTGAGGCCCTACACTATATCTCTTCAAAGGCGTATTGGAGTGCCTCCTTCTAATTTTTGGCATCCCTTGCACTTATTGCATATGCTTTACCAGTCAAAGAGATCCACTCCTTACTAATCAGAAAAAATGCTTTTATGAGGATCCACCTTCTAGTTGAGGGGACATTTTGGGAATCCAAAAGAGCAGGTGAGTTTTAATTAGTATATGATCCAGTGCCTTGTTGTGGGCTGTCAGGTGGTCATCACATAGGGAGTTCTCATACTGCATACAGTATTTCACAGCTGTGACAGGAGACTTTGTACAGTAAGCAGAAAAGAACCTAGTCTCCTCCATATTAGGCAGAGTAGATGCGAAACACTCCACTATATTCCCCAGCAGGGTTGATTAAATAACAGTCTTTGATGCCGCTATCTTAAACTAATAACTTTTTTCAGGGCCAGTTCAAACAGATTCTATTCTTAAATAATACTGCTCTTATCTGCAATTCGTGTAGGGTGGGCTGTCACAGAAGGGATAGCGTATTTCAGGCATCTAGTCAGGGATTATTGCCTTATAATGTAAAATCTATAATCATTGTTGATGCAACCTAAAAACAAAATATCAAGGTAACATCTATTCTATTCCCTATAAATACTGCTATTAGCTGTGTTTAGTTTTGAGATAGGTGCTAGGTATCATCTGCTGGAAATGAATGTTCAGTCTGGTCACATACATCTCTTCCACAGTCCATAACTTGATAGCTTTTTTCCATGCACTCATTGACAGATTCATGTTTTTCATGGTGATCTGTATTCAGAAATCCATCAAAGCAGGCAGGGTTGTTTGCGTTGCTCCAAATCGTCAAGGGTGAGCTGACACAGTAGGGATAGCATATTACAGGCATTTGGTAATGTATTATTGCCTTATAAATTGTAATCTTGCTGCTGCTTTTTTTCAGACACTCATTGACAGATCTGTTTTTTATGGTTATCTGTAATCAGAAATCCATCAAAGCTGTCAGTGTTCCATTTATTCCTCCAGAGATTGTTGCTGCCACATACAAGAAAAAAATCTATTCAGGGTCAGTTCAAATCCCTTCTATATTCTTCAATAATACTTCTGTTATCTGCAATTCGTCTAAGGTGAGCTGTCTCAGTAGGGGTAGTGTATTCTAGGAATCTAGTCAGGGATTATTGCCTTATAAATTATAATCATTGCTGCTGCTTTTTTCCATATACTCATTGACAGATTTGTGTTTTTTACGGTGGTCTGTAATCAGAATTTTAACCTTTGCTGCTGTTTAGCATATGGATAGGTGCTGTTAACTGTGTTTAATATAGGGATAGGGCTATGTATCATCTGCTGGAAAAGAGTGTTCATTCTGGTCACACACATCTCTTCCACTGTCCACAACTTGATTGCTTTTTTCCATATAGTCGTTGACAGATTTGCATTTTTCCAGTGATCTGTACTCAGAAGTTTATCAGAGCAAGCAGAATGAACTGATTTAATGTGTTCTTTAGCAATTTCACTGTAGCAGCTGTATGTAAGAGGTAGTGGTGGGAGACATTTCGCTACTGGAGCTGGAATTACCACTTCTGAATTCTCCAGTGCTTTGTTTCCTTCCATTTCTGGGTCCTTCTTGAAGTATGTTTAGAGTCATTTTCCTGCTTGAAGACCCATGACCTAGGATGCAAACCCAGCTTTCACTGGACACTACATTGCGACGACCCTAAATCCTTTGGAAATCTTCACATTTCATGATGACTTGCACACAGTCAAGGCACCCAGTGCCAGAGGCAGCAAAACAACCCTAAAATATCTTTGAACCTCCACCATATTTCTCTTTATCTACTGTGTTCTTTTATTGCTAGGCCTCATTCCATTTACAGTAAACAGTAGAATGATATGTTTTACCAAAAAGCTCTATCTTGGTCTCATTTTGCCACAAGATGCCCGCTGACCCTTAAAAAATAGTGGGGGCTGCCTGCTGGCCCTCTAGAAATTGAAAGGACAGCAGCTGGCCCTCTACAAATAGAGTGAGAGTCGCCTGATGTCCCTCTAGCAATAGTGAGGGCCGACTTCTGGACCTCTAGCAATAGTAAGTGCCGCCTGATGCCTCTACAAATAGTGAGGGAGACGTGATGGCCCTGAAAAAAACTTCCAGAGTCCCTCCTTCATAAATTAAACAGAATGTCTCTGATCATGTCTCACACTGGATGTGGCCAGATAAGGTAGTAAAATGTTAAAATTAGATTTCCTGGTGAATGTTTTCTTTACCATTGAAAGCAATGCAAACATGCAAACATGCTAGAGTGCATCAAAAACACTATGTGTGAACATAAGGGTACCATTACACTTAGCGATGCACCAGCGATCCCAACAACGATATGGATCGCTGGTGCATCGCTAAGTGGTCGCTAGTGAGCTGCCACACAGGCAGATCTCACCAGTGACATAGCAGGGGTCGGGGGTCGCTACTTACCTATCAGACGAGGCGATCCTGACATCCTCCCGCCCACGTCCACACGTCGCTCGTCGGCGCCACAGGAAGCCCAGCAGGAAGCGCCCGACGAGAAATGGTCCAGGACTTTCTCGCGCGACCGGCGATGAGCAGTGGGGGAGCCGGTCGGAGGTAAGTATCAGACATAGCGATATCACTAGCAATATCGCTGCTACGTCACAAAATCGGTGACGTTACGCTAGCGATATCGCTATGTGTAACGGGGGCTTAACACAAGGTGTGTAGGAAAGTTTTTGTCTCTTATTTTTTGCCATATTTACAAGTCATTATTCTGGAAAGAATGTTTCTTAACATTTTTTCCAGTAAAATCCATTTTATTTTCAGTTTTGTATGTTTTATTGTCAGTCCGTGTAAGTGGTGTAAGACTCTGACAACATTGTCTCCCTCATGCTGTTCCAATGTCATTTCAGCACTGTTTCCATCGATTTCAGCAATTTTTAGACCCCTCCAGACCTCTGGAAAAATGGTTGCGTTTCTTATTGCCTTATATTATGCTCATTACTTGGTTCTAGCACGCGAGCATTATGATTTACTCAACTCGAGTAACATGCACCCGAGCATCATGACTACTCGCTATCTCTTGATTGTCTTTTTTCTTATTCCTGTCCCTGAAATTATTCTGAGATTCTCAAAAAAAAAAAACCACACACACACCTATGGGCCAGCCCTATAGTTAACCCTGTCTTCCCCTACTAAAAGGAACTGCATCCACAGAAGGATAACTGTTACATATACAGTAACACAGTAAAATACATGTAAAAATACATTTTCACACATTTAAACCATAGGAGTTATCAGAGGAGTGGAATATCATCCTCACCACCCTCAGACCTTTAATATTCAAAATGTGGCATTTTTGTTAAAGTACTGAGAAAGAATTTAGGAACCTGTAACTGGTGCAGATGTCCTGCCATTCCCCACCTCAGAGTACGTACTTGCTTTATCAAGACATTTCCTATATATACATGAGAGCAGCATGTATCAGTCAGATCCCGATGCATTAGGCATCACTTAATACAGAGTATAGCTGAGACAGTCACTAGGTTTCCTCTGTTATCGGATGGCTGTGCAAATGTCCTATGAGGCTCTATACTCTGCCATAAAAAACGTACATCGATCATTCTCACAGTCCAGAAGGAAATAAGAATTTCACACTGTGCTATCACTTGCAAAAATAGACTAATGTATTAAATACGCATAATTCAAATTATGAGCTGCCGTCCGCTCATCGCTCTTTTTGACTTATATGTTTTTACTGGGACGTATAGGGATGAAGTCATTTATTTTACATTTTATAACTGTCAGTAGATGATATAATCATTTGCAAATGTTTTTCATTCAATTTCCTGCAATCTTATGCCTATAAAGTGAACCTCTCACCAGGACAAGTTCCCTTTAAATGGACAGTGTTGGTGCCTGAAATGACCAATAGGAAAGTGAGAAGAAACAAAGCCCTAGACCGTTTTCTAAAACCAGGACTCTGGGCTGAGGAGTCTGGGCTCTGAGAATGTTAGAACTTTGCAGAATTGCTAAAATGGTTTACAGAAAGGAGGGTCTAATGTGGCAAATTAATCGCTTGGTACTCTAGTCTATAGGGCTGCTTAGTGGATGCAATCTCATGCTAGTCATCATGGCTAGACCTTTTATAGGATGCTTCCAGCTAACGTGGCTTATCCATTAGTTACTAAATATTAAAGGTGCCCATACACATTGGACTAACTGATCAGCTAATGTGTTAAGAACTGATCATACACTTGTATGGGAGGCTACTATAACATTAGATGATCATCGAGCCAGCCAAAATTGTCAGTCGATTTTTATTTACATATATGTGGGCCTTAAAGGGGTTGTCCGGGCTTTTCACATAATCTCAGTACATATCTGGGCTGCAGAATTCTGACAATAAGTAATTTACTTTCTGTCACTAGTTTGCACGGTTTTCTAGATATTCTGAACAGAACGTCCAAGGGGGAGGGTGTTTTGGCATTGAAATGAGAAGTAGTCGTAACCACCTACTCTACTCCAAACATGCCCTCTATCGCAACAACCCCACCCTCCATAGCTACAGGCCCTACCCGTCCACATGAAGCAGCCCTCATCACACAGTAACGAATTCTTCCCCTCCAGCAGCCTCAGTGCAGAGGGCAGAGAGCTGCTCCTCCCCCAGACACACACTGAACAGTTATCTATGGAAAGTGAAACTAGTGAGGAGTGAAAATCGTCCTGTATTCTGGGCCACTCCATGATTACAATACATAACTCATTATCAGTAATTCCTTCCCTCACTGTCCCAGGCTGCTGGCAGCAGTGAGACCAGACTGTGTGATGGCCAGTGATGGGGGTCTGCAGCTTCTAATCTGCACAGGGGATGGCAGTCACTGATGTAATCTGTTGTGTGACAAAGCCTCTGCTGTGTGAATGAGACACCTCTGTGTCACTGATATCTTTACACAGCAGGAGATTTGGTGCAGTGTATGTGTGAGCACTGTGTATCTAATGACACAAATACTGATGGGAGCAGCCTGTCCAATCAACAGCTGTAACAGTGTGAAGTGTTGGGGGGTGTATGTATGTATGTATGTATTGTGCTGCTTTCACAAATACAGGATCACTGCTGTGTTCTTTCCAATGCTGGAATAATGATAAAGATGAGTGCTGGTGCAGTTTACTGCCAGCCAATGAGTGGGCAGGGGGTGGTGCTGGTCACTGGAGCTTGCTGGGAGTTTGGTGGAGCTTCGCACATACACTGCACCAAATCAGCTACTGTGTGAAGTAATCAGTGTCACAGAGCTGTCTCATTCACACAGCAGAGGCTTTGTCACACAACAGATTACATCAGTGACTGCCATCCCCTGTGCAGATTAGAAGCTGCAGACCCCCATCACTGGCCATCACACAGTCTGTTCTCACTGCTGCCAGCAGCCTGGGACAGTGAGGGAAGGAATTACTGATAATGAGTTATGTATTGTAATCATGGAGTGGCCCAGAATACAGGACAATTTTCACTCCTCACTATTTTCACTTTCCATAGATCACTGTTCAGCGTGTGTCTGGGGGAGGAGCAGCTGGGTGGTCTGCTCTCTGCACTGAGGCTGCTGGAGGGGAAGAATTTGTTACTGTGTGATGAGGGCTGCTTCATGTGGATGGGGAGGGCCTGTAGCTATGGAGGGTGGGGTTGTTGCTGTAGAGGGCATGTTTGGAGTAGAGTAGGAGGTTACGACTAGTTCTCATTCCAATTCCATAACACCCCCCCTTGGACGTTCTGTTCAGAATATCTAGAAAACCGTGCAAACTAGTGACAGAAAGTAAATTACTTATTGTCATAATTCTTCAGCCCAGATATGTACTGAGATTATGTGAAAAGCCCGGACAACCCCTTTAAGGGTATGCCACCTTTCCCCCTGTCCACAGATGTTAGGGATAAAGAAAGTTTGCAAGAAAGATAGACAACCTCCACGTGTTTGGAGCTTGTTTATTCACCTCTCTTACTCTGTGAGCGATGTATCGCAGGATAAGACTGTACACAGGGATCTCATTGCAGAGTTATACTGCACGATGAGGCTCTGAATAGAGAGGTTGAAAGGAGAGATTTAATGCTGGATGTGGCTGTGTATAGACAGGCTGAGTGGAAAAGAATTTCAAGGTCCTGGAGTGGCCTAACCAGACCTGAACCCAATAGAAAGTGTTTGGAGAGAGCTGAAACTCAATTTTCCCCAGTGACAGCCCCGAAACCTAAAAAATCTGGAGAAGATCTGTATGGAGGAGTGGGACAAAATCCCTGCTGCTGCTGTGTGCAAACTTTGTCAAGAACTACAGGAAACATCTGACCTCTGTAATTGCAAACAAAGCTTTCTGTACCAAATATTAAGTTCTGTTTTTTATTGCAAATTAATTATGTAAAAATCATACAATGTGATTTTCTAGATTTTATTTTAAGATTCTGTTTCTCACAGTTAAATTGTATCTACGATAAAAATTGCAGACCTCTCCATTCTTTGTAAGTGGAAAAACTTGCAAAATCATCAGTGTATCAAATACTGATTTTCCCCACTGTAGGTTTATTACAGTTGAAACATATAGACATATAGTCATGATAAAAATGTTTACAAAGGCTTTGTTTACACAAGTGTAAGAAAAATTGTCCAATTTTCATCCATAGAAAAATCATAAATGGCACGCCGGTGTGGTTGGATGAGGTGCCTGAGTAGGTAGGGTTCCAGCTGCTGCGATGTAGAAATGTTTGGCACTCATATAGGTGTATTCAAGAACTCATTTCTTGAATTAAGAAATTCCAGAAAATTAAGATATGTTTCGGTCAATACCTGACCTTCATCAGTCATCTGGATAAAGGAGATCTGTGTGGAAGCGCGCTGTATGAGGGTCTGCAGTGTCCACTGCTAAGACTGGAATCCATATGGGTAAAACTCAGCACTCGCGAGGATATGTTGCAAAATAAGGCAAATTTATAAACAATGAATCAGTCCGTAGATCAACAGCTCGTAGATATAACGTTTCAGTCCACATGGACCTTCATAAATTAAATGCTGTATTGTTGTGGTGGAGAGTAAATAATCAATACTCATTGAAGTAAAGACTATACGGACTGTGGAGGTAGAAGAAGGTGTAGAGATGTCTGCATTGGGGTATGATGGCTAAAATCCACTGTCAGAAGCACTTCCTCTTGAGTGCCGAGTTTTACCACTACAATTTTTCATCCATGTTATCATCTGTATGAAATTGTCATGATATTCATATGTGCATTCTTTACATCTATATGATATCCGTTTGACACTCATTTTTATACATCAGTTATTAAAAAATTATACAAGACCAAATCCAGTTTCCTATGTTAATAGTTGCATATTTGCACTGGATTTGTAAAAAATGGATGCCATATGTATGGTGTCTTTATAGCATGTGGGGTTTTTTTTCAGACTCATAAAAATACATACAGTGGGTGAAACAAGTGTTGAACATGCAACCAATTTTCTAAGTACATATATTTCTAAAGGTGCTATTGATATGAAATTATCACAAGATGTCAGTAACAACCCATCCAATCCACACAGGCAAAGAAATCAAACCATAGATGTCCATAAATGAAGTTAAATTTAATAATGCGAAATGACATTGGAAAAAGTATTGAACACGCTTACTGAAATTTAATTAATACTTCGTACAGAAGCCTTGATTTTGATGACAGCTTCAAGACGCCTCCTGTTAGGAACGGCGGAACGCACTAAATAAATAAGTAATAAAGTGCGTTCGCCGCTCGGGGTCAACCGTGCAGTAGGTGTTAAAACCGCTGCTAGACAGTGGCAGACGCGCTATATGGCCGTATAATGCGCATGGGTTCAACGTCACCCGATGTGCGCAGAGTGGACTCTGTTAACTCACAGAGGCGCTGTAACATAAACATAAACACCGAGCCTGTTAGACTCACAGGTCTCTGCGAAATTGCACGCACGGTATCAGGTCACAGGACAGGGTCCAAGACAGGGGACGGTGTCCGTCTAGACCTACCGTGCGTGCGGCATCGCAACTGCGGACGCCGGTAAGTGCTGCTGAATGCAGCGCGGCGGCAGACACAGCCACTATGCGATATTGCCGTGAGAGACGTGACACCACCAGACGCTAGTGTAGAGGTGCGGTGTGCACAGTGGCCTATGGCTTGCCACTGACTGGCGCTGACTCTTTCTATAGTTCCCTATCCACATGCATAATATCAGAGGGAGGGGAATCTTAATAAGTCAGTCACCAGAATCATACATCCATCAGCTTTCACACATCTAGCAAGAAGAGTCTATACTAGCGGCCACGGGGGCCTTTTATAGCCGTGCGCTGCCGGGACCTTCCAGATCTCTGAGATGGACCAATCAGATCTTAAGAAGGACCTGAGCACATGACTCCCAACCTCCAATGGGAGATTGTCTCGTGACCATGCTCAGTGGAGCGGCAGAGGAACTTAGCCTCAGTAATGACTTGCTGCAGAGCAGCATGTGAGGCTCTGGATTCCTGTTGTGTAGCTGCAGGAATCCGACACCTAACATTCCTCCTGTATGGAGAAACTAGTTTCAGGCATTGCTCAGGTTTGATTTTGACCCATTCTTCCACACAAACACTCGTCAAATCCTTCTATGAACTTTGAGCTTCAGTTCCTTCCATAAATTTTCTGTTGGATTTGGGTAAGGTGACTGACTGGGCCATCTTAGCAGCTATAATTTCCTTTGTCTGAAACCAATTGAGAGTTTCCTTGGATGTGTGTTTTGAATCATTGGATCATTGTATTGCTGATATGTCCAGTCTAATTTAATCTTATAATAATAATAATAATAATAAATTTTATTTCTATAGCGCCGACATATTCCGCAGCACTTTACATTTCAGAGGGGACTTGTACAGACAATAACAATAATCACATAGATCATAACAGATACCAAGAGGAATGAGGGCCCTGCTCGCAAGCTTACAATCTATGAGGAAAAAAGGGAGACACGAAAGGTGGGTGGTAACAGTTGTCCTGATAGTATGGACCAGCCATAATGTTAAGTGTGTAACAGTACAGACGCAGAGGGCTAATGGATGCATAAAGCATGTGGGAACATGATGCGGGGAACCTGGTTATGGAAAAACTTTTGGCTGTGCCACATAGAGATAGATTAGGTTAATGTGTTGGGGTGGTAGGCCAGTCTGAATAAATGCATTTTCAGGGCACCCTTAAAATTGTGGGGATTGGGGACTAATCGTATTGACCTGGGAAGTGCATTCCAAAGAATTGGCGAAGCACGTGTATAGTCTTGGAGACGGGAGTGGGAGGTTCTGATTATTAAGGATGCTAACCTCAGGTCATCAGCAGAATGGAGGGCGTGGGTAGGATGGTATACTGAAACAAGGGAGGAGATGTAGGGTGGTGCTGAGCAATGAAGAGCTTTGTGGGTGAGGGTAATAAGTTTGTACTGTATTCTGGAGTGGATGGGTAACCAGTAGAGTTGAGCGAAACGGGTCGAAAAATTTCAAAAGTCGCCGACTTTTGGCAAAGTCGGGTTTCATGAAACGAAACCCGACCCTAGGATGAGGTCGGCCACGAGGTCGGCGACTTACGTGCCAAATTCGCGTTTCAAAAGTTTGTTTTGAGCTCTTTTTCAGCCAATCAGGATCCACGGACACTGTGGGCAACGTGATGACATAGGCAGGGGTCACCACCATCTTTCAGAAGGGCATGCAAGTGATTGGCTTGCTTTGGTGGGTGTCACAGGGGTTATAAAAGGGCATGCACGCCGACCGCCATCTTACTTCTGCCGATCTTAGCATAGGGAGAGGTTGCTGCTGCTGATTCTTTAGGGAGAGCGTTAGGCAGGGAAGAAGAAAAAAAAACTGCTTCTGCTGCTAGCGATTTTGCCTGTACAACACACCAGTCATTGTGTGTGCAGTGCAAGGGGAGGCTATATTGTGGTGGATCAGCGGTGTTGGTTGTTAGGCTGCCTTCTAAGGCTTCCTGACAGCTGCATTGCTGTTTACCCACTGCTCTGCAAACTGCTTTTTTAAAAGCAATCCCAATTTTTTATTTTGCCCTGCTGAGGTACTGAGCGTGCATTTTTTCACACCATACAGCGGTGTACGCTCCTCACACAGTACCGTGTAACGGCTGTTATCACAGCCACAGTGAAGCTATCTGTGTGTCACTGTGGAAGGATAAGTGGAGGACTTGTTCCGTTCTTACAGACCTACACTCTAGGGAGATTCCTATTCTGCCCAATTCTACATACACCTTGTAGTTTGTGATACACTAGCCAATTTCTGCCTGTGACATAGCGCTCTGATATTCAGTGGACCTCACACAATCCAAAAGTGTCCAGTGTCCACTAGTGTGTGCAGAAATTCAAAATCTCCCTTATCCTGTAGTCACTTTTTTCACACCTGTGCCATCGAGCCTGTGACATAGCGCTCTGATATTCAGTGGGCCTCACACAATCCAAAAGTGTCCAGTGTCCACTAGTGTGTGCAGAAATTCAAAATCTCCCTTATCCTGTAGTCACTTTTTTCACACCTGTGCCATCGAGCCTGTGACATAGCACTCTGATATTCAGTGGGCCTCACACAATCCAAAAGTGTCCAGTGTCCACTAGTGTGTGCAGAAATTCAAAATCTCCCTTATCCTGTAGTCACTTTTTTCACACCTGTGCCATCGAGCCTGTGACATAGCGCTCTGATATTCAGTGGGCCTCACACAATCCAAAAGTGTCCAGTGTCAACTAGTGTGAGCAGAAATTCAAAATCTCTGTGATCCTGTAGTCACTTTTTTCACACCTGTGCCATCGAGCCTGTGACATAGCGCTCTGATATTCAGTGGGCCTCACACAATCCAAAAGTGTCCAGTGTCCACTAGTGTGTGCAGAAATTCAAAATCTCCCTTATCCTGTAGTCACTTTTTTCACACCTGTGCCATCGAGCCTGTGACATAGCGCTCTGATATTCAGTGGGCCTCACACAATCCAAAAGTGTCCAGTGTCCACTAGTGTGTGCAGAAATTCAAAATCTCCCTTATCCTGTAGTCACTTTTTTCACACCTGTGCCATCGAGCCTGTGACATAGCGCTCTGATATTCAGTGGGCCTCACACAATCCAAAAGTGTCCAGTGTCCACTAGTGTGTGCAGAAATTCAAAATCTCCCTTATCCTGTAGTCACTTTTTTCACACCTGTGCCATCGAGCCTGTGACATAGCGCTCTGATATTCAGTGGGCCTCACACAATCCAAAAGTGTCCAGTGTCCACTAGTGTGTGCAGAAATTCAAAATCTCCCTTATCCTGTAGTCACTTTTTTCACACCTGTGCCATCGAGCCTGTGACATAGCGCTCTGATATTCAGTGGGCCTCACACAATCCAAAAGTGTCCAGTGTCAACTAGTGTGAGCAGAAATTCAAAATCTCTGTGATCCTGTAGTCACTTTTTTCACACCTGTGCCATCGAGCCTGTGACATAGCGCTCTGATATTCAGTGGGCCTCACACAATCCAAAAGTGTCCAGTGTCCACTAGTGTGTGCAGAAATTCAAAATCTCCCTTATCCTGTAGTCACTTTTTTCACACCTGTGCCATCGAGCCTGTGACATAGCGCTCTGATATTCAGTGGGCCTCACACAATCCAAAAGTGTCCAGTGTCCACTAGTGTGTGCAGAAATTCAAAATCTCCCTTATCCTGTAGTCACTTTTTTCACACCTGTGCCATCGAGCCTGTGACATAGCGCTCTGATATTCAGTGGGCCTCACACAATCCAAAAGTGTCCAGTGTCCACTAGTGTGTGCAGAAATTCAAAATCTCCCTTATCCTGTAGTCACTTTTTTCACACCTGTGCCATCGAGCCTGTGACATAGCGCTCTGATATTCAGTGGGCCTCACACAATCCAAAAGTGTCCAGTGTCCACTAGTGTGTGCAGAAATTCAAAATCTCCCTTATCCTGTAGTCACTTTTTTCACACCTGTGCCATCGAGCCTGTGACATAGCGCTCTGATATTCAGTGGGCCTCACACAATCCAAAAGTGTCCAGTGTCCACTAGTGTGTGCAGAAATTCAAAATCTCCCTTATCCTGTAGTCACTTTTTTCACACCTGTGCCATCGAGCCTGTGACATAGCGCTCTGATATTCAGTGGGCCTCACACAATCCAAAAGTGTCCAGTGTCCACTAGTGTGTGCTGAAATTCAAAATCTCCCTTATCCTGTAGTCACTTTTTTCACACCTGTGCCATCGAGCCTGTGACATAGCGCTCTGATATTCAGTGGGCCTCACACAATCCAAAAGTGTCCAGTGTCCACTAGTGTGTGCAGAAATTCAAAATCTCCCTTATCCTGTAGTCACTTTTTTCACACCTGTGCCATCGAGCCTGTGACATAGCGCTCTAATATTCAGTGGGCCTCACACAATCCAAAAGTGTCCAGTGTCCACTAGTGTGTGCAGAAATTCAAAATCTCCCTTATCCTGTAGTCACTTTTTTCACACCTGTGCCATCGAGCCTGTGACATAGCGCTCTGATATTCAGTGGGCCTCACACAATCCAAAAGTGTCCAGTGTCCACTAGTGTGTGCAGAAATTCAAAATCTCCCTTATCCTGTAGTCACTTTTTTCACACCTGTGCCATCGAGCCTGTGACATAGCGCTCTGATATTCAGTGGGCCTCACACAATCCAAAAGTGTCCAGTGTCCACTAGTGTGAGCAGAAATTCAAAATCTCTGTGATCCTGTAGTCACTTTTTTCACACCTGTGCCATCGAGCCTGTGACATAGTGCTCTGATATTCAGTGGGCCTCACACAATCCAAAAGTGTCCAGTGTCCACTAGTGTGTGCAGAAATTCAAAATCTCCCTTATCCTGTAGTCACTTTTTTCACACCTGTGCCATCGAGCCTGTGACATAGCGCTCTGATATTCAGTGGGCCTCACACAATCCAAAAGTGTCCAGTGTCCACTAGTGTGTGCAGAAATTCAAAATCTCCCTTATCCTGTAGTCACTTTTTTCACACCTGTGCCATCGAGCCTGTGACATAGCGCTCTGATATTCAGTGGGCCTCACACAATCCAAAAGTGTCCAGTGTCCACTAGTGTGTGCAGAAATTCAAAATCTCCCTTATCCTGTAGTCACTTTTTTCACACCTGTGCCATCGAGCCTGTGACATAGCGCTCTGATATTCAGTGGGCCTCACACAATCCAAAAGTGTCCAGTGTCCACTAGTGTGTGCAGAAATTCAAAATCTCCCTAATCCTGTAGTCACTTTTTTCACACCTGTGCCATCGAGCCTGTGACATAGCGCTCTGATATTCAGTGGGCCTCACACAATCCAAAAGTGTCCAGTGTCCACTAGTGTGTGCAGAAATTCAAAATCTCCCTTATCCTGTAGTCACTTTTTTCACACCTGTGCCATCGAGCCTGTGACATAGCGCTCTGATATTCAGTGGGCCTCACACAATCCAAAAGTGTCCAGTGTCCACTAGTGTGTGCAGAAATTCAAAATCTCCCTTATCCTGTAGTCACTTTTTTCACACCTGTGCCATCGAGCCTGTGACATAGCGCTCTGATATTCAGTGGGCCTCACACAATCCAAAAGTGTCCAGTGTCCACTAGTGTGTGCAGAAATTCAAAATCTCCCTTATCCTGTAGTCACTTTTTTCACACCTGTGCCATCGAGCCTGTGACATAGCGCTCTAATATTCAGTGGGACTCACACAATCCAAAAGTGTCCAGTGTCCACTAGTGTGTGCAGAAATTCAAAATCTCCCTTATCCTGTAGTCACTTTTTTCACACCTGTGCCATCGAGCCTGTGACATAGCGCTCTGATATTCAGTGGGCCTCACACAATCCAAAAGTGTCCAGTGTCCACTAGTGTGTGCAGAAATTCAAAATCTCCCTTATCCTGTAGTCACTTTTTTCACACCTGTGCCATCGAGCCTGTGACATAGCGCTCTGATATTCAGTGGGCCTCACACAATCCAAAAGTGTCCAGTGTCCACTAGTGTGTGCAGAAATTCAAAATCTCCCTTATCCTGTAGTCACTTTTTTCACACCTGTGCCATCGAGCCTGTGACATAGCGCTCTGATATTCAGTGGGCCTCACACAATCCAAAAGTGTCCAGTGTCCACTAGTGTGTGCAGAAATTCAAAATCTCCCTTATCCTGTAGTCACTTTTTTCACACCTGTGCCATCGAGCCTGTGACATAGCGCTCTGATATTCAGTGGGCCTCACACAATCCAAAAGTGTCCAGTGTCCACTAGTGTGTGCAGAAATTCAAAATCTCCCTTATCCTGTAGTCACTTTTTTCACACCTGTGCCATCGAGCCTGTGACATAGCGCTCTGATATTCAGTGGGCCTCACACAATCCAAAAGTGTCCAGTGTCCACTAGTGTGTGCAGAAATTCAAAATCTCCCTTATCCTGTAGTCACTTTTTTCACACCTGTGCCATCGAGCCTGTGACATAGCGCTCTGATATTCAGTGGGCCTCACACAATCCAAAAGTGTCCAGTGTCCACTAGTGTGTGCAGAAATTCAAAATCTCCCTTATCCTGTAGTCACTTTTTTCACACCTGTGCCATCGAGCCTGTGACATAGCGCTCTGATATTCAGTGGGCCTCACACAATCCAAAAGTGTCCAGTGTCCACTAGTGTGTGCAGAAATTCAAAATCTCCCTTATCCTGTAGTCACTTTTTTCACACCTGTGCCATCGAGCCTGTGACATAGCGCTCTAATATTCAGTGGGCCTCACACAATCCAAAAGTGTCCAGTGTCCACTAGTGTGTGCAGAAATTCAAAATCTCCCTTATCCTGTAGTCACTTTTTTCACACCTGTGCCATCGAGCCTGTGACATAGCGCTCTGATATTCAGTGGGCCTCACACAATCCAAAAGTGTCCAGTGTCCACTAGTGTGTGCGGAAATTCAAAATCTCCCTTATCCTGTAGTCACTTTTTTCACACCTGTGCCATCGAGCCTGTGACATAGCGCTCTGATATTCAGTGGGCCTCACACAATCCAAAAGTGTCCAGTGTCCACAAGTGTGTGCAGAAATTCAAAATCTCCCCTGTCCTATAGACACCTTGTACCTTGTTTTATATTACTATATAGTTTGTTGGATTTTGTCTACATTTCTACAAAAAATGAGGAAGGCTGGTGGAAGAGGCCGCGGAATTGGGCGGGGGTTGGCAGCTGGTAATGATGGTGTTGGTGGTGGATCTGATGGTAGTGGCAAGAGCAAAATAGGACTGAATGCAGGAGGTGTTGAGCCTGCGTCATCGTCTGGCTCCATAAGGCTTCAAAGGCTTAGTTTTCTAGGAGTTGGCAAACCGCTTTTAAAGCCAGAGCATCAGGAAAAAGTTTTGTCTTACATTGCTGACTCAGCCTCCAGCTCTATCGCCTCCTCTTCTGAAGTTGTAAAAAGTAAAAGCACTGAGTCGTCATTGGAGGCTCATGTTCATGAACCACACCTTTCCTTGTGTCCTTCACCCCAGCCAAGATTGAAGGATGACGCAGGCCATACTACTGATTACTCCATGGAGCTGTTTTCACATACCATGCCTGGATTATCAAGTGAAATGGTGAATTACCCAGGCCAAGATGAATCTGACATGGATTGCACTGATGCACAGCCACTGATAGATGATTCTGCTGGTACATTCACTCAGAGCACTACATTGTCCTCGCAGTGTACAGAGCCAGATTCTGACCATGATGAGACTCAGGTGCCCCTTCCCACACACTATACCACCATACAGGGTGACACAGAGGAAGGTGCACATGACCTTGAAGAGGAGGTGATGGATGACCCAGTTGTTGACCCAGATTGGCATCCATTGGGGGAAGAGGGTGCTGCTTCCAATAGCTCAGATGAGGAGCATCCACAGCAGACATCGACATCACAACAGCTGTTATCTGGCAGGCCTGGAGCACTCCAAAGACAGGTTCCAAAAATCAAAAGAGTTGCTGGACAGCCTGTCCAGAGGGTCAAAAGATCACAGCGTGCTAGGCCGCAAAATGTCTGCCAAAGTAGGAAGAGTGCAGTGTGGCACTTTTTTGAACAAAATCCTCATGATCAGGCCAAGGTTATCTGTAAGAAGTGCGCAAAGACCTTTAGCCGAGGGAAAAATCTGCAAATTTGAATACCAGTTGCATGCTTAGACATTTAACCACCATGCACTTGCAAGCGTGGACACAACACCAAACCTCAAGTGCCACATGTGCAACTGATCACAAAGAAGGTAGTCAGCAATGCTACATTGTTTCCCCCACTGTAAGCCCACCGGTTAGCACAGCAGCAAATGTTGAGGTGTCGTTGCAAGGCCACAGCAGTCAGGGAATCCCACTGTTATATCAATGAAATACTGAATCTAGGCCATCAGAAAGAACACCAACTCCATCACCATCATCAACCCTCTCTCAGTCCGCCCTGTCCACCGCTACTTCCACCATATGCAGCTCTCAAGTCCAGCTCACCCTCCCAGACACTATGAGTAGGTCAAGAAAGTACTCAGTCTCTCATCCGCGTACACTGGGTTTGAACGCCCACATTGCCAAACTAATCTCGTTTGAGATGATGCCCTATCGGTTGGTGGAAAGCGCAGCTTTCCGCGAACTCATGGCCTATGCAGTACCACGCTATGACCTACCCAGTCACCACTTCTTCTCTCGCAAAGCCATCCCAGCCCTCCACCATCATTTAAAAGACCGCATTGTCCATGCACTCAAGCAGTCAGTGAGTGGAAAGGTGCACCTCACAATTGATGCATGGTCCAGTCGGAATGGCCAGGGCCGTTACATGTCCATCACTGCGCACTGGGTTAATGTGGTGGATGCAGGGTCCACAGGGGACAGCGGTGGTGGGACAGTGCTGCCTAGCCCACGGTATAGGAAACAGTTGGCTGTAGGCGTTCGACCCTCCTCCTCCTCCTCCTCCAGAAGCGAAAGCTCGTCCACAGAGCGCAGTCGTACGAGCACTCCATCTGCAGCTGCCACTGTTGCACACAAGGTGTCCCCCTATCGAGCAGCTAGTGGAAAGCATCAGCAGGCTGTGTTGCAGATGATGTGTTTGGGCGACAGACACAGCGCCGAGGTGCTGGCCGAGTACTTGAAGCGACAAACTGAGTCATGGCTGGGCAGTGTACATCTTGAGGCAGGCAAGGTAGTTAGTGATAACGGCCGTAATTTTGTGGCAGCCATAGCCCTTTCAAAACTCAGCCACATACCTTGCTTGGCTCACACCTTGAACCTGGTGGTGCAGTGCTTCCTCAAAAATTATCCGGAGTTAACAGCCCTGCTCCAGAAGGTGCGAAGACTGTGCGCGCACATCCGCCGGTCGCCTGTACACTCCGTTCGTATGCAGAAGCTGCAGCGATTGCTCCACCTTCCCAACCACCGCCTCATTATCGACATTGCAACAAGGTGGAACTCCACCCTGCACATGGTGGAGCGGCTGTGCAAGCAGAGGCAGGCCATAATGCATTGGGAGGATACACGGCCAGGCACTTTGAGAGCAGACATGGAGTTGACAGGTGTGCAGTGGTCGAAGCTGAAAGACCTCTGTAAAGTCCTTCAGTGTTTTGAGGAATGCACACGGCTGGTAAGCGCAGACGACGCCATCCTAAGCATGAGCATCCCACTTATGCGTCTGCTCATGCAAACTTTGACGCACCTTAAGGAGCAGGCGTCTGCAGCCAATGTTGATGAGGAGGAAGAGGAGGAGGGAATCCTTGATGACATTCAGCCATTGTCTGCTCAGGGACCTCTCCTGGACGAGGTGGAGGAAGAAGAGGAGGAGGATGATGATGGGGATCATTACTTAGGGGAGCAGGATGCATCTCGTGGGGCAAGTGAAAATGTTGGCGTGGCAAGGTCTGGTACAGGGTTTGTGCGTGACTGGAGGGATGTGGATTTGCCAGAAAGTGCTCCTCCAACCAGCACTCGCAGTGCATTATTGACACCGGGAACATTGGCCCACATGTCAGATTATGCCTTGCAAATCCTAAAAAGGGACCCCCGCATTGCCAAAATGATGAACGATGACGACTACTGGTTGGCCAGCATCCTGGATCCACGCTATAAAGGCAAATTACAAAACATCATGCCACAGGAGAACCTTGACCTAATATTGGCTAATAAACAAGCAACTCTGGTAAATCGGTTGCTTGAGGCATTGCCAGCACACAGCAGCGGTGATGGTTCTCACACGAGCCGTACGGGCCAGGGGCAGCTTGGCAGAGGTGTTCATGGTGCACACAGCAGAAGTGGCGTTGGAGACAGGGGTTTCATGACAATGTTGTGGACTGATTTTTCAAGTACCGCTCACACAACTGGTAATACTGCATCGATGGAAAGTGACAGGAGACAGCAGTTGTCAACTATGGTTACAAACTACTTTTCCTCCCATATCGATGTTCTCCCACACAGGTCATTCCCCTTTGACTATTGGGCCGCTAAACTGGACACCTGGCCTGAATTGGCACAATATGCCTTACAGGAGCTCGCTTGCCCAGCTGCAAGTGTGCTATCGGAAAGAGTCTTCAGTGCAGCTGGATCAATCCTGACAGAAAAAAGGACCCGTATGTCAGCCCAAAATGTGGATGATCTAACCTTCATTAAAACGAACCATGCATGGGTTTCCAAGGATTTTGTCCCACCTTCCCCTGATGACACATAGGGTGACAGAAAAATGGCTTGCTTTGGTCCACCTCTTCCTGGGACTTGACCTATTTCGCCTTTTGCATCAGCTGAATGTCCAACATCAACATATGCCACTTTCTAAAAGTCCCTAACTGTGCTGCCTCCCCCCCCCATGGCCGGGGTCAACACCTAGCGCACGACACCATGCGAGTGCCGTTGCCCTGGACAGGTGGGTAGGCCGACTCTTGGGCGCGGGCACTGGCACAGGGTCCCTCATAGTGCAATCAAGTGTCTCTGACGGTGGTGGTGCACACCCGCCGTCAGACACACCGCCATACTATGAGGGGCGCAGTGCCAGTACCGACGCCCACGAGTGGGCCCCCCTTGCTTGGGCAGGGCCCCAGCATTTGCAATCTTTACCTCTCCCTGCTCCTCCGCTGTGTAGTCTGGGCCGTCAAATCCATACTGTGCCTTACACCGTCTGAGCCTGCCTCCTGATGTATAGACATATATCTTGAATGTGTACGCTATCCATACATGTTATCCGGGCATACGGTACCCTTTCTCACCTTTGTGCAATCACGTGCAATCCATACTGGGCCTAACACCGTCTGAGCCTGCCTCCTGATGTATAGACATATATTTTGAATGTGTACGCTATCCATACATGTTATCCGGGGATACGGTACACTTTCTCACCTTTGTGCAATCACGTGCAAGCCATACTGGGCCTAACACCGTCTGAGCCTGCCTCCTGATGTATAGACATATATTTTGAATGTGTACGCTATCCATACATGTTATCCAGGGATACGGTACCCTTTCTCACCTTTGTGCAATCACGTGCAATCCATACTGGGCCTAACACCGTCTGAGCCTGCCTCCTGATGTATAGACATATATTTTGAATGTGTACGCTATCCATACATGTTATCCGGGGATACGGTACCCTTTCTCACCTTTGTGCAATCACGTGCAATCCATACTGGGCCTAACACCGTCTGAGCCTGCCTCCTGATGTATAGACATATATTTTGAATGTGTACGCTATCCATACATGTTATCCGGGGATACGGTACCCTTTCTCACCTTTGTGCAATCACGTGCAAGCCATACTGGGCCTAACACCGTCTGAGCCTGCCTCCTGATGTATAGACATATATTTTGAATGTGTATGCTATCCATACATGTTATCCGGGGATACGGTACCCTTTCTCACCTTTGTGCAATCACGTGCAATCCATACTGGGCGTGAGAACGGCTGGCGAGCTGTTAAGCAAGCTACAGCACCTGTGGTTTGCACACGTAAGTTTTTCATTTTTTCAGGAATGACAGTTAGGCCTAATTCCGGATTGCGGTTGACCTGCACTTACTGGGAAATCATCGTTCGCGGGTAATAATTGTAATCAGTGATCCCCTTCACTAATGTTGTTCAGCGGGTTATCTGCACCTGTAAGCGACAAACGCTGGCCTTTTCAGTGTAGCGCACATGCAGCCACGGACATGTAAGGGCATGACACACCAGTTATTGGCCAATCTCATGTGCCAGAGCCTCACGTGTCCCTCTAGTAAGCCGGACTCAGACCGCGGGGCAAGACGGAGTCTCGTTCGTTAACGGAATTAAGCTTGCAATGTGTGCATCTTTTCTGTAGCTGGCATGGTTGAGGTTTCCCAGGTGGAGTCGAATTTAACCGTAGGCTCCACTCCTGGTGGTGCCCTTCTGGACATTCCTTTAAGGTTCAACTTTGCAACCATACTGCCCATGTAAAACAAACACTTTGCCTTCATGAACGCTGTTTGGAGGGTCATGACTTGTGGGAATAACGCCGCCCAATCAGGTAACCTGCTAGAGAGATCCTTCGTTGCTCCCAAGCATGACATCACACTCCCTAGGAGGAAGGTAATGCCACTGTGGCGACCGTACTCCTGGGGGCGACACAAGTGCACTGATGCCCAGCCACTACTCGATGAATCTGCTGGTACATTGACCCAGACCACTACATTCCCCTCGCACGCTACACGGCCTGAATCTGACCCTGATGAAACTCAGGTTTCCCTTCCCATATACAGTTCCATCTTACACGGTGACAAAGAGGAAGCTGCAGATGAAAGTGCAGGTTCGGTCCACCCGCCATCAGACACACCACCGTACTATCAGGGGCCCTGTGCCAGTGCCGTCGTCAACGAGTGGGCCCCCCCTGCTTGCTCAGGATCACAGCACTTGCAAGGTTGAAAAACTGGTGCAGTGAGATGGAAGATGGGGACGACGAGGAGTCCAGACTAGTACAGGGATTCCCTAGCGAGGAGACTTATTTGATTGTTTTCAATGTTGGGACAGCAATTTTTGGGGAGCACTATACTCTGGAGAATGATAGATGGGGCCCACCATACACTGGAACATTCCAAAGGTGGACATCAGACGCTGGAGCAGCATTTACAGGGCCCATTATACACTAGAGCATTAGAAATGGGGCCCATTATGTTTGGAGCATTATTTGGGCCCATAAGACAGTGGAGCTTCATCCATGGGGACCAACATATACTGTAGCATTATGTGGAGCTCATCATATACTGTTTCAAACATTATATGGGACCAATGATTCTGTATGGAGAAATAGATGGGCCTCATCATGAGATGTAAAAAGTGAAGTATTTTTCATTGTACTATACCGCTATTTCTCTGCCGTATCGGAGCATGATGAGTTGTGGTATGTGTTAAAGGGGCGCTCTTTCGCCCAGGGCACATGAAAACCTGGAGCCAGCCCCACCCCCCCCCACAACTTTAGCCAAATAACCCCCAATTTCAGTGCGTAACTTGTATTATGAAGTTAATTAAGGTTGACAAGCTTAAGTAAGAAGAATTGATGCTTTTGGCATTCAAATGAGCACTGTAGGTGTGTTTCCTGTCCTCCTCTCACTGCCGACTTTTATTCCCCATTGACTTACATTGGGTTTCGTGTTTCGGGACGACCCCGACTTTTCCCTATAATCGGCCGACCTTGCTCGACCCGACTTTTGGAAAAGTCGGGTTTCACGAAACGAAACTCGACCCTAAAAAAACAAAAGTCGCTCAACTCTAGTAACCAGTGTAATGACTGGCACAAGGTAGAGGCATCGGTATAATGATTGGCGAGGAATATGATCCTGGCAGCAGCGTTCAAGACAGATTGGAGAGGGGAGAGTTTGGTATGAGGGAGACCGATTAGAAGAGAGTTACAATAGTCGAGACGAGAATGAATAAGAGAAACAGTAAGAGTTTTTGCGGAGTCAAAAGTAAGAAAAGGTCGAATTCTAGAAATGTTTTTGAGGTGCAGATAACAAGAGCGAGCCAGTGATCGTATGCGGGGGACAAAGGAAAGCTCGGAGTCAAGCATGACCCCAAGACAGCTGGCATGTTGCTGGGGAGTAATAGTGGAACCACACACGGAAATGGCAATGTAGGGTATAGGTACATTAGTAGCGGGAGGAAACACAAGGAGTTCAGTCCTTGACAGGTCCAGTTTCAGATATAGTGAGGACATGATGTTAAACACAGCATTTAGAGAATCGCTGGTGTTTTCTAGAAAATCAGGCATGATGTCAGGAGAAGAAGCTTATGATTGGGTGTCATCAGCATAGAAATGGTACTGGAAACCAAATCTACTGATTGCTTGACCAATAGGGGCAGTGTACAAAGAGAAGAGGAGGGGGCCTAGGACTGATCCTTGAGGAACCCCAACAGTAAGGGGAAGATGAGAGGAGGAGAAGCCAGCAAAAGATACAGTAAAGGAGCGGTCAGAGAGATAGGAGGAGAACCAGGAGAGAACGGTGTCCTTGAGGCCAATGGAGCGGAGCATAGTGAGGAGGAGCTGATGATCCACAGTGCTGAATGCTGCAGAGAGATCCAAGAGAATTAGCATGGAGTAATGACCATTTGATTTAGCTGTTAGTAGATCATTAGAGACTTTAGTTAGGACAGTTTCAGTAGAGTGTAAACAGCGGAAACTGGATTGAAGAGGGTCGAGAAGAGAGTTATCAAAGAGATAGCAGATAAGACGGGAGTGGACCAGGCGTTCCAGGAGTTTAGAGATGAAGGGAAGATTAGAGACAGGTCTATAGTTAGAGGCACAGTTTTGGTCGAGGGATGGTTTCTTAAGTAGTGGATGTATGACGGCATGCTTAAATGAGGAGGGAAAGATACCAGAAGAGAGAGAGGCTAAATATTTTAGTTAGGTGAGGGGTGACAGCAGGGGAAAGAGGCTGGAGTAGATGTGATGGAAATGGGTCACTGGTGCAAGTGGTTGGGCGAGAAGATGCAAGGAGCCTGCTTACTTCTTCTTCTGTGACTGGTTCAAAATCAGAGAGTGAGCTAGATGCAGTGAGGAAGGGAGGACAGTGCATGGTATGAGGTGATTGGGAGATAATTTCCTGTCAGATCTGGTCAATTTTTTCTTTGAAGTAATTGGCCAGATCGTCAGCTCGAAGCTCCGTGGTTGGGGCCTGTACTCTTGGGTTGAGTAGAGAATGAAAAGTGTCAAAGACACGTTTAGGGTTATTGGACAGTGAGGTGATGAGGGTATTGAAATAGGTTTGCTTTGAGAGGTGAAGGGCAGTGTTGTATGTTCGAAGCATAAACTTATAATGGATGAAATCTTCAGGTAGGTTGGATTTTCTCCACAGACGTTCGGCGCACCTGGAGCACCGCTGCAGGAAACGTGTTTGCAGGGTGTGCCAGGGTTGTCGCCGTCTGTGTTGTGGTGTTCTATGTATAGGAGGTGCAAATTCATCCAGGACACTTTGAAGTGTTTCATTGTAATACTTCAATGCAGAGAGGGAGGAGATAGGGGCCAATGAAGACTGCAAGTTCTTCATAAGTTTCTGGGTGTTAATGGCCTGTATGTTTCTATAAATATGGACAGTGGGGGTGACCTGAGCAGCCTGGCAGTTCTTGATAGAGAATGAAAGAAGGTTGTGGTCAGAGAGCGGGAAAGGGGAGTTTGCAAAATCATCCACTGCACAAAGCCAAGAGAAGACCAAGTCGAGGGAGTTTCCGTCTTCATGCGTTGGAGAATTAGTAAGCTGCAAAAGGCCAAACGAGGAGGTTAGAGATAAAAGGTGAGTAGCAGATAGGGATAGGGGAAGAGCAATGAGGATGTTGAAATCGCCCATGATGAGGGTAGGGATGTCACAGGAGAGAAAATGTGGAAGCCAAGTGGCAAAATGATCCAGGAACTGATGGGAGGAGCCGGGAGGACGATATACCACCGCCACTCCCATGGAGAAGGGGGTGTAGAGTCTGACAGCATGGACATCAAAAGAAGGTAAGACAAGTGAGGGTACTTGAGGGATAACCTGAAAGGTACATTTTGGTGATAGGAGCAGCTGCCACGAGAAGTGGTGAGTTCTCCTTCAATGGAAGACTTCAAACAGAGGCTGGACAGACATCTGACTGGGATGATTTAGCGAATCCTGCTTTGAGCAGGGGGTTGGACCAGATGGCCCAGGAGGTCCCTTCCAACTCTACGATTCTATGATTCAATGATTCTATGATTCCACCTGCTCTATTGTCTAATCTTGGGGTATGAGAGAAGTGTAGTCCACCATATAAAAGAGCAGCAGCAGCGGTAGTGTCTGACTGCTGGATTCAGGTTTCAGTAAGAGCCAGAAGGTTAAGAGAATTAGAAAGGAAAAAGTCATGAATGAAGGAGAGTTTGTTACACACAGAGCGAGAATTCCAAAGGGCACAATTAAGAGAGAAAGATGGCAGGCAGGAAATATTAATAAGATTAGAGGGGTTTCTGAGTGTAGCAGTTGGGGGGTTTGACTTTCTATAACATGGGGGACCATGGTTGGGAGCAACGTCTCCTGTGACTAGGAGGAGGATAGAAAGAGTGAGCAGATGGTTAAGTGATTTGTGAGAGCGTCTCTGATGTTGAATGGTGGGTCTGAATGGATCAGTGCTGTTTAGCAATGTGAAAAGAGCGTGAGTGCTATACATAGGAGAGGAAAGGAGTGAGGGGCCAATATGGACGGAGTGTAGAGAGTTAGTGCCAGGGCAGTGGATGTGTGTAAATGCAGTGGCCAGGATATAAATTATACAAATGCATATGGTAAACATTTGCGGTAGCCCAAATGTACAGGGAAAAGATTTATTTGTCTCACCTGTCTCCTGCCCTGTCTAACTTCCATGTTATAACTGCCAGCGTACTTTGATACATGTACTTCGATTACATGTACATAAATGCCCCCCTGCATAAATGCATCCCCAGGCTAGCTCTGAATTTATAGAAGGCCAGTTCTAATATCTTCCTTTTTTTTCTCTCCTTACTCGCTAGCAATCAATCAAACTAAGTTAGGACAGCAGGACACAATAAATGTATTTAGCAGATAAACAAGTGTCCAGGCCTACATGGATCATAAACCACTTTGAAAAGTTACTTGACCTCAATAGCATAAGGGGACAAGCAGGGTGAGTTGAAATAAGTATATACCATCATATATGCTGCAAAGATGACTGATAGAGGTTGGACACATGAAGGATTCAGTAAAGTTGCTGGAAATAGTTAAATACCATTATATATGCTGCAAAGATGAATGATAAAGGTTGGACACATGCAGGATTCAGTGAAGTTGCTGGAATCTTCATCATCTTGATACATAGCAGCAGATTATTATCAAGAATGTCTTGGTGCATTTGTGCATTCTTCTTTCCTTCAATTTCATGACATTTGCCAGTGCCGTTTGCTGAAAAACAGCCCCTAACCATAATGTTCCCATCTTCAAACTTCATTGTTGGTATGGTGTTTTTGGCGTGATATGCAGTGCCTTTTGGTGTCAAAACCTAGTGTGTATTATGGCACTTGAATAGTTCAATTCTGGTCTAACCTGACCAGATATTCTGCAACTGATGTATGCAAATGAGATGTGTCTGAAGGATGTGACCAACAATCTCTGTACAAGCAGTGGTAGATAGTAGTGATGGGCGAGTCCTAAATTACTCGGAATCGCTTGACTCTAGCGAGTCCGAGCCCGGGACTCGCTACTCGTTGCGAGTCTAGCGAGTCCAATGTTAATGAATTGGGAAGCGAGTCTTAGCGAGTAATGTGCGATTTACAAATCGCAGATGTGTCTCGGAAAGCACTTGCATTGGCGATTTGTAAACCCCACTCTCAACAGTTTGTTGCTGCTGTGTCCGAGTCCAAACTCGCATTTGTTTGTCTTATTTAGCGCCGATGAGGCGAGGGAAGCGATTTTCTCTAGCACACACCATGCTTTGAGCAAACAGGAAATAATCCGAGTCGAGTTGACATACGCACACACACACAGAGCAATACAGAGCAATCATGGCCCGTGTCACTGTCAACACGCTGCAGTTGATTGATCTGGTGGAGGCTCGGCCCCTGCTTTGGCTCCCCACTGACCCTGCCTATGGGCATAACATCCAGCGGACTACAGCCTGGAAGGAGATCGCTCAAGTGATGTTCCCTGCACTGCTACAGCCACGACCTCGTCCCTTTGCAACCTCTTTTTTGGGAAATTGTGGTTTTTGTGACATTGTTGACAAATGCACAGTCACCGAGATGGAGTTAGGTGGTGCTGTAGGCGTCACTTGCTGGCGGGGTAAGTGTGTGTGCTGACACCTAGCAGTGAAGCTGCACACTAGTCCCTGCACTGTGCACTGCACTGTAAGGCTTGATCCTCCCTGCCTGCCTGCCTACAGTCTACACAGTACTCCTCTGTCCTCCTGGTAGCTCTCAGAAGAGCTGTTTGGGTTTAATATAAGGAATCTTGAAGTTTCCCTACACTAACTGACAATCCCTATGATCTGCTCAAGCATCTACCTCACCCTGCTCTATCTCAGATCTCTCAAGAATGTAGAGGAAATGGCGGTGGAAAAGGCTTATATACAGCCTCGCCTCTCATACAGGACATAGGCATCACGATGGACAGAAGCCAATCATAGTCCTGCCACAACCAACATTACTGAATATGATTGGCTAACATGCTTGTCCATCTAAAAAAGTTTTCTGACCTAACACGCTAGGCTGTCTCGGAAGCTTTGTAGGAACATAACAGATTCTATATTTGCGAGTCCCGAATCCAGTATACAGGACTCGGGATTCGTAGAGTCGCTCAGACTCGCTCACAATCGCTGTGTGTTGACATAGGCTGTCTTGGAAACTTGTAGGAACATAACTAGTGTTGAGCATTCCGATACCGCAAGTATCGGGTATCGGCCGATACTTGCTGTATCGGAATTCCGATACCGACTTCCGATATTTTTTCAATATCGGAAGTCGGCATCGGAATCGTAAGTTCAAAGTTGATTGACAGCCTGACGTCATCATGATGCGCGGTGTGTGCGCATCATGATGCGCCGTCATTTCGGGCCTTCCGGGGGTCTCTGCCGGCCTGCCGGGGGGCTGTGCCGGCCTGCCGGGGGGCTGTGTGGACTGCCCGGGGTCTGAACCGGCCTGCCGGGGGGCTGTGCCAGCCTGCCGGTGGTCTGTGCACCCTGTGGGAGTCTGTACCGGCCTGCCGGGGGGCTGTGCACCCTGTGGGGGTCTGTACCGGCCTGCCGGGGGGCTGTGCCGGCCTGCCGGGGGGCTGTGCTGATGTCCGGGGGTCTGTGCAAGCATCGTCCAATGGGACTACAAGTCCCATCTGGCGATGCCTGCTACCATGACAGTGATTGACACATTAGCCAATGATGGGACAGTAGTAGTCCCATCATCCGGCTAATGTGTTAAATGTTAAAAAAAAAAAAAAAAAATACTACATGCATGCTACATACATACTACATGCTACATACATACTACATACATACTACATACATACCACATATATACTACATACATACTACATACATAACACATACATACTACATACATACTACATACATACTACATACATACTACATATATACTACATGCATGCTACATACATACTACATGCTACATACATACTACATACATACTACATGCATGCTACATACATACTACATGCTACATACATACTACATATATACTACATGCATGCTACATACATACTACATGCTACATACATACTACATATATACTACATACATACTACATACATACTACATGCATGCTACATACATACTACATGCTACATACATACTACATATATACTACATGCATGCTACATACATACTACATGCTACATACATACTACATATATACTACATACATACTACATACATACTACATGCATGCTACATACATACTACATGCTACATACATACTACATATATACTACATGCATGCTACATACATACTACATGCTACATACATACTACATATATACTACATACATACTACATACATACTACATGCATGCTACATACATACTACATGCTACATACATACTACATATATACTACATGCATGCTACATACATACTACATGCTACATACATACTACATATATACTACATGCATGCTACATACATACTGCATGCTACATGCATGCTACATACATACTACATACATACTACATGCTACATACATACCACATATATACTACATACATACTACATACAATACATTCATACAATACATACATAGACATACAGTACATATAACATAGAGTAACATACTTACCAATACTTGTCACATTGTTCCCCGAAGCCATTGTCTTTTACGGAATAAATATTAACATAACAAACCACAAAAATACTCACCCACGATCCGAAGCAGTCCACGAGTGTGTCCCACGACGATCTTGGGTAGAGAACTGCAGCATCAGCTGTTGCTGCCGTTCTCTACGGGCTGCAGGAATCCAATGACGGAAGGTAGGTATCCTTCCGCACTGTATTCCTCCGCCACTTAAAAAAAAAAAAGTCCCTAGTCTCACTTTATGCCATTGCTGTGTGGGAAATTCCCACGCAGCAATGGCATAAAGTGAGACTAGGGACTTTTTTTTTTTTAAGTGGCGGAGGAATACAGTGCGGAAGGATACCTACCTTCCGTCATTGGATTCCTGCAGCCCGTAGAGAACGGCAGCAACAGCTGATGCTGCAGTTCTCTACCCAAGATCGTCGTGGGACACACTCGTGGACTGCTTCGGATCGTGGGTGAGTATTTTTGTGGTTTGTTATGTTAATATTTATTCCGTAAAAGACAATGGCTTCGGGGAACAATGTGACAAGTATTGGTAAGTATGTTACTCTATGTTATATGTACTGTATGTCTATGTATGTATTGTATGAATGTATTGTATGTAGTATGTATGTAGTATATATGTGGTATGTATGTAGCATGTAGTATGTATGTAGTATGTATGTAGCATGCATGTAGCATGCAGTATGTATGTAGCATGCATGTAGTATATATGTAGTATGTATGTAGCATGTAGTATGTATGTAGCATGCATGTAGTATATATGTAGTATGTATGTAGCATGTAGTATGTATGTAGCATGCATGTAGTATGTATGTAGTATGTATGTAGTATATATGTAGTATGTATGTAGCATGTAGTATGTATGTAGCATGTAGTATGTATGTAGCATGCATGTAGTATGTATGTAGTATGTATGTAGTATATATGTAGTATGTATGTAGCATGTAGTATGTATGTAGCATGCATGTAGTATATATGTAGTATGTATGTAGCATGTAGTATGTATGTAGCATGCATGTAGTATGTATGTAGTATGTATGTAGTATATATGTAGTATGTATGTAGCATGTAGTATGTATGTAGCATGCATGTAGTATATATGTAGTATGTATGTAGCATGTAGTATGTATGTAGCATGCATGTAGTATGTATGTAGTATGTATGTAGTATGTATGTAGTATGTATGTAGCATGTAGTATGTATGTAGCATGCATGTAGTATATATGTAGTATGTATGTAGCATGTAGTATGTATGTAGCATGCATGTAGTATGTATGTAGTATGTATGTAGCATGTAGTATGTATGTAGCATGCATGTAGTATATATGTAGTATGTATGTAGTATGTATGTAGTATGTATGTAGTATATATGTGTTATGTATGTAGTATGTATGTAGTATATATGTGGTATGTATGTAGTATGTATGTAGTATGTATGTAGCATGTAGTATGTATGTAGTATGTATGTAGTATTTTTTTTTTTTTTTTTAACATTTAACACATTAGCCGGATGATGGGACTACTACTGTCCCATCATTGGCTAATGTGTCAATCACTGTCATGGTAGCAGGCATCGCCAGATGGGACTTGTAGTCCCATCGGACGATGCTTGCACAGACCCCCGGACATCAGCACAGCCCCCCGGCAGGCCGGCACAGCCCCCCGGCAGGCTGGTACAGACCCCCACAGGGTGCACAGACCACCGGCAGGCCGGCACAGCCCCCCGGCAGGCCGGTACAGACCCCCACAGGGTGCACAGCCCCCCGGCAGGCCGGCACAGCCCCCCAGCAGGCCGGCACAGCCCACCGGAGCCTGCACAGCCCCCCTGGCAGGCCGGCACAGCCCCCCGGCAGGCCGGCACAGACCACCGGAGCCTGCACAGACCCCCTGGCAGGCCGGCACAGCCCCCCGAAAGGCCCGTACAGACCCCAGAGAGGCTGTACAAGGGAAAAACAGGATTTTTCTTATTCCGATACCGGAAGTCCCATAGACTTGAATGGGACTTCCGGTATCGGAATCGGCGATACCGATACTTTTTTTTAAGATCGGCCGATCCATTCCGATCCGATACTTTGAAGTATCGGACGGTATCGCTCAACTCTAAACATAACAGATTCTGTATAAGCGAGTCCCGAATCCAGTATACAGGACTCGGAATCGTAGACTCGCTCAGACTCGCTCAGACTCGCTCAGACTCACTGTTGACAGCGATGTGATATAGCAAGTCTAGCGAGTGAGAAAAAAAACTCTGACAAAACTAGGATTGCCATTGACTTGCATTGGACTCGTTACTGTGCGAGTAATCACTGCGAGACTCGCCGAGTAACGAGTCCAGCGAGTCCCTTACTATTCGCCGAGTAACGAGTCCTAGCGAGTAGACTCGCCCATCCCTAGTAGATAGGTTACTCGCTATCCTCGCCTCTCTCTTGCATGAATGATCCAGGGAGGATGATGCAGTGGATGAACTTTTAGTAGTTTATTCACAGTAACTTGACAATTAATGAAGTTGAGATGTCATTGAAGATGGCGGGATAAGGATGGGGTGGAAGATGGAAGTTGGAGGATAGAGGTAACAGGAGAATCCTCTCTCCAGCTCTGATGCACATTTTCTTCTAGTATTTCACAGGCTTGTCTAAATGTTGAGCAAAATCTAAACGCAATTGAACATGCTGTTTTTCAGCAATGGAGTGTTGTGTGCTGAGCGTGCTTACAAGCGATGGAAGTTGAGTGCTATAGTTATTATTTTCATTAAAACAATTGCACCTGCTGATTCCAGTTCTTTCTGTATCTCTCCACAGGTTGTCCTTGATTCTTGGACAACTCTTCTGGTTCTTGTAACTCCTCGGTCTGACATTTTGCTTGGAACACCTGGTCATGGCCACTTTAGGGTGAAATGATGTTCTTTCTACGTCCTTATTATGGCACCAATAGTGCTCACTGAAACCTTCAGTAGTTTAGAAATTCTTCTTTAACCATTACCATCAGTATGTTTTGCAACAATAAGGGTATGTTTCCACGTTAAGGATTTAGTCAGGATTTGCTGTGGATTAGACGCTGCATATAGCCGCAGCATCCAAATGTTACAGCATAGTGGAGGGGATTTTATGAAATCCCGTCTCCACTATGTGTGCACGGCTGCATCCGGCGGCCCTGCGTAACCGGACATGCGGCGCTTCTTTATAGACTGCAGCATGTCTATTTATCTTGCGGAGATGCGCCGTCTCCGCAAGATTAATAACCCAGTCTATGAATACGATGCGGTGATTCCGGATGTGTAACACATCCGGAATCATCGCGCGTACAAAAGAGGGCAGCGCTTTGGCAGAGCAGGATACGCCCATGATGTAATATGTAATATTCAGTTCAAAGTTCTATGCAGACTAATGTCTTATTGTAACTTTCAGTCATTGGAAAGCCATTTTTCTGACCCAGATTGCCAAGTTTCTATCCTAGACGTACAGCTATATGATAATACTTTAACTGCATGTTAGAAATGCTGGAGAACGAAATCTGCTTAAAATGTTACTATTGAGCTCAGATTTGTGACTTCTGACTGCTATAAAGATATAATACAAAATCTGATGTAACATTACAGTTGCCTGGAATATAATTAGAAAAATGGTGTTTATTTTTTCACAACATAACATTTTTCACAGCTTTTCTTCTATGTAATACAGAAAACACTTGCTAGGATGAAATACCTCTGACCGATGGTTTTCATACTTGGAATAGCTGAAAAGGTTGACCACTTCTAGTCATATTGTTGATTTCACATTCCTCAAAAGCTGCTGGAGGTTTGAACAGCTTGACAAATATTAAGTTCTATAGAAAGTTAGTTTAATAATGCATTTTTCATGTTTATTTTACTTTGTATGATGGGCCAGCCTATTCTTGTCGGGTCTTTCAATTGCATTGAGGTCACTGCATCACAGGAAGTTTATTGACAGCAGTGGTCTCTAAACTGGGCTCACCAGCTGTTTCAAAACTACAAGCCTCTGCCTGCCATGACAGCCACAAGGGGATAATTTACCCACTTTCTGCAAAATTGTATCTTGAAATGATAGCCTATGGAAATGTAGCCTTATTGTGCCTTGTGATGTGAATATGTGCTGCTTAAAGGGAATCTGTCAAAACCAGTAGCGTAGCTACCGGGGGGGCAGAGGAGGCGGTGGCCCCGGACCCAGTGCTCTGAAGGGGCCCACCCGGATTTACGAAGAATCAATCATCTCCCTGCTCTGCCGCTATGTTCTCTTCTCTGCCACAGGACCTGTGATGAGGTCACAGGAGGGGAGGAGTCAAGGTCACATGATCAGGGGCCTCTCAGTGTATGCAGGACTTTGCTGTGCTGGTTGTCATGGTGCTGGATGAAGGGAAGTTTCTGTGTGGGGTCAGGAGGAGTTTACAGGGTGGATGTAGCAGAGCCGTGTGTATACGAGGTTTACGGAGCCGAGCCGCATGTATACGAGGTGTACGGAGCGGAGCCGCGTGTGTACGAGGTGTACGGAGTGGAGCCGAATGTGTACGAGGTGTACTGAGCAGAGCCGCAAGTGTACGAGGTGTACGGAGCAGAGCCGCATGTGTACGAGGTTTACGGAGTGAAGCCTTGTGTGTACTGAGTGGAGTCGTGTGTGCGAGGTGTACAGAGTGGAGCCGTGTGTGTACGAGGCATAGAAAGTGGAACTGTGTGAGTATGAGGTGCGTGGAGCTATGCATGTACAAGGTGTATGGTGGAGAGCATTCATACCTCCCAACCATCTCGATTTTGAAAGATAGTCTGCCCCAGTCGGGAGCTTACTTTTTCTGTGGACACAGGAGTACACAGCAGAGCCCCAAGGAGCACTTTAAAATTTGCATGTGACGGGATCACCTTGGACTTGGGAATGTCGGCCATGTGATATGTCCTCCACCGGGAGGCTCAGGGGGCACTACAATGGGAGCCGGGCTGCTATATCTTTATAGAATCTTTCTTCCTTTCTCTCTCTGTTTCTTTCTCTCTCTCTGTTCTTTTTCTCTCTGTTCTTTCTTCCTCTCTGTTCTTTCTTTCTTTCCCATATTCTTTTCTCTCTCTCTGTTCATTCTTTCGCTCTGTTCTTTCTTTCTTTCCCCTCTTTCTTTTTCTCTAATCTTTTTGTTTCTCTCTCTAATCTTTCTTTCTCTCTCTCTAATCTTTCTTTCTCTCTCTCTGTTATTTCTTTCTCTCTCTCTGTTCTTCCTTTCTCTCTCTCTGTTCTTTCTTTCTGTTCTTTCTCTCTCTCTGTTCTTTCTTTCCTCTCTTTCTCTCTCTCTGTTCTTTCTTTCTCTCTGTTCTTTCTCCCTCTCTCTGTTATTTCTTCCTCATAGGGTATCATGCTGCCCCCTCATAGAGTATCATGCTGTCCTCCCTTATATGGGGTATCATGCTGCCCCCCATATACAGGGTATCATGATGCCCCCTCCTTATATGGGGTATATCATGCTGCTGCCCCCTCATACAGGGTATCATAATCATGCAACCAGGACTCACTATATAAATTAAAAAAAAACCTCACCTCTCCTCCTCGCTCCCACGTTGATTTCGGCGGCGGCTCTGCTCTGATGTCAGGAGCTGCGCTGCAGTCAGACCGGCACAGAGTGGGGACGTGATGAAGTGACGTCATCGCGCACCCGCTGTGTGTCAGAGGAAGAGGGTAATGATGGGAGAGGGAGCGTCATGTGATGCTCTCTCTTCCATTATTGTGGCGTGCACTGGGGGCCATGCTGACACCACAATAATGGAATATATATATATATATATATATAGATTATATAGACTATTTTTGGCAACAGTGCGGCCATCTGCTGAGGTTCTCTGGTTAGGGGCCCACTCAGAAGTTTCGCCCTCCCTGAACCAAAACCCTAGCTACGCCTCTGGTCAAAACAATCTCCTCCTGAGCATGTAGGTCATAGGAAGCTGAATAAAATGATACCTTGATAGCTATAATCCGATATCTAATTCCAAAGATATCCCTATTTTTTTAATATGTAAATGAGCTGTTAAGATCTATGGGCCGGACATAGATTTCCTGAGAATCTTGCTTCAAAGCTTATATTACCAGTTTGAGACATGTAATGACTGACAGCCTGCTCTCCTGCCTACATGTCCCACACTGGTAACAACACCTTTCATACAACTTAAGATTTGGAGGCAGATTGTCAGGAAGATTTAGGTCTGTCCTATAGATCTTAACAGCTTATTTCTATAAGACATCAGTTTGCAAATATCAAGGTTACATTTTTTTCAGTTTCCTATGACCTGTTTGCCCATATAGATGGCTTAGTTGAGCCTACTGACAGATTCCCTTTAATGCTATTTTACTGTAGGCACTATACAGTAGATCTTTGAATATGTAGCATGGTCATTCTTGTATACAATGCCTTTGTGGCTATGAAGCCCACATAGTAATGGTCATAGAAGTTAGTTTGGTCACATTTTACTTGTGAACGCAGCAGCTCTGAGTCACCAAGGCTCCATTCTAGGGGAAGACAGGATATACTGTATAACCAGTGATGTTTGACTCCTTGTGGACAGCCAGACAGAGATACAATGAACAAATACTGGGTGGAGAGTCTCTAGTCAAGGCATAGTCTAAAATTGACCTGTGAAGAGTTAGGTCTCCTGAGTTGAGTAGTGAAGTAGAGATCCCACAGCGTCATTTAGGATCTTAGTCTATGCTGAGGTCCTGCACTAGACTTCTGTACCATTTAGCCTACTGGAATAAATGCTCTAAGAATTGAGATGCAAGTGCATGTGTGCCACTTCCAGCCTACAGTATATACAGAATCATGGGTATAATCCAAAGTTCCCACAGGTCATTCAAGAGAATGAACTGAGGAAGTGACTAAGCCTGAACTGTTTTCTTTGTTCCTGTTATACCATGTTCTGCCCAGGTCTTTGCTTCAATTTTGATTGTGACTTCAATGTAACAGCTACGCTAGTTGTCCAAAATTGAGCAAACACCTTTTCACATTAAACTTTGTTGTGTCTGTGAGTTAATAAGGCATGCTCAAGAGCAGTGGTTCCCAACCTAAGCTACATGGACTCAGAGGCATAAATTGTAGTGGGCAGCAATGCAAATACTCAAACAGAGCCCCCAACTATCACTGATCTTTAATAGTATGGGTCTTTTCATATAGGCCAAATGAAACTATTGGGCTTACAATGACTCATACTGAGTGTTGCTACAACCCTTTCACCCATCATAGTTACCCACTTATTGCAGAGCAAAATAACACACATGAAGAATGCAGATATGAACAGGATAAGAAGCCCACTTTTCTACAGCAATGTGCTTGTTCACTGCCTGTTATTCTTACTCTCAAATATGAAGGAACTCCATATGGAGCCTCAGACAGTAGTGTGATCGTAGCTCTAATTTTAATTAATATATATAACTTATTGTTTCCTTGATGGTAACTTTGTTGGAATTTCATGTTGCTATGGTTTAATTAGCTTAAAAGACTTGAGAAACACCTCTTTAGTTGGTTGATTGGGACATATTCAACAAATTATGGACCTCATGGCCTCCATCAGGTCATTACTGCCCCTACTGGTGTATGGGGCCCAATAAGCAGAAGCAAAGAGGGAGAGGCTGGACCCAGTTCGGGGCCCCCCTATTTTGCTTCTGCTCACTGGGCCCCAGGGGCAAGGGTGGGTTGCAGTGCACATCTCAACAAAGAGAGCTTTCCTGGAGCTCCACGGCTGTCAAATCAGAAAGGCAGTGCCACTCTGGGGGAGCTCACTCCACCTCTTCTGTTAGATGCTGTGACGACGTCTATACTATGACGCCATCACACAGGCTCCAGCACATGCATGAATGTGCACTGGATACTGGAAGTGGAGTTACTGGGGATCATATGAGAGGTAAGTTTGAAAAACCTTTTTTTTTGCTTTAATAAAATTAATTAAATGGGCATGGGGGCAGCAAATGCTGACAAATGAAGGGAGAGGGACGGTTGACAATAAGTTATGATGCATTGAAGTGGGGGAGTGCAAATAATGATGAATTGGGTGATGAGGGGAGCAAACGATGCTGTACTGAAGGTGATGGAGCAAATGATGAATTGAGGATGGGAGGTGGGGAACAGTAATAATAAGGGTGGGGGAGAGCAAATTACGATGAATTGGGGGTGGAGGTTCTGGAGAGTAAATGATTGTGAATTGAGACTGGGTGTGAAGTACAGCAAATGGTGATGAATTGAGACTGGGGTGGGGAGAACAAATAATGATGACTTGAGGGTGGGATGTGGGTGAGTGCAAATGATGAAGAGTTGAGGTTGGGGGTGAGCAAATAATGAATTGAAGGGGGATTCTGTTACTGTCCAGGGTGGCACTATGTCGCTTTTTCTTCATCTGGCATAGCGTACAAGTTTGGGAAAAAGTAGGGAATGTGCTCTGGAAGCAGTGCTCTAGATAACTGTCTGTTATTTTCTGCCGAGATGAGTGCTGGCTGAAAGAAGTGATGGGAGTCTGAGCTGAATGAAGAAAAGCAAAGATGAAGGACTTCAACTAGACACATCACTGGTGAGTCAATGTGTTACCTGTACACTGACAGTCTTCTGTTAGATGCTGTGACGACGTCTATACTATGACGCCATCACACAGGCTCCAGCACATGCATGAATGTGCACTGGATACTGGAAGTGGAGTTACTGGGGATCATATGAGAGGTAAGTTTGAAAAACCTTTTTTTTTGCTTTAATAAAATTAATTAAATGGGCATGGGGGCAGCAAATGCTGACAAATGAAGGGAGAGGGACGGTTGACAATAAGTTATGATGCATTGAAGTGGGGGAGTGCAAATAATGATGAATTGGGTGATGAGGGGAGCAAACGATGCTGTACTGAAGGTGATGGAGCAAATGATGAATTGAGGATGGGAGGTGGGGAACAGTAATAATAAGGGTGGGGGAGAGCAAATTACGATGAATTGGGGGTGGAGGTTCTGGAGAGTAAATGATTGTGAATTGAGACTGGGTGTGAAGTACAGCAAATGGTGATGAATTGAGACTGGGGTGGGGAGAACAAATAATGATGACTTGAGGGTGGGATGTGGGTGAGTGCAAATGATGAAGAGTTGAGGTTGGGGGTGAGCAAATAATGAATTGAAGGGGGATTCTGTTACTGTCCAGGGTGGCACTATGTCGCTTTTTCTTCATCTGGCATAGCGTACAAGTTTGGGAAAAAGTAGGGAATGTGCTCTGGAAGCAGTGCTCTAGATAACTGTCTGTTATTTTCTGCCGAGATGAGTGCTGGCTGAAAGAAGTGATGGGAGTCTGAGCTGAATGAAGAAAAGCAAAGATGAAGGACTTCAACTAGACACATCACTGGTGAGTCAATGTGTTACCTGTACACTGACACTATACACTGTATACTATGAACAGAGCTCCTGTGTACAATATCACTGGTAATCACTGTATTACCTGTACACTGTCACTACATGCAAAGCTTCTGTGTATAATGTCACCAGTGATCAATGTATTTATTTCCTGTACACTGACGCTACATACAGAGATCCTGTGTATAATATCAAAGGTAAACACTGTATTACATCTACACTATACACAGAGCTCCTAGGTATAATATCACTGGTAAGCACTGTATTAGCTGTATACTATATACAGAACTTCTGTGTATAATGTCATTGGTGATTAGTGTATTACCTGTACACTGACACTATATACGGAGCTCCTGCGTATAATGTCACTGGTAAGCACTGTATTACCTGTGCATTATACATTATATGCAGAGCTCCTGTGTATAATTTCACTGGTGATTGCTGCATTACCTGTACACTATACACTATATACAGAGCTCCTGTGTATAATGTCACTAGTCATCACTGTATTACCTGTATACTGACATTAAATACCATTAAATACAGATCTCCTGTGTATTATGTCAATGATGATCTCTGTATTACCATACACTATGTACAGAGCTACTGCGTATAATGTCACTGGTGATCCCTGGGGGCCCGAAGAAGCCTACATGAAATCCAAATGGGGCCTGGCAATCTGTTGACAGCACTGTGACCAACATGGATGAGGATCAGTCTTGAATTAGCCATTTTACTGTTTGCCCTCTAAAAGTTTATGCACAATGTATACTAAGGTCTATTTTTCTAAGAACTTGATCCCACCGGTTGTATACTTCCTAGTCTAGTGTTGTCTACTGGACTATTTTTACTTGTGTCCTTCATAGTGATTCTACCCATACAATATTTGTGTATACGTGTACCTAATGATTTTATTGATGTTCATACTTGATGTCTATGCACAAATAAATAATTTTGTATAAATTTAGAAGACACTTTCCATTTCCATGACTCCAATTTTTCTATTTTTATATATCTTTGGTCCCTATGTGGTGGCAATATCTGGTCTGGTCAAGGTGCATGTGGAATTTCTTTCTTATTTGTGGTATTATTTGGTCACTATGTAGTTATTGTATGTTAATATTTGTCCTTTATATGGGGTATTATTTGGTCACTATGTGGGGGTAATATATGATCTGGTCATGGTGTGTTGTCATGGTGTGGTCTGGTAATATGTGATCTGGTCATGGTGTGGCAGTATTTGTTCATTGTATGTGGTATTAGTCAGTCACTATATGGTGGTAATATGTGATCTAGTTATTGGTGGTGGTATTTGTTCCTTGTATTCCTGGGTATTTTAACAAATTTTTAATTGGTTACAGTAGAGAATGGCTCTGCCAAAAGAGTATACTTTGCTGTGGTGGCAGGCATAAAAATTCTTTAGGCCAAAACAAAAGCTGATGGCAATGTATGTGACATGGTGCTAGATGGGTACTGTGTGATTGGTAAGGAAGTGGTGCAATAGTGGAGTTTTTCCAACAGTGGGTGGTCGGTCTGTGGAAGGTTCCAGTGGTGGAGGCGGAGCTGGGGTGAAGCCTCAGTGAAGTCTCAAGTGAGCCTGAAAATTTTGCCAGTATGGAGACCTCAAATTCCTGGTGGCAGTACTGATTGACCCTCTTAAGTTTGGTTCACACTAATGTTAGACATTCTTTTTTCTATTCCATTGTAGGAGCAGAAAATCAGAACTTTTGCAAAAACTTGTGTCCATCCTATGACGAGCATAAACGTCGCAAGACCGACCATATAATTCATATGGTTAATGATGAAGTGGCTATGATTATAACAGAAAAATTAGTGCAACATCTAGTGTGCGTTTTTGCCAGTAAACCTGGCAGAACTTGCAATGGCGCTTTCTAAGTAAGGAAACCCAGCCTTACAAGGGAATGCTGGGAGTTGTGCTTTTGATAAAAAGGAGGAACTGCAAATAAAAAACTGCTCATATACAATACACTATTCTGCAGTCTGAGATCTTTTTCTATATTCTGTTTTAGGAACAGAGAAACATAATTCATGTGAAAAACGAATCCAGTGTGAAAAAACTAATGAAAACTAAAGCAAAAGAGCCCTTTTTGTCTGTATGGTTTCAGTTTTGGGTAATTTTTTTAAAGGGGCTGTCTAGGAATTTTACATTATTGGCCTATTCTTAGGAAATATCATCAATATGGGAGTGTGATTCCCCGCACCCCCAGTGCTCAGCTGTTCCCGGTGTTTGCCGAAACTTCTCCTTTACTGAGCACACCTCCATCGATTGTATAGTGGCCATGGCTGGAAACTGCACCTCGACCCTTTATTCAAATCAATAGGAGGTGGGATGTGCAGTACCCGGCCACGGCTACTCTTCTTTTTTGTTTATTGAGGTATGCTGTGCTGCCGACATCAAGGACAGCTGATAGACAGAGGTGTTGGGTGTCCCACTCCACCGTTCCAATATTGATGACCTATCCGAAGGAAAGGCCATCAATGTTAATGTCCCGGACAACACCAGATGCCATTTTTCTTCATAATTTTTCAGGCAGAATAATAGATGAAGAGCACAAACAAAAAGCTCAAGAATTATTATTTTATGAGGACTACAAGTATTTACTTGAACAAACATATCAGTAGAGATGTCAGGTCCTTTAAATCTCTCTATAAAGCTCGCTATTGTTTAAACTTTCATGGATCCTTTTGTCTCTCCCCATAGTTATTTAATCTCCTCTTGGTGCTTTCTATTTTTGTACACTCACACAGTAATAGCTGGAGGTGCAGCCTGTCAACAAGCCATATGTATTAAAATGAGTCATTATCAGCTAACCGCTAGATAGACCGTTAGGGAAAAAAAAAGTTTATGTTTGTTTAATACAATATACTGTATGTTTTTATCTGCGAAGCAATTTGACATATTAATTGAGGAAAATCAGTTCAAATAAATAAGCAGCTGTATTTCCTTTGATTCTATACAAAACCGTTTTCTCTGTCAAAAACAGTTATATCAAAGGTTTGCCTAAAAATAAAGAAAAAAAATCAAGTTTCATTAATGTAATAACAATATAATTTCCTGTTAATTGAAAACAGGTCTCCCTATATAATAAGCTTGTAAGTCAGTAACTTGCTGCAGCCTGAACAATATCCTATTCACAAAGTAAAACAAAACACAAGTCAACTAAGCTCAAAATGCAGAAAACTGCTCCGAGATCGATTCCTAATTGGAACAGATGCAATGCATTCCAATGCAAATTTGCAGTTTGGATTTGATCAAAACCAGGTACAGTACGTTGGTTTCATTTAAACAACAACTTTCACATTGTATTAGTGTACACAAAATTAACTAATAAGATGCAAAACCTGGTAACACAATACTTAGCCAACTCAGGTTCTGGAAATGAGGTTTTAATTCTGCCTATTATATCATTGCCAAGATGCTTCGGGTATGGTCTAAATTGAGCCAGGAAGAGGCGAGGAAGAATGAGTAACAATTTATATAGTCATAGAGGTTAGTGCAAGCTTCAAAACAATCCTGCACTTATAAGCTAAAGGCAATAGTTATGTCTAGTGGCGTAGCTAGAGTCCGAGGGGCCCAAATGCAAAATTTAGACCTGTCCCCTTCCACTCCCACATGTTGGTCAGATGTATGGGCCATTGTAGCCTTTTAAATCCAAAAAGGACATACATATTGCCCCCCTCTCCCACACTATATAATAATGTACCCCATCCTGTACTAATGTCCCCCATCCCGGGTTCCTTCCTGGAATACATGTCCCCCATTCCGGGCCCATCCTGGTATACTGTATGTATATATCCCCCTTCCTAGTAAATATGTCCCGAATCCTGGGCCCATCCTGGTATATATATCCCCCATCCTGGTATACATGGCCCCCATATTTGGCCCCTTCCTGATATATAATTTCCCCTTCCTGATATATATGTTCCCAATACTGGTATATACAGTGGGTACGGAAAGTATTCAGACCCCTTTAAATTTTTCACTCCTTGTTTCATTGCAGCCTGTAAAAGGGCGAGTATTTCGCCTAAATTAATTAAAACTAGTTATTAAAGGAGGAACTCTCCCTGCACTTCTATTGAGGTCCGATATTAACTATTAACGCTGAACTTGACTATTAATATTTAATAGCCACTTAATAATGCCTCAACTTAGTACCTACCCGCACGCAACCTTCGATCATCTCAAGATCTCCTTCTCTACTCTCCCCTTATCTATTCTTCCCACAACCGCATACAAGACTTCTCCCGTGCTTCCCCCATACTCTGGAACTCTCTGCCGCAACACATCAGACTCTCACCATCAACGGAAACCTTCAAGAAGAACCTGAAGACCCACCTGTTCCGACAAGCCTACAGCCTGCAATGATCCGCGGTCTACTGAACCACCGCCCGACCTGCTGTATCCTCTCCTACTGTATCCTCACCCATCCCTGTAGACTGTGAGCCCTCGCGGGCTGGGTCCCCTCTCCTTATGTACTTGTGTGTCCCTTGTTTTACACATGTTTATTATACTTGTCTATATTTCCCCTTTTCACATGTAAAGCACCATGGAATAAGTGGCTCTACATAAATGCATAATAATAATAATAATAACTTTATCTTTTCCTTATATTATACAGTACACACGTTGAGACAAAACAGTAAACAGTGTATCAATAAAGTATATTTATTACACACACAAGTCTACAGTCTATTACATACATACAGTGGGGCAAAAAAGTATTTAGTCAGTCAGCAATAGTGCAAGTTCCACCACCTAAAAAGATGAGAGGCGTCTGTAATTTACATCATAGGTAGACCTCAACTATGGGAGACAAACTGAGAAAAAAAAATCCAGAAAATCACATTGTCTGTTTTTTTTTTTCATTTTATTTGCATATTATGGTGGAAAATAAGTATTTGGTCAGAAACAAAATTTCATCTCAATACTTTGTGATATATCCTTTGTTGGCAATGACAGAGGTCAAACGTTTTCTGTAAGTCTTCACAAGGTTGCCACACACTGTTGTTGGTATGTTGGCCCATTCCTCCATGCAGATCTCCTCTAGAGCAGTGATGTTTTTGGCTTTTTGCTTGGCAACACGGACTTTCAACTCCCTCCAAAGGTTTTCTATAGGGTTGAGATCTGGAGACTGGCTAGGCCACTCCAGGACCTTGAAATGCTTCTTACGAAGCCACTCCTTCGTTGCCCTGGCGGTGTGCTTTGGATCATTGTCATGTTGAAAGACCCAGCCACGTTTCATCTTCAATGCCCTTGCTGATGGAAGGAGGTTTGCACTCAAAATCTCACGATACATGGCCCCATTCATTCTTTCATGTACCCGGATCAGTCGTCCTGGCCCCTTTGCAGAGAAACAGCCCCAAAGCATGATGTTTCCACCACCATGCTTTACAGTAGGCACTGCAGGATCTGAGTCCATAGTGGCGTAGTGTGTTACTTATGGTAGGCCTTGTTACATTGGTCCCAGCTCTCTGCAGTTCATTCACTAGGTCCCCCCGCATGGTTCTGGGATTTTTGCTCACCGTTCTTGTGATCATTCTGACCCCACGGGGTGGGATTTTGCGTGGAGCACCAGATCGAGGGAGATTATCAGTGGTCTTGTATGTCTTCCATTTTCTAATTATTGCTCCCACAGTTGATTTCTTCATTCCAAGCTGGTTGGCTATTGCAGATTCAGTCTTCCCAGCCTGGTGCATGGCTACAATTTTGTTTCTGGTGTCCTTTGACAGCTCTTTGGTCTTCACCATAGTGGAGTTTGGAGTCAGACTATTTGAGGGTGTGCACAGGTGTCTTTTTATACTGATAACAAGTTTAAACAGGTGCCATTACTACAGGTAATGAGAGGAGGAAAGAGGAGACTCTTAAAGAAGAAGTTACAGGTCTGTGAGAGCTAGAAATCTTGATTGCTTGTTTCTGACCAAATACTTATTTTCCACCATAATATGCAAATAAAATGAAAAAAAAAACAGACAATGTGATTTTCTGGATTTTTTTTTCTCAGTTTGTCTCCCATAGTTGAGGTCTACCTATGATGTAAATTACAGACGCCTCTCATCTTTTTAAGTGGTGGAACTTGCACTATTGCTGAATGACTAAATACTTTTTTGCCCCACTGTATATATTTATACCCAGGCTGGTGACTATAAATACAGCTCTGGCAAAAATTAAGAGACCACTGCACAGTTTTATAAAACTCAGCTTCTCTACATGTCTGACAGCCATTCCATTCCAGTGTCAGTTGATTTCCAACCAGAGTATTCCTCATTTTACTTAATGTGCTTCTAATTAGGTGATCACCTGAACCAAATCTTATTTAACGAAGGAAAGTATAAAAAACCCTGCTGTGGTGTTCACAATCCTCTTGCAATAGGACAAGCTGGATGGCAAAACAAGTGCTAGTAATATCCCAAAAGTAATAGGCATGAAAAAATTACTTTTAACCATGCCAAAAGAGTTGAAAAGAAAAGTCTTGAGCGAGGAAAAGAAGGGCTCAATTCTGGCTTTACTAGCAGAGGGATAAAGTGAGCATCATGTTGCCTCCATCCTTAAAATTTTTAAGACGGCAATCCATTACAACAAGGTCAAGTAGCAGACATTGAGGACAAAAAAGCTACAGACCAGGAGAGGGCGAAAACGACTCTCTACTGACCGGGATGACCGTCATCTTATTCGAATGTCACTCAGCAACAGCAGGATGACATCAAGTGATCTACAAAAGGAATGGCAAATGGCAGCTGGGGTGAAGTGCATGGCAAGAACAGTTCACAACAGGCTCCTAGAGGCATAGCTCAAGTCATGTAAAGCTAGAAAAACGTCTTTAATCAATTAGAAGCAAAGGAGAGCCAGGCTTCAGTTTGCCAAAGACCATAAGGATTGGACTATAGAGGACTGGAGTGAAGTAATCTTCTCTGATTAATTATTTATTATTAATTAATAATTTCTTTTTCTCTGAGATTTGGTTTTCTCATTTGGAATTATATAGCAGCTGACTAGTGACTGGTCGCTATTTTTTCACCATTTTGTTTATGCTAAATATCATTTTTTATTGTTTCATATGATGATATTAATCATGTAAAGTTTCATTTTTTGTTTAAATAATTATAGACTACCTTGATAAAGGCAGTATTGCCGAAACGTTGGATGATGTCTGTATATCCCATTTTGTCGGCAGTTCATTAAATTGGAATCATTTGGAAACTCTATCTTTTTGTGATTTATCGAGTGCCAAAGGTTATCATTCTACAAATAATAGCACATACAAGGAACAAATACCATCACATCATGGCCTGCCGGGCAACACATTACCACCGCATTGTGACTGAATACTACAATACTGATCATTAATTAAAAAAAATACCATCACCATAAGTGCCATTATACACAGGACATCTGTACTTAGTATACAGTGTCTGTGTACAGGTAATACAGGGATCACCGATGCCATTAAACACAGGAGCTCTTTATATAGTATCAGTGTACAGGTAATACAGGGATCACTAGTGACATTATACACAGGAGCTCTGTATATAGTGTATAGTGCACAGTTAATACAGTAATCACCAGTGACATTATACAGTTATGGCCAAAAGTATTGACACCCCTGCAATTTTGTCACATAATACTCAGTTTCTTCCTGAAAATTATTAACACAAATTCTTTGTTATTATTATCTTCATTTAATTTGTCTTAAATGAAAAAACACAAAAAGAATTGTCCTAAAGCCAAATTGGATATAATTCCACACCAAACATAAAAAAGAGGGTGGACAAAAGTATTGGCACTGTTCGAAAAATCATGTGATGCTTCTCTAATTTGTGTAATTAACAGCACCTGTAACTTACCTGTGGCACCTAACAGGTGTTGGCAATAACTAAATCACACTTGCAGCCAGTTGACATGGATTAAAGTTGACTCAACCTCTGTCCTGTGTCCTTGTGTGTACCACATTGAGCATGGAGAAAAGAAAGAAGACCAAAGAACTGTCTGAGAACTTGAGAAAGCAAATTGTGAGGAAGCAAGAGCAATCTCAAAGCTACAAGTCTATCTCCAAAGACCTGAATGTTCCTGTGTCTACTGTGCACAGTGTCATCCAGAAGTTTAAAGCCCAAGGCACTGTGGCTAACCTCCCTAGATTTGGAAGGAAAAGAAAAATTGACAAGCGATTTCAATGCAAGATTGTGCGGATGTTGGATAAAGAACCTCCACTAACATCCAAACAAGTTCAAGCTGCCCTGCAGTCCGAGGGTACAACAGTGTCAACATGTACTATCCTTTGGCATCTGAATGAAAAGGGACTGTATGGTAGGAGACCCAGGAAGACCCCACTTTGTACCCCGAGACATAAAAAAGCCAGGCTGGAGTTTGGCAAAACTTACCTGAAAAAGCCTAAAATGTTTTGGAAGAATGTTCTCTGGTCAGATGAGACAAAAGTAGAGCTTTTTGGGCAAAGGCATCAACATAGAGTTTACAGGAGAAAAAAAGAGGCATTCAAAGAAAAAAACACGGTCCCTACAGTCAAACATGGCAGAGGTTCCCTGATGTTTTGGGGTTGCTTTGCTGCCTCTGGCACTGGACTGCTTGACCGTGTGCATGGCATAATGAAGTCTGATGACTACCAACAAATTTTGCAGCATAATGTAGGGCCCAGTGTGAGAAAGCTGGGTCTCCCTCAGAGGTCATAGGTCTTCCAGCAGGACAAGGACCCAAAACACACTTCAAAAAGCACTAGAAAATGGTTTGAGAGAAAGCACTGGAGACTTCTAAGGTGGCCAGCAATGAGTCCATACCTGAATCCCATAGAATACCTGTGGAGAGATCTAAAAATGGCAGTTTGGAGAAGGCACCCTTCTAATATCAGGGACCTGGAGCAGTTTGCCAAAGAAAAATGGTTAAAAATTCCAGCAGAGCATTGTAAGAAACTCATTGATGGTTACCGGAAGCGGTTGGTCGCAGTTATTTTGGCTAAAGGTTGTGCAACCAAGTATTAGGCTGAGGGTGCGAATATTTTTGTCTGGTCCATTTTTGGAGTTTTGTGTGAAATGATCAATGTTTTGCTTTTTGCTTCATTCTCTTTTGTGTTTTTTCATTTAAGACAAATTAAATGAAGAAAATAATGCCAAAGAATTTGTGATTGCAATGATTTTCAGGAAGAAACTGAGTATTATCTGACAAAATTGCAGGGGTGTCAATACTTTTGGCCACAACTGTAGTATACAGTGTATAGTGTCAGTGTACAGGTAACACACTGACTGACCAGTGACATCTCTAGCTGAAGTCCTTTGAGTTCCATTTTAATCCAGCGCAGACTGCCATCACTTCTTTCAGCCAGGACTCGTCTCTGCATAAAATAACACAGTTATCTAGAGCACTACTTCCAGAGCACCTTCCTCACTTTTTTCCTTTCTTTTTGTTGTGCCCATTCTGTGCAGCTAGATATTTTTAAGTGCTGTTACAGCTATGGCCATTAGATGTCATAAGTTGCCCCTTCTCTTTTTTTCCTGTGTTTGGAATTTTCTGGTCCCCGAATGGTTAATTGTTCAGAACCGCCCCTTCTTCTAGCCTTGGTCAGCAAAATGTAACCATTCTCCAGCCATCTCCCGAGCAACTCACACCTGCTTAGCTAAGCTCTTTGTAAAACCATTGCTATAACAAGCAGATTCCGTTTTTACCTGAATCGTCCACATTTTGTACAACAATCTACTGAATCATCCATTTCTGTGTTCTACTATACCATCTATTATCATCTCCCATCGTTGTCCATATCATCCCAATAAATAATAGACTTAAGCACCCACATAGTCTTTTTTCTATGAGTGGATGAAAGGTTAAGCAGTATGCTGAAATCCACACAGCGTCATACGTGGAAGAGGGCAGAACAGTAAAAACGGAACCACCGGTCGCAGGCGGTGGTTACCCAGGCTATACGGCACCGCTACCACCCAAACTGCTCCCACAGGGAATAAGAGCTCAGGGCTCAGTAAAGGACTGTCGGTCACATGTGGTGATTGCATAGACTGTACGGGACCGCTAACACCCACACTGCTCCGCATATGGGTATCACAGCAGCCACCATACTGCCGCAGAACGCTACTACAGTCCGCCAAGAAATGCTACATCTTTCTCGCCTCATGGAAACCCACCACACATAGACTCAGTTTCCCTCCGATATACTCAGCAGTAGTACTCAGCTAAACGCACAATGTCTCGGAAAAGCACACAAGCAAGCTCCAGCAGATCGCCATTAGCAGAGCTCGCTGCTGTCACTCGTGCTGAAGCCGAAGCAGCCAACGAAAGATCCTCCTTCTCCGAATGAGAGATGCATCTAAAGCTTAGACAGCAGATCAAGGTGCCGAAACCGTACATTTGCAGGCAGAGAGGCGGAAGCTGCACGCCTGCAAGCTGAAACCATACGTTTGCAGGCAGAGAGAGAAGTGGAAACTGAACGTTTGCAAGCAGAGCTAGAAAGACTTGCTGCAGACAAAGAGACAGCCGCTGCAATAGCTATAGCAGAGTATTTGGAAGCTATGAAAGATCCTGATTATGAGAGATGCAGCAACATTCTCGGACCAGATATAGAGCAGCAAGATCCAGTGCAACGTGTCGCACAATACATCCATCAACATTCCGGCATAGATGACAGCCCTGGCACAACATATCAATCAGCCTATGCCGATTACCAGCGATCCAACACCGAGCTTCACTACCATAGGTGAGGAGACGTCCAGCACAGAGATGTCGACCATAGCTACCGTTCCACTGGAAAGAAGGTACCGCTCCCATCCCGCCTTAAAGAGACACCTTCTTCACCGACTATCCAGAGTCAGAAGCGTCTTACAGGTATGGTGATGCACCACAAACTAGACATGACTATTACACACTGGCTCATGCCAGCACTGATGGAGCCACCATGGACCTTGCAAAGTTCCTTGCCTGCCGAGATCTGGTTACAAAGGGACTTGTAAAGTTCACTGATAAACCCGAGAACTATCGGTCATGGCGAGCCTCGTTCCGGAACGCCATTCATGGTCTAGATCTTTCTTGTAGTGAGGAGTTAGATCTCCTGGTAAAGTGGCTGGGAAGTGAGTCAGTCGAGCATACCAAAAGACTGAGAGACATTAATGTAAAGCATCCTTGCACAGCCCTACATAAACTGTGGGAAAGACTTGATGAATGCTATGGGACAGTAGAAGTCATAGAGAATGCTTTATATAAAAGAAATGATGATTTTCCTAAGATAGGACCTAAAGGTTAACTAATGCTTAGAGAACTGAGAGATTTATTGAATGAGTTGCAGGTTGCGCAGCAGGAAGGAGACTTGCCCGAATTGGCATTCTTAGACACTGCTAAGGGTGTCAATCCGATAGTACAGAAACTTCCTTACAACCTACAAGAAAAGTGTATTAAATGTGGTTCACAGTATAAACAAAATCATACTCTATCATTCCCTCCTTTTACTGTATTTGTTGATTTTGTCAACAAACAATCTAGGATTAGAAATGACCCTAGTTTTTACTTTACTCTGTCATGTTCCACTGCCTCCGATGCCAAACCCAGTATGACACCCGTGGCAGTCCACAAAACTAACATAGTTTCCACAGGCCCTGCTCTTAAGGTGAATAAAACCCTCCAGATGAGAGCAAGCCTCAGGATCTCAGTAAAAATTGTCCTCTACACAAGAAACCACATCCTCTACTAAAATGCAGAGCTTCAGGGAGAAGTCTCTGGAGGATCGCAAAGGTTTCCATAAGGAGAACAACATCTGTTTCAAATGTTGGTCCACAACCTCTCACTTCGCCAGAAACTGTAAAGCTAGTGTGAAATGTGCAGAATGCAGCAGCATGGATCACAATACAACCTTGCACCCTGGATCACCTCCACGAGTGTTGTCACAAGCAGAGGAGCACGATGAGAAGCAGAAGGACACTGACGAAGACACCCCTGTGGTCAGCTCTCAATTAGAGATGAGCGGTATTCGATTCAAGATGTTCGCCAATTTCAAATTCGACCTGTTTTGGGCGGTGTTCGAGTCATTCGACGAATGCGAACAATTTTCTTCAAATTCAAAGCGTCCAAATCCACCTCGTTTCAAGCTGGGCCAGGCACTTGGATAGAGGCCCTCCCCTGATATTGATGTTAAGAGAGTCAATACCCCGTACCCTTAAAAGGGAACCATCGCATTGATGGAATTTTCTGAAATATTGTGGCAAAGTTTTAAGGGTGGAAGAGTCCGTGCAGGCAGATGCCGCCTGTATCCTCAACACGTGCTCTCTGATGCGGACTTTAAGTTGTCTCATCGTTAGTCCTCTATATATTAGGCCACATGGGTAATGTGGGTATCTGGGTAATGCAGGAGATGGTACAGAGGTGAAGGACCGTCAGCCCTCACCGACGTGCAGATCCAGGGGACTGCTATGGGGGCGGCCTTTGCGCCATCCTATGATAACCTCTTCCTGGGGCTGTGGGAGAGGGACCTTTTCCTGTTTGACAAACAGGGGTCGATTGACTGTGTCCTCCTTTGGACACGCTATATCGACAATATCTTCTTTGTTTGGCAGGGCACCTCCATCGATCTTCTGCAATTTGTTTACATCCTGAACAGTAATGATCTGAATATCTGTCTTTCCCTGGTGTGGGACCAAGAGAGAATTGATATCTTGGACATCACCATCAGAAGGGACAGAGCCGGTCTGATTCAGACTGATATTTTTCACAAGATAACTGCGACGAACACTCTGTTCCATGCCTCCTCTTGCCATCCCCGCCACATGATTAAGGCCATTTCTGTAGGCCAATTCCTCCGCCTGCACCACATTTGTTCCACAGATGAGGATTTTAAAATGCGGGCGGATGAATTGAGATCACGGTTTCTAGCGCGTGGCTATAGTGGGTGGTCAATTGAAAAAGCCTACCATCGGGCCAAACATTCCAATCACAATGATTTATTATACAAAAGTACTGATCATAAGTTTAAAACCAATGATGTGGCAAGATTCATTACATCCTATAATCCCCAACATGGGGAATGCGATCGGCCATTAAGAGGGCTTGGCCCATACTGAAGGTCGATCCCATTATTCAGAAATTTCTTCCAGACAATCCATCTATCACTTTCAGGTGGGCCAGGAACTTGCGTGACCAACTTACCCATAGTCACTACACTGGACAACCCTTGTCAACAATTCTTGATGAAATTCCAGGCAGGGGTGGTTGTGTACCATGTGGCAGATGTGTCGCCTGCCCCAACATTGAGTGGTGTACTACTTTCTCCAACTCTGATGGTTCTAAATGCTTTGTAATAAAACAACGTATAACTTGAATTTCCAGATACGTGATATATAGTGTTGAGTGATACCTTCTGATATCGTGAAATATCGTATCGGATTGGATCGGACCGATACCCAAAAAGTATCGGATATCGCTGATTCCGATACCGGAAACCAATGCAAGTCAATGGGACAGAAATATCGGAATTAAAATAAACCCTTTCTTTCCTTGTAGGTTAATTCTACATGAAGAAAAACAGCCAAGAATAATGTAGAATGTATTGGGGGAGGTAGAGGAGACATTAAAGGCATAGAGGTTTAGCCCAATCAAATGGAATAGCAGGAATTTTTTTTTAAGACGTTCGGAGTTACAAAGATATTGACTATGTAAACCTTTTTTATATTTTGTCAGATATGTATGTTTCACTACTTCCATGCTCTTCACCTTCTTTTTTACTTCTCCCACACATTCTCCTTCATGATCCTCAGCAACAGCAGCATCTTTTTCATCAACTTCTTCTTCACCTTATTCATCTTCACCTTCTTTCTATTATTCCTTTGTTTACATTCTTCATATGCTTCTTATTCAACTATTATTCTTCTTCATATTCTACTTCTCCATCTTCTTCCTATTCTTTTTCTTCATCATAGTCTTATTTGTGACAGGTATTCCTGTATTTGTTATCTATAAAAGTTTGAAGATTACACCTTCCGTTCTGCCTGTCACAAAAGATTTACAACTGGATTTGTCCGCGTTCAGTTTGGCCTGCAGCAGCAGGCAATTTCCAGGGGCACCACGAGGAGGAACGGACTCACCCCCATATGCTGCTTAGTCTTCTTCTGCTTATAATTTAGATAATATCTTTTGCTCTGACTTTTAGTCTTATGCTTAATGTTCTTCTGCTTTTTGTTCTTCTGCTTCTTGGTCTTCTGTCTCTTGTTGTTCTATATCTTGGTGGTTGTCTTCATGTTCTTTGTCCTCTTGGTCATCTTCTTCAGGGTCATCTTTTTGGTCTTCTTTGGGGTGGTCTTCAGGGTCGTCGTCAGGGAGATCCAGAGTGATTACCAAAAACCATTTCAAAAAGTTTGAACTTGGAAATGTAGCAGAAGGTACAAGAAGGCTGAGGAACTGCCGATAACCAGCTGACGATACTGGAACCCAGATGGGTAGCAGAAGGAACAAGAGCCAATGGAACTACCGAGGACCAGCTGATGGTACTGGAGCCCGGTTACTAAGCAGGAGGTACCTGTGCTAGAAAGCACTACGAAGGACCAGCAGACGTTGATGGAACTCGGATACCGAGAAGGAGGCACCTAAGCCAAAGGCATTGCCGAGAACCAGCTGACGGTGCTGGAACCCGGAAGGGCAGCAGAAGGAACAAGAGGCAATGAATTCCACCTGGTGGGTAGGTCACATATGATGCGATGTTCCGGAAGGCGGAATCGGCGCTGCAGAGCTGCAATGCGCGATCTTGCCATGCTGGAATGTCGCAAGTGAGTGCACTCTATGCAGACCTTGTGCAGCAGTGCATCAAGATCCGGATAGTCCCTCAGAAAGCTCTGCATGACCAAGTTGAGCACATGTGTCAGACATGGGATGTGAGTGAGGTTGCCTAGGCCCAGAGATGCCACCAGATTTCGGCCATTGTCACACACTACCAAGCCTGGCTGGAGATTCGCTGGCACAAACCACACGTCGCTCTCCTGCTTGATGGCATTCCAGAGCTCCTGCGCTGTGTGGCTTCGATTCCCCAAAGAAATTAATTTCAGTACGGCCTGTTGACGTTTGTCCACGGCTGTACTCATATCGGTCGTAACAGGTAAGCGTTCATGGGTCCATGTGGAGGTAGACCGTGACGGCTCCTGTAGCGCTGATTCAGAGGAAGTGGAGTATGAGGAGGAGTCAATGTGTACAGACTGGATTCCTGCAATCCTTGGAGTTGGCAGAACACATACAGCGCCACTCTCAAGATCTGTACCTGGCTCCACAACATTGACACAATCGGCAGTGAGGGAAAGGTATCGTCCCTGTCCATGGTTACTGGTCAACGCATCGGCGGTCAGGTGGACCTTGCTACTGACGGCGTTTAGTAGCGCATGTTTAATTTTTCCCTCCACATGCTTTTGCAGGGCAGGGACGGCTTGCCTGCTGAAATAAAAGCGGCTGGGCACGGTGTATTGGGGGACTGCCAATGCCATGAAGTTACGGAAGGTGTCAGTCTCCACCAGCCTGAATGAGAGCATTTCAAGGGACAGTAGTTTTGCAATGCCAGCATTCAGAGCCTATGCTCAGGGATGGTTTGCCGAGTATGGCCGCCTTTTCTCTCATGCCTGTGCTACCGATGGCTGTAGAGTGGCCTGGGAGTGTGAGGATGACAGGGAACGTGGGGCTGTGGGTGGAATGTCACCGGGTCTCTGGACAACAGTGCCAGAGGTTCTTCCATGGTGATCCTGTGAGGAAGCTGAACCAGCTGTGTGTGAGCTGGAGGAAGAGGCTACAACACGAGCTGAAGAGGTGGTAGATGGTGCTGTAGGTTGGCCTACATCTTCAGTGTGTCTTTGTAACTCCACCACGTGCTTGGTCCGCACATGTTTCCACATATTTGTGGTATTGAGGTTGCTGACACTTTTCCCTCTTTTGACTTTCTGATTACACAGCTTGCATTTGACAAAGCAAATGTCATCTGCAACTGTGTCAAAAAAGGACCACGCACTGCAAGTCCTGGGAGCGCCCGTTTTGGGTTTTAGGAGAGGAATGCTCCTAATGGGTGCCGAAGTGGAGGCTACAGACAACCAAGTCTGCCCCCCTCCCTCTCCCTCCTGTTTTGGCCGTTCGGGGAATCTCTTCCTCAGACCTGCTCCCACCACCTTCCTGTTCCTCACGCCATGATGGGTCAAGGACCTCATCATCTACACTCCCATATTCAAACACCTGCTTCTCCTGGGTAGTCTCGCCAGCACAGTACGCACCAGAAAGTGGCACCTGAGTATCATCATCTGATGCGTACTGAGGTGTGCTGACCATAGGCACTGGCCCACCCGCCTCTTTAGATTCAGAGAGACAAAGCAGTTGCGCATCACTGCATACTCCCTCTTCTTCACATTCTACAATGCTGCTTGGCTGGCCCCCTGTTTCCAAGCCAAGAGATTCAGAGAACAGAAGTAGAGATGGCTCCTGTCCAGGGCTTTCTGACTGCCTGGGCAATTTAGCAGGTGGTGAAGAGACAGATGGTTGCTCTTCAGTGCTCTGGCCCTGAGAGGATGTGGAAGTAATTGAAGTCGATGCGTTAGCAGTCATCCATCCCACAACGGCTTCAATTTGTTCATCCCGCAGCAGTGGGGTATGGCGAGGTCCTACAAAGCTGCGCATAAAGGACTGTTCCCTGGTAAAACTGGGGGATGCTGAGTCACTGGTGCCCGCAGCAGGCACAGAATCCCCACGTCCTCTCCCTGCTGAAACTCCACGCCCACGAACACATGCCTTACTCCCTGCCTTCTTCATCTTGGTAGATTGATAAAGATAGGCAGAAAAGTACTAAGGGGGGGCCTAGTGTGCTTATTCCTGAACAGCTGCTAACAGGTATAACAAACACTAATTTTATAAAGTGTGTGGACTACACTTTAATATGAGCTAATTTGGCCTACACATCTGTCAAGTGGAGTGTTCGGTGAACTTTATTTACGTGTTTTTTTTCAAAAAAACAAAAAGGATGTGACCAAAGATGTAAAAGTGATAGTATCACAAACTTTTTGGAGCTATTAAAATGCAGGAAGGTAACCTACAATGCAATAGATGAGGCTCCAAAAAATAGGCTAATACTAATCTGGCTGGGGCTGCAGGGCACAAGCCAGAAAAAAGGCTCCTCTATCTACTCCTATATAGTGTTTGCAACCAATCTAGCTGGATACAGATGGAAGTACACTAATAGGAAAAATTCAGGAAAAATAAGCAGCACTACAGCAAAAAAGGACAATGTATGAGGCAGTGGCGCATGCTGAGTGGACTACAACCAGAGGTGTCTGCAGAACACACTACAGCGTGAGCTGCACTCACACACAGAGACCTCACAGACAGCTGTGAACAGTGCAGAGAACTGTGCACTAGCACTGAAAGGCTGCAGAAAGGCTCCGCTGTCTACTCCTATATAGTGTTTGCAACCAATGTAGATGGATATGGATGGATGCACACTAATAGGAGAAATAATGAAAAATGAGCAGCAATAAAACAAAAATAAATATGTATGAGGCAGTGACGCACACTTTGCGGCCGACAACCAGAGGTGGCTGCAGGACACACTACAGCGTGAGCTGCACGCACACAGACCTTGCAGACAGCTGTGAACAGCGCTGCAAGGCAAAAGAAAGCTTCTCACAGGGGTTGCTAAACTAACCTGGGTAAAGCACAATCTAGAAAATCGATATTTCTAACTGTCCCTCAGAGTAACAAGAGCAGCATCCTGTCCCTAACTGAATTCACAGCAGAGTGAACCCAAAATGGCGGCGGCGGCTTTTATAGTGCATCATGACATCATTTCAGCAGCCAATCACAGCCATGCCATTAGTTAATATGCCTACATGCCTAACAGGATGTTCCCACACTTCTTAGGATTCCTCATTGGCTGAATCAAATCAAACTGGCTCATAGCGTTATGGGAACTTCCGATTCCGGTATTCGATATGCAAAAAGTATCGGAACTCAGTATCGGAATTCCGATACCGCGAATATCGGCCGATACCCGATATTTGCGGTATCGGAATGCTCAACACTAGTGATATATTATGCCACTTGCCCATGTGCCCTAATATATATAGGACTAACGACGAGACAACTTAAAGTCCGCATCAGAGAGCATGTGTTGGAGATTCAGACGGCATCTGCCTGCACGGACACTTACACCCTTAAAACCTTGCCACAACATTTTAGAGAATTCCATCAATGCGATGGTTCCCTTTTAAGGGTACGAGGTATTGACTCTCTTAACATCAATTTCAGGGGAGGGCCTCTATCCAAGCGCCTAGCCCAGCTTGAAATGAGGTGGATTTGGATGCTTAAGACGATCCACCCGAATGGACTAAATGAGAATATGTATATGATCCCCACCTGTTTGCGTACCATGCACAGCTTTATGATTGCACATTTGTTTTTATGTGTTTTTAACTGCTTTTATTTTTAGTTTGGCAGATAATTTTCTATTTGTAATTACAATGAAGCACTACATCGGGACTTTGAATATGATGTGGAGAGCGCCTTGAATTTCTAAAGCTGTTTACCTTCGCAATACCTCATTTATTGCAGTAATTATCAGACTCCATATTCTAGTTCATCATTAGTGTTGAGCGATACCGTTCGATACCCAAAAATATCGTATCGGATGGTATCGCCCGATACGAAAAAAATATCGGGTATCGCCGATTCCGATACCGGAAGTCCCATTCAAGTCAATGGGACTTCCGGTATCGGAATTAAAAAAAGCCCTTTATTTCCTTGTTGGCTAATTCTACATAATTGAAAACAAATAAGAATCATGTAGAATGTATTGTGGGAGGTGGAGGAGACATTAAAAGCATAGTGGTTTATTCAAATCACATGGCATAGCATTAATTCCAATTTTTTTTTTCAATACGTTCGGAGTTAAAAAGATATTGACTATGTTAACCTTTTTTATATTTTGTCAGATATGTACTGTATGTTTCACAACTTCCATGCTCTTCACCTTCTTTTGTACTTCTCCCACACTTTCTCCTTCATGATCCGCAGCAGTAGCATTTTTTTCATCAACTTTTTCTTCACCTTATTCATCTTCTTCTTCTTCATCTTCTCCCCATTAATTTTTTTTTCCATTCTTCATATTCTTCTTATTCAGCTATTATTAATTTTAATATGCTATTTCTTCATCTTCTTCCTATTCTTCTTTGTCTTCATTTTCTTATGGTGACAGGCATTCCTGTAGTACTTATCTATAAAAGTTATAAGATTACACCTTACGTTCTGCCTGTCACAAAAGATTTACAACAGGATTTGTCCGCGTTCAGTTTGGCCTGCAGCAGCAGGCATTTTCCAGGGGCACCACGAGGAGGAACGGACTCACCCCCATTTACTGCTTAGTCTTCTTCTGCTTATAATTTTGATTTCTTCTATGCTGATTTTTAGTCTTATGCTTAATGTTCTTCTGCTTTCTGTTCTTCTGCTTTTGCTTCTTCTGCTTCTTGTTCTTCTGTCTTTTGTTCTGTATCTTGGTGGTTGTCTTCATGTTCTTTGTCCTCTTGGTCTTATTATTTATTGTCATATTTCTGGTCTTCTTTGGTGTGGTCTTCAGGGTCGTCATCATCAGGGTTGTCGTCATGGAGATCAATAAGGATTACCAAAGACAATTTCAAAAAGCTTGATCTTGGAAATGTAGCAGAAGGTACAAGAAGGCTGAGAAACTGTCGAGAACCAGCAGACAGTGCTGGCACCCGGATGGGTAGCAGAAGGAACAAGAGCCAATGGCACTACCGAGGACCAACTGACGGTGCTGGACCACGGTTACTAAGCAGAAGGTACCTGTGCTAAAAAGCACTACCAAGGACCAGCTGACGGTGCTGGACCTCGGATACCGAGATGGAGGCACCTAGGCCAAAGGCTGTGGCGAGAACCAGCAGACAGTGCTGGCACCCGGATGGGTAGCAGAAGGAACAAGAGCCAATGGCACTACCGAGGACCAACTGACGGTGCTGGACCACGGTTACTAAGCAGAAGGTACCTGTGCTAAAAAGCACTATCAAGGACCAGCTGACGGTGCTGGACCTCGGATACCGAGATGGAGGCACCTAGGCCAAAGGCTGTGGCGAGAACCAGCAGACAGTGCTGGCACCCGGATGGGTAGCAGAAGGAACAAGAGCCAATGGCACTACCGAGGACCAACTGACGGTGCTGGACCACGGTTACTAAGCAGAAGGTACCTGTGCTAAAAAGCACTACCAAGGACCAGCTGACGGTGCTGGACTTCGGATACCGAGATGGAGGCACCTAGGCCAAAGGCTGTGGCGAGAACCAGCAGGCAGTGCTGGAACCCGGGTGGGTAGCAGAAGGTACCCATTGAAAGCAAAGTAGCCAGGCCGCAAGCCGGCCGCAGTTACCGAAACCCACAGTCCTACAGGGGGTCCATGTCCCATTGGCACTACAGATCCAGCCTTCAGTGCCAGTTCCCGCAGCCCACATAGGAGTCACCTAAACTGCAGGCACCGTAGAGTCGGCTAACCCGGCCGCAAGATGACAGGACAACGGATTGGTGGCATAGTGACCATGACACTACCCGGAAACAGCAGGCGTGCTGAAAACAGGCTGGGCAACAGGGAGTACCCGTGCCAAAGACACTGCTGAGAACCAGCTGACGGTGCTGGAACCCAGATGGGTAGCAAAAGCTACAAGAGCCAATGGCACTACCGAGGAACAGCTGACGGTGCTGGACCACAGTTACTAGGCAGGAGGTACCTGTGCTAGAAAGCACTACCAAGGACCAGCTGACGGTGCTGGACTTCGGATACCGAGATGGAGGCACCTAGGCCAAAGGCTCTGGCGAGAACAAGCAGACAGTGCTGGAACCCGGGTGGGTAGCAGAAGGTACCCATTCAAAGCAAAGTAGCCAGGCCGCAAGCCGGCCGCAGTTACCGAAACCCACAGTCCTACAGGGGGTCCATGTCCCATTGGCACTACAGATCCAGCCTTCAGTGCCAGTTCCCGCAGCCCACATAGGAGTCACCTAAACTGCAGGCACCGTAGAGTCGGCTAACCCGGCCGCAAGACGACAGGACAACGGATTGGTGGCATAGTGACCTTGACACTACCCGGAAACAGCAGGCGTGCAGGAACCAGGCTGGGCAACAGGGAGTCCCCGTGCCAAAGACACTGCCGAGCACCAACTGGCGTTGTTGGAGCCCAGGGACAATCATGGTGTAGGCCGATGCCTACTTGGTGGTAGTTTTAGATTGTTTGTAGGCTACAACAGACTGTCAACATGCTCCAATTAGGCATCTGTCTCCACTCTGTTTCCAGGATTTCACGTGACCACCAACACCGCCAGTTTATGCGTACAGTAGCCGTCTGCCCAATCCACACGTGTTCCTGTGTTACTGGTGTTCTGTAATGTCAGCAGATCCCCTGATGTTTGTCTGCCAATGTCTCCTGCTCTGTCCACATTCCCACCACTTGCAGTGGGAAGGTGAACAGCGCAGGAGACAGTGCCGGACACACATTGGGGGATCAGCTCACGTTACAGAACACCAGGAACACAGGAACAAGTGTGGAATGCGTGGACGGCAACTGTGAGCAGGAACTGGCGGTGTTGGAGGTCAGAGGAAATACTAGAGACAGAGTGGAGACAGAGGCCAAATCAGAGAATGTTTAAATCTGAAGTAGTTACAATTTGGAGGCAGCAGCAGTTTGCCCTCCACACAGCAGGGGATCAGCTGACGTTACCGAACCCCACTTTCACATGAACGAGTGTGTTTTTCTGTGTGGACAGCACTTCCGAGCACCAACTGGCGTTGTTGGAGCCAAGGGACAATCATGGTGCAGGCCGAGGCCTACTAGGAGCCAGATGTAAAGCTGAGGTATTTTGACTTTGGAGGGAGCAGGACACTTTGCCATACACACAGCAGGGGATCAGCCGACGTTACCGACCCCTACTTTCACATGAACAAGTGTTTTTTTCTGTGTGGACAGCACTTCCGAGCAACAACTGACGATGTTGGAGCCCAGGGATAGTCATTTTGTAGGCTGAGGCCTACTTGGAGGCAGTTTAAGATCAGACGTTGTTTGAATTTGGAGTCAGCAGCAGTTTGCCCTCCACACAGCAGGAGATCAGCTGACGCTACTGACCCCCACTTTCACATGAACGAGTGTGTTTTTCTGTGTGGACAGCACTTCCAAGCACCAACTAGCGTTGTTGGAACCCAGGGACAATCATGGTGCAGGCCGAAGCCTACTAGGAGCCAGGTGTAAAGCTGAGGTATTTTGACTTTGGAGGGAGCAGGACACTTTGCCCTCCACACAGCAGGGGATCAGCCGACGTTACCGACCCCCACTTTCACATGAACAAGTGTTTTTTTCTGTGTGGACAGCACTTCCGAGCACCAACTAGCGTTGTTGGAACCCAGGGACAATCAGGGTGCAGGCTGAGGCCTACTAGGAGCCAGGTGTAAAGCTGAGGTATTTTGACTTTGGAGGGAGCAGGACACTTTGCCCTCCACACAGCAGGGGATCAGCCGACGTTACCGACCCCCACTTTCACATGAACAAGTGTGTTTGTCTGTGTGGACAGCACTTCTGAGCACCAACTAGCGTTGTTGGAGCCCAGGGAGAATTATGGTGTAGGCCGAGGCCTACTTGGAGGCAGTTTTAGATTGTTTGTAGGCTACAACAGACTGTCAACGTGCTCCAATTAGGCATCTGTCTCCACTCTGTTTCCAGGATTTCACGTGACCACCAACACCGCCAGTTTATGCGTACAGCAGCCGTCTGCCCAATCCACAAGTGTTCCTGGGTTACTGGGGTTCTGTAATGTCAGCAGATCCCCTGATGTGTGTCTGCCACTGTCTCCTGCTCTGTCCACATTCCCACCGCTTGCAGTGGGAAGGTGGACAGCGCAGGAGACAGTGGCGGACACATATTGGGGGATCTGCTGACGTTACAGAACCCCAGTAACACAGGAACACGTGTGGAATGCGTGGACGGCAACTGTGAGCAGGAACTGGCGGTGTTGGAGGTCAGGGGAAATACTAGAGACAGAGTGGAGACAGAGGCCAAATCAGAGAATGTTTAAATCTGAAGTAGTTACAATTTGGAGTCAGCAGCAGTTTGCCCTCCACACAGCAGGGGATCAGCTGACGTTACCGTCCCCCACTTTCACATGAACGAGTGTGTTTTTCTGTGTGGACAGCACTTCCGAGCAACAACTGACAATGTTGGAGCCCAGGGACAATCAGGGTGCAGGCCGAGGCCTACTAGGAGCCAGGTGTAAAGCTGTGGTATTTTGAATTTGGAGGCAGCAGCAGTTTGCCCTCCACACAGCAGGGGATCAGCTGACGTTACCGAACCCCACTTTCACATGAAAGAGTGTGTTTTTCTGTGTGGACAGCACTTCCGGGCACCAACTAGCGTTGCTGGAACCCAGGGACAATCAGGGTGCAGGCCGAGGCCTACTAGGAGCCAGGTGTAAAGCTGAGGTATTTTGACTTTGGAGGGAGCAGGACACTTTGCCCTCCACACAGCAGGGGATCAGCCGACGTTACCGACCCCCACTTTCACATGAACAAGTGTTTTTTTCTGTGTGGACAGCACTTCCGAGCAACAACTGACGATGTTGGAGCCCAGGGATAGTCATTTTGTAGGCTGAGGCCTACTTGGAGGCAATTTAAGATCAGACGTTGTTTGAATTTGAAGGCAGCAGCAGTTTGTCCTCCACACAGCAGGGGATCAGCTGACGTTACTGACCCCCACTTTCACATGAACAAGTGTGTTTTTCTGTGTGGACAGCACTTCCGAGCACCAACTAGCGTTGTTGGAGCCCAGGGACAATCAGGGTGCAGGCCGAGGCCTACTAGGAGCCAGGTGTAAAGCTGTGGTATTTTGAATTTGGAGGCAGCAGCAGTTTGCCCTCCACACAGCAGGGGATCAGCTGACGTTACCGAACCCCACTTTCACATGAACGAGTGTGTTTTTCTGTGTGGACAGCACTTCCGAGCACCAACTAGCATTGTTGGAACCCAGGGACAATCAGGGTGCAGGCCGAGGCCTACTAGGAGCCAGGTGTAAAGCTGAGGTATTTTGACTTTGGAGGGAGCAGGACACTTTGCCCTCCACACAGCAGGGGATCAGCCGACGTTACCGACCCCCACTTTCACATGAACGAGTGTGTTTTTCTGTGTGGACAGCACTTCCGAGCAACAACTGACGATGTTTGAGCCCAGGGATAGTCATTTTGTAGGCTGAGGCCAACTTGGAGGCAGTTTAAGATAAGACGTTGTTTGAATTTGGAGGCAGCAGCAGTTTGCCGTACACACAGCAGGGGATCAGCTGACGTTACCGAACCCCACTTACACATGAGCGAGTGTTTTGTCTGTGCGGACAGCACTTCTGAGCCCAACTGGCGGTGTCGGAGCCCAGGGAAAATCAGGTAGTAGGCCGAGGCCTACTTGGTGGCAGTTTGCGATTGTTTCTAGACTACTACTAACTGTCAACGTACTCCAATTAGGCCTCTGTCTTCACTCTGATTCGAGTATTTCCTCTGGCTTCCAACCACGCCAGTTGCTGCTTTGAAATGCCGTCTGCACAACCCACACTTGTTCCTGTGTTACTGGGGTTCTGTAACACCAGCTTCTCCCTAGAGGTCAGTCAGGCAATGTCTCCTGCTCTGTCCACATTTCCACTACAAGTAGTGGGAATGTAGACAAAGCAGGAGACATTGCCGTGCTCACCTCTGGAGATGAGCAGATGTTACAGGACCCAGGTAACACAGGAACAAGTGTGGATTGTGCAGACGGCACTTGAGAGCAGAAACAGGCGGTGTTGTAGGCCGGAGGAAATACTCAAAACAGAGTGGAGACAGAGGGCAAATCAGAGAACATATTAAATCAGAGATAGTCAGAAGTTGTAGGCAGCAGGAGAGTTTGCCGTACACACAGCAGGGGATCAGCTGACGTTACCGAACCCCACTTACACATGAGCGAGTGTTTTGTCTGTGCGCACAGCACTTCTGAGCACCAACTGGCGGTGTCGGAGCCCAGGGAAAATCAGGTAGTAGGCCGAGGCCTACTTGGAGCCAGGTGTAAATCTGAGGTTGTTTGACTGTGGAGGGAGCAGGACACTTTGCCATACACACAGCAGGGGATCAGCTGACGTTACCGAACCCCACTTACACATGAGCGAGTGTTTTGTCTGTGCGGACAGCACTTCTGAGCAACAACGGGCGTTGCTGTAGCCCAGGAAATAAAGTTCAGGTCATAGAAACATGAACACAACAGGAGACCTGGATCCTGTTGCCAGCCAATTATTTATTCTGGATGAGGACTGGCAAATTCAGGTGAGATCCAGGCCTTGTTCATTTTCACAAAAGTAAGCCGGTCAACATTATCGGCGGATAGTCGCGTGCGACGGTCTGTTACCACACCACCTGCAGCACTAAAGACACGTTCCGATAATACACTGGCAGCAGGGCAAGCCAGCACCTCCCAATGCATACTGGCTAAGCTCTGGCCATGTATCCAGCTTAGAGACCCAATACTTGAACGGGGAAGAGCCGTCTGGGAGAACACTAACAGGGCACGACAAGTAGTCTGTCACCATCTGACAGAAACGTTGCCTCCTGCTGACTGGAGCCGTCTGTGATGGTGTAGCCGTTTGTGGCGGTCCCACAAAACTTTTCCACATTTGGGCCATACTGGCCTTGCCTTGTCCTGCGGCACTGCCTCTGCTACCTCTTTGTGCAGAGCTTCCTACACTGCCTCTACCCACATGGCTGCTTTGAAAAGCACTACCAGCAACACTTGCGGGGGGAATGGAGAACATGATGGCCTGCACAAGTGTTTCTTGGTACTCCTGCATTTTTCGCTCCCGGTTCAACTGTGGTATGAGGCTTTGTAAGTTGTCCCGGTAGCGAGGATCTAGGAGGGTGTACACCCAATAATCAGCCGTGTGGAGAATGTTGGCGATGCGGCGGTCATTTAACAAGCACTGCAGCATGAAATCAACCATGTGCTGCAGACTGCCAACTGGACCGGAAACGCTGTCCCCAGCTTGAGGCAGCATCTCTGCCTGCTCAGCATCACCCCACCCTCGCTGTACACACTGACTACTAGAACCTTGTGTACCTCCCTCCTCTGGAGAGATGTGTTCCTCCTCCTCCATTGACTCCTCGTTATCCTCCTCACTAAGTGTCCCCTGCCTGGGCCTTTGTGTGGAAGCACGTTGCGCAGATTTGCCAGAAGCAGATGGCATTTCTGACTGCTCATCCTCGACCTCTTCAAAAACCTCCTCACTTAGTGCTTGTAAGGTTTTTTGAAGCAGACAGATGAGGGGGACAGTCATGCTGATTAGTGCATCATCTGCACTGGCCATCCGCGTGGAGTCATCGAAGGCACGCAAAACTTGGCAGATGTCCCTCATAGTGGCCCACTCAGTGGTGGTGAAGTGTGTCCGGCGCACAGTGCGACTTGTTTGCGCCTGATGCAGCTGGTACTCCATTACTGCTGCCTGCTGCTCACACAACCGCTCCAACATATGTAACGTTGAATTCCACCTGGTGGGGAGGTCACATATGATGCGATGTTCTGGCAGGCGGAATCGTCGTTGCAGAGATGCAATACGCGATCTTGCCATGCTGGAACGCCGCAAGTGAGCACACTCTAGGCGAACCTTGTGCAGCAGTGCATCAAGATCCGGATAGTCCCTCAGAAAGCTCTGCACGACCAAATTGAGCACGTGTGCCAGACATGGTATGTGAGTGAGGTTGCCTAGGCCCAGAGCTGCCACTAGATTTCGGCCATTGTCACTCACTACCAAACCTGGCTGGAGATTCGCTGGCACAAACCACACATCGCTCTCCTGCTTGATGGCATTCCAGAGCTCCTGTGCTGTGTGGCTCCGATTCCCCAAAGAAATTAATTTAAGGACGGCCTGTTGACGTTTGGCCACACCTGTGCTCATATCTGGCCTAACAGGCTCACGCAGTGCTGATTCCGAGGAACTAGAGTAGGAGGAGGACTCAATATGTACAGACTGCATTCCTGCAATCCTTGGAGTTGGCAGAATACGTACAGAGCCACTCTCCAGATCTGTACCCGGCTCCACAACATTGACCCAATGGGCAGTGAGGGAAAGGAATCGTCCCTGTCCATGGCTACTGGTCCACGCATCGGTGGTCAGGTGGACCTTGCTACTGACGGCATTTAGTAGCGCATTTTTAATTTTTCCCTCGACATGCTTTTGCAGGGCAGGGATGGCTTGCCTGCTGAAATAAAAGCGGCTGGGCACATTGTATTGTGGAACTGCCAATGACAAAGTTCCGGAAGGTGTCAGTCTCCACCAGCCTGAATGACAGCATCTCAAGGGCCAGTAGTTTGGCAATGCCGGCATTCAGAGCCAGTGCTCGGGGATGGTTTGCCGAGTATGGCCGCTTTTTCTCCCATGCCTGTGCTACCGATTGCTGGTGAGTGGCCTGGGAGTGTGCTGATGACTGCGAACGTGGTTCAGTGGGTGGAATTTCACTGGGTCTCTGGACAACAGTGGCAGTGGTTCTTCCATGGCGTTCCAGTGAGGAAGCCGAACCAGCTGTGTGTGAGCTGGAGGAAGAGGCCCCAACACGAGCTGAAGAGGTGGTAGGTGCTGCTGAAGGTTGGCCTACATCTTCAGTGTGTCTGTGTAACTCCACCTCGTGCTTGGTACGCACATGTTTCCACATATTTGTGGTATTGAGGTTGCTCACATTTTTCCCTCGTTTCACTTTCTGATGACACAGCTTGCATTTGACAAAGCAAATGTCATCTGCAACTGTGTCAAAAAAAGACCACGCACTGCAAGTCCTGGGAGCGCCCGTTTTGTGTTTTGGAAGAGGATTGCTCCTCACGGGTGCCAAAGTGGAGGATACAGGCAACCAAGTCTACCCCCGCCCTCTCCCTCCTCTTTTGGCCGTTCGGGGAATCTCTTCCTCAGAGCTGCTCCCACCACCTTCCTGTGGCTGACGCCATGATGGGTCAAGGACCTCATCATCTCCACTCCCCTCTTCAAGCACCGGCTGGTCCTGGGTTGTCTCGCCAGCACCGTATGCACCAGAAATTGGCAACTGAGTCTCATCATCATCAGATGAGCACTGAGGTGTGCTGACAATAGGCACTGGCCCACCCGCCTCTTCAGATTCAGAGGGACAAAGCAGTTGCGCATCACTGCATACTCCCTCTTCTTCACGCTCTAGAATGCTGCTTGGCTGGCCACCTCTTTCCAAGCCAACAGATTCTGAGAACAGAAGTAAAGATTGAGATGGCTCCTGTCCAGGGCTCTCAGACTGCCTGGGCAATTTGGCAGGTGGTGAAGAGACAGATGGTTGCTCTTCAGTGCTCTGGCCTTGGAAGGATGCGGAAGTCATTGAAGTGGATGCGTTAGCTGCCATCCATCCGACAACGGCTTCAATTTGTTCGTCAAGCAGCAGTGGGGTACGGCGAGGTCCTACAAAGCTGCGCATGAAGGACTGTTGCCTGGTAAAAGTGGGGGATGCCGGGTCACTGGTGGCCGCAGCAGACACCAAATCCCCACGTCCTCTCCCTGCTGAATCCCCCCGTCCTCTCCCTGCTGAAACTCCACGGCCACGACCACGTGCCTTACTCCCTGCCTTCTTCATCTTGGTAGACTGATAAAGATAGGCAGAAAAGTAAAAAAGGGGTGGCTTAGTGTTCTTATTCCTGAACACCTGCTAACCAGTATAAGAAACACTAATTTGGCTAAGAGTGTGTGTACTACACTTTAATATGATCTAATGTGGCCTAGACAACTGTAAAGTGGAGTGTTTGGTGAACTTTATTTCCTTTTTTTTTGGGGGGGGGGGAAGAAAAGGATGTGACCAAAGTTTGAAAGCTATAGTATCACAAACTTTTTGGAGCGATTACAATGCAGGAAGCTAACCTACAATGAAATTGATGAGGCTCCAAAAAATAGGGTGATACTAGTCTGGCTGGCCCTGAAGGGCACAAGCCAGCAAAAAGGCTCCTCTATCTAATCCTATATAGTGTTTGCAACCAACCAATGACAATGGATGTGGTTGGAAGCACACTAATATAGGAGCAAAAATCTGGCTAAATTAGCTGCAAAAAAAGGACTATGTATGAGGCAGTGACGCACGCTGAGCGGACTACAGCTAGCGGTGGCTGTAGAACACACTGCAACGTGAGCTGCACTCACACACAGAGAGACCTATCAGACAGCCAAAAACAGTGCAGAGAAATGGGCTATAGCACTGAAAGGCTGCTGAAAGGCTCCGCTGTCCACTCCTTTTGTGTTTGCAACCAACGTATATGGATACGTATGGAAGCACACTATACAGGAGAAAAAAAAAGCAGCAATAAAAGAAAAATGTGTATGAGGCAGAGACACACGCTGGGCGGCCTACAAGCAGACGTGCCTGCAGGACACACTACACAGCGTGGGTCTGCACTCACACAGCCCTTGCAGACAGCTGTGAACACTGCTGCTAGGCAAAATAAAGCTACAGTGGTGGTTTATGTAGCCTGGATAAAGCACAATATTGTTTTTAGAATCGCTATTTCTAACTGTCCCTCACAGTCTTCAACAGCAGCCTGTCCCTAACTGAATTCACAGCAGAGTGACCAGAAATGGCGGCTGCAGCGGTTTTTATAGTGCATCATGACATCATTTCAGCAGCCAATCACAGCCATGCCAGTAGTTAACATGCCTACATGCCTAACAGGATGTGCCCACACTTCTGAGGATCCCCATTGGCTGAATCAAATCGAGCGGGCTCCTAGCATTATGGGAACTTCCGATTCCGGTATTCGATATGAAAAAAGTATCGGAACTAAGTATCAGAATTCCGATACAGCTAATATCGGCCGATACCCGATACTTGCGGTATCGGAATGCTCAACACTATGTATCGCACTTTTCATCATATTTATTGTCCTTGTGCTCTATAAAATATACTCATATTGCATCTATGTATCATGTATATACTATTTTACGCATAGAATATGATTGTGCATGATTATTCTATGCGTGACATTATTGTGCAGTATCTGTTCCCTATATATACTGTATATATAAGATACTCTTTGCAATATTACTATTTATGGCTAGTATTTCTTTTTTTATTTATATTTGCATTTGTTTTAATTGTGTATGCGGCCAGTATAGCTGTAATACGTTTGGGTATGCTTTTCCTATCTCTCCTGTTTACTAGTTACAGCTGCCCTCTTTTTTGCCCTTACTTATAATGGCTGCTAGAATTGCCGGCTCTACTGCGCATGCGCCCTCCACCTTCTGTGCTGTGGCCAGTGCTTTTCTTCCTGACATCTGGCAGCTGGTCACGTGGGGCCCTGTGTGTTTCCTGTGTCAGCACCTGGGGGAGGCGCTGGCTGTGGCGCTTTTTGCCGGCGGTGCAGCAATGAAAGGGCACTTCCGGCTGGCGTCATATAAAGATATGGTGGTCTCGGTCCCTCTCCACGCCCACCCTGGGGAAGGAGCTTTGCGCTCCGAAATGCGCATCGGGTAGGGCTGACAGTCCTTCACCTCTTTGCCATCTCCTGCATTACCCAGGTATTTCTGCTCTACTATGATGTAACGCTGCTTTTCAGTGTCATTAACTCTCTGTTGGTCATGCAAGCACTTGCTCTTAATATATTGCAGCCTGCATTATATTCTATAAGTATTATGTGGTATATTCAGATTCAGAGGTGTTTGGTCTTGATGCCCATATTTGATGTGTGATCATCTGGTGTGTGCATTGTTCGCTGCCCTTACCATTGTACCTATATATCTTTTTATATTGTGTATATAATAAAGTGTTTACTTTTAATGGGACCCTATGGCTTTTTATCAGTTTTTTCTTAGCTATGGTGACAGCAGAAGAAGGGGCTGCTGTACAAGTCTTGCTGTCCGAATGAGTTGTGTGTCAATCCTCTGTATGTAGAAGTTCCTCCACTGCTTCTGCCTCCTCAACCTTGTCTCGGTCCTCCACCCACGCCCAAAGCCTGTCTGGTAATGCCATCCGCGTTCTAACTGCGCAGAAGGAATCCTGCACATGTCCTTATTATGCTGGCAGCAGGGCTCCACGGCATCAGGAGGTGTTTACGATGAAATGTCTGGGAAATGTGAGTCACACAGCTGAGGAGTTGTGGTCAACTCTGGAGACCGAGTTTCATCAATGGTTGTCTCCACTGAACCTGCAACCAGGGAAGGCCGTGTGGTACAATGCTGCAAACCTGGGTGCGGCCCTTCGCTGGGGCAATGTGACACACGTGCCTTGTATGGCTCACGTCTTGAACCTGGTTGTCCAGCAATTTTTAGCCCATTATCCCCACCAAGATGGGCTTCTACATAGGGCACTGTCGCTGTGTGCTCACTTCTGCTGTTCGCATCCCGCAGCTCAACGACTTGCATCTCTACAGAAGTCGTTCGGCCTGCCAGTTCACCGGCTGAAATGCGATGTGCCGACATGATGGAATTCGACTCTGCACATGTTGCAGCGACTGTGGCAGCACCGACGAGCCCTGGTGCAATACGTTATGATGTATAGCCTGGGCCAACGAGATCCAGAGGTGGGGCAAATCACGCTGCTGGAGTGGTCTCAGATCAAGGACCTATGCACCCTTCTGCACAGTTTTGAAATGGCGACGAAGATGTTTAGTGCTGACGATGCCATTATCAGCATGACTATTCCGGTCATTTACATGCTGGAGCACACTTTAAACAGTATTCCGAGTCAAGTGGTGGGACAAGAGGAGGGGGAGGAAGTACAGGAGGAGTCGTATGCAGAAGGGATAACAAGATCTCCAAGGTCCAGACAGTTGGCAGCACCAAGGCGGCAGGCATGGCAGGGTGGGGGAGAGGGATGAACGAGGACGCATGGTAGCAGCCAAACTGTTGAGGAAGGTGCAGGAGCCGAGGAACAAATGGAGGACGAACTGGCGATGGGCATGGAAGACTCATCAGATGAGGGAGACCTTGATCACATTTCTGTTGTGCAAGGTTGGGGGGAGAGGGCAGAGGAAGGAAGCATGCTTCTTACCTTGCCGCCACCAACACAATAAGCACTTGGTCCTCCTGGATGCGCAAGACACATGAGTGCCTTCTTGCTGCATTACCTGTAACATCTTGCTGCACTACCTGCAACATGACCCTCGGATTGTCAGAATTTGAAGTAATGCCGACTACTGGGTTGCCACACTCTTAGATCCCGGTACAAGAGTAAATTTGGTGAAATAATTCCTGCCATAGAAAGGGATTCACGCATGCAGGAGTATCAGCAGAAGCTGTTACAGAATCTTAGATCTGCTTTTCCACAAAACATCAGTGGTGCACATAGTTAATCTCACAGTTCTAACTTGCCAACCTTGGGACTGACGAGTCATCACTCAAACCGTAACAGTAGCACCGTATCTGATGGTAACAGCAATTTTGTGGAATCGTGTCACCAATTTTTTAAGCCATCCTTTGCAAGGCCTGAAGAGACAAGAAGTCTGACACATAGTCAATGCCTAGAGAGGATGGTAAAGGAATATCTCCAAGTGAACATCGATGCCATGACTGTGGTACTGGACCCTGGCTCATTTTGGGCTTCCAATCTGGAAAAATGGCCTGAGTTCACGACTTATCCCTTGGAGATCTTGTCATGGCCCGCAGCCAGCGTTCTCTCTGAACGTGTCTTCAGCGCTGCTGGTGGTGTGCTGACAGGCGCACGCGTCTGTCCAGTGACAATGTAGACAGACTAACGTTAATCAAGATGAACAAGTCATGGATCCGCAAGGACTTTTCTTCCCCTGTGTCATCCTGGGGAGACTAAAGGCTTGTGGATTTTTGAATGTGCTGCATGAACGTCACCATTTTAAGCTTGCAACTCAGGGGCAATTGATGCCATGCCACTTAAGTGGTGTCTGTGCCCACATTTTTGGAAAAAATGGAGACTCATGTTGGAGTCCCCTTACTGTGTTTTACATGATTTTAGAAGGGCATGACATGCCTATATCTGTGTCTCCTCCTCCTTTTACTCCTCTGCCTCTTTTCTTTTCGCATGACCATATGTACTTGTCACTTTTCCATGTGTTTGTTGTGTCTTCTGAGTAGTTTGTCAGCTTTTAGACACCTTTGAAGGGGTTTTCTATGTGTTTTCTATGTGCTTGTATGTGTTTGTGTTTGCCTGCTATTGCTTTCAATGGTGTTCGACGGTGTTTGACGAATATTCGACGAACATTCGACGAACACACCCCCAATTCGACAAATCAAATCAAATTCGAACACTAGGGTGGTGGCTCATCTCTACTCTCAATGTACGGAGATATGTAAGGGACTCACAGGAGGAAGGTCCTGTTCAAAAATCTGCCTTGTACGAGTCTATCCTGCAGGCCGCAAACACAAAGTCTTCAAGATATATGCAATCCTGGATGACTAAAGTAACAGGTCTCTAGCCAGGTCCATCTTTTTTGACAACTTCAGCATTGTAGGCCCTGGTTCTCCCTACACCCTGAGGACGTGTTCAGGTGCCATTGAGATGGCGGGGAGAAAAGCAACCAGATAAATAGTGGAGTCCAAGATGGCCAAACCAACCTATCATTACCAACCATCCTGGAGTGCAATCAGATTCCTGACAAACAGGTCAGAAATTCCTTCACAGGAGGTGGCGACACATCACGCCCCATCTAAAGCGTATAGCCCACATGATACCTAAGTTGGATCCAGGAACCCCAATAGCTCTACTCCTGGATAGAGATATACTACAAGTCCACAAGTCTAAAGAATGTATAAACAGCTCTGGGAACGCTCCGTATGCACAGAGGCTCGACCTTGGATGGGTCACCATAAGAGACGTCTGTCTAGGAGGAGCACACAAGCCAGCGTCAGTCAACAGTATGCTTACCAGCACACTAGAAAGTGGACGTCCATCTCTCTTCCAGCCATGTCACAATAGTCTGCTGATAAAGGAATTGTCAAACAGCACTCCACTACCTTGCCCTTTCTCAGCACCTACCAATGAAAACCACAACTGTGAGGGTGAACCAGACCACATGGGATGTACAGTCTTTCACAGGACAAAGGAGGATGACAAGGAAGCAATGTCCATAGAAGATAGGATGCTCCTGGACATCATGGATACATAAATAGTCAAAGACAACCTCAACAAGGGACAACCTATTCCTGTAAACAGCCTGCTAAAGAAGCTCGATCCAATTGTTGATCAAGACGGGCTGCTGAGAATTGGTGGCCGTCTTCAAGAAGCCAAGGTAGAAGTTTCAGAGAAACACCCGGTAATAATTCTTGGACATCATCTCGTCACAAACCTGCTCATTCAGCATCATCATGACTTGGTGAGACTCCAAGGGCATTTGTTCACCGAAGGGAATCTGCGTGCGGCTGGTCAATGGATAGTCGGCGCAAAGAGAAGCGTGAACAAACTCACCTTCAACTTTGTTATGTGTAGCAAACTCCGTGGCTCGTTCCAAAATCCAAAGGTGGCCAATCTTCCATCCGACAGACTCGGTACCGAACCCCTCTTCACCAACGTTGGATTAGACGTATTCGGTCCTTGGTCAATGGCTACTCAATCCAGTAGGAAAGCCAATACTGAAGCAAAGCGTTGGGCAGTTCTATTCACTTGTCTACCCATCAGAGCTGTTCATATTGAAGTAATCGAGTCTATGGACACTTCAAGTTTCAGAAATGTGTTTCGACGCTTCACCACAATCAGAGGCCCTGTGAAGCATATTCGCTCCAAAAGAGGCATGAATTTCATTGGAGCGGCAAGAGAACTCCAAATCCCTTCCAATTTGGGCATCACTAATGTTGAAAGGTACCTAGGCGAGTAAGAATGCACCTGGACTTTCAATCTGCCACACTCTTCGTACATGGGAGGTGCCTGGGAGAGAATGATAGGCATAGCACGCAAGATACTAGATTCTATCTTCTTGCAAGCAAACACCAGACTCACATTCACACGTTCTTGGCTGAGGTATCGGCTATCACATCAAAAAGAGTGGCCACTCGGCCTAGTCACAAAGCCTCTTCCCAGCAAGGACGGGAAAGTGCACAAAGTAGAGGTGAAAGTGAGCAAACTTGGGGAGAACAAACTGTTCCTCAGGTCAGTTACTGAACTTGTATTGTTATTATCCCCAAAAGAGCCAAATAGTGGCATCCGTTGATGCCAAGCGGGGATTGTTCTGTCCATTCTGCGCAGCTAAATATTTTTAAGTGCTGTTACAGCTATGGCCATTAGGTGTCATAAGTTGCCCCTTCTCTTTTATTCCTGTGTTTGGAATTTTTTGTTCCCCGAATGGTTAATTGTTCAGAATCGCCCCTTCTTCTAGCCTTGGTCAACAACATGTAACCATTCTCCAGCTGTCTCCCGGGCAGCTCACACCTGCTTAGCTCAGCTCTTTGAAAAACCATTGCTATAACAAGCAGATTCCGTTTTTACCTGAATCGTCCACATTTTGTACAACAATCTACTGAATCATCCATAACTGTGTTCCACTATATCATCTGTTATCATCTCCCATCGTTGTCCATATCATCCCAATAAATAATAGACTTAAGCAGCCATACAGTCTTGTTTCTGGGAGTGGATGAAAGGTTAAGCTGTATGCTGGAATCCACACAGCGTCATACGTGGAAGAAGGTAGAACACTTTTACACTACACATCTGAATACAGATGTGCACCCACCATTAATATATAATGGTTATTATGCAACCCATCATTCCAAATATAAATTATAATCCTCCACTGTGCCCCCACTATCTGTACATAGCCACTTTCCCCATTTAATATGTAAATTAATTAGCACCTGTACTCTTTCCCCCAATTCATTAACAGTCACTTTATATCATTAATGCCCCCTACTATGTACCTCCCGCTCTAACCCTTACCCCGATTCATTATAGTTACATGCCCCTTCTGCCTCTATTCATTGTCATGTCTTTCTCTCTCCCACCTTCTATTCATTATCAACTGCTCTTCCCCATATTCAATACATCATTTACTCTCCCACCCTCAAAATTCATCATTATTTGCTCTCCCCAGTCCCCACCTTCAAGTCACCAATTTCTCTCCCCACCCCCACCTTCAATTCAATTGCTGTCCCCCGTCCCTCATACACATTTCATTTGCAGTCCCAATCACCCCCACTTCATCATTTGCAGTCCCCATCACCCCACATCATCATTTGCAGTCCCCATCACCCCCACTTCATCATTTGCAGTCCCCATCACCCCCACTTCATCATTTGCAGTTCCCATCACCCCCACTTCATCATTTGCAGTTCCCATCACCCCACATCATCATTTGCAGTCCACATCACCCCCACATCATCATTTGCAGTCCACCTTACTTCATCATTTACAGTCCCCTATCCCCCTTCATTTCATCTGCAGTCCCCCTTACTTCATCATTTGCATCCCTCTACCCCCTATCATTTCATCATGTGCAGTACCCTCTGAAACATGCTTCATTCTTCTGCAGTCTCACTCCCTCCCACCTTACCCATTTTAAAAAAGCAAAAACATTTTTTATAGTTACCTCAGTCGTTACCGGGGTGTCTAGTGTTTTCAGTAGTGAAGCAAGCAGCTAGAATGTATGGGCTGTACTCAGGAGTTGAAAGGAGCCCATACAATCTAGCTACAGCCAAGCAGGAGCTGCGCAGCCGACAAGGTAAGACGGCAGTGGACAGCTCCAAAAAGGCTGCAGGGCCCCAGTGCCGACATGTGCGCCGCAATGCACAGTATTTTAGTGCACGATGGGGCCCGATCAGCAGAAGCAAAAGAGCAGGGCCCCGGACCTGCGGGCCCCTCTGTGTACTGATGCTGACCGGGCCCATACAGCAGTAAGGCCAGTAATGCCCTGATGGCATCCCTGCGTGCAATAACACATCCTTGCAATATGTCCAAAGTGACCACATTTAAAACATTTCACAAAGTGATATTTCCTCTCTCTCTTTGTACCTGACCATTTGCAGTACCTGGCAATATGGCAAGAGCCAGAACAGGCATAACATCTAACGGATGCCATGCCTGATTTAGGGGCCGTGACAGAACATACTTCCTTCTGTCTTGAACTTTTAAACTCTTCCATTACTAAGAATGCACTCTTAACAATTTTACATTTGCATTTTCTTATTTCTTTAGACAGCACATTCCTGTTGTTACATTTAATCACTGGATTAAAATTTGATAAAATATTTGATCCATCCCTTACTACTTCACTCCCCCCTTTTTTGCAGGGCACAATTGGTCTGGGATCTGACTTTGTTTTCAGAGACAAAGAAACGGTCGGCACCATGGTTGAAAAATCATTGATGATATTTTGCAGACTAGTAATCAGTTGGGAACTAGTATCAAGATCCACATTCACTTGATTAATTACGGCATCACTAGCTGCTGCCTTGTCCTTAAAAGCTTTGATCTCAACTCCTGACTGAGTCAGCTGTGCTTCCATATCAAGACAATGATTTTTCATCTCCAGCAGTTGAGATTCAAGCCTAAAAATCTGCTTTTCTCTATCAACATTATGCTGATCATTCTCTGCCAGTTGTGCCTGCAAGGCACACACTCTCTGCACATTAGTCACACAACACTGGCAGTGGAAATTTGGGGAATCTGTCTTACACAGGGATTCCTCATAAATCAATCTTGCTAGCATGTGCAATCCTTTACTTGACTTATTCAAGACCGACCCGTCTGTCTATACACATAGCTATCATGCCCACATGCTTGTTCCAAAAGGGCAGACCACAGCAATTCTGCAGATTGGGGTATGGTGGGGGTCACTGGGTGAAATTTGCTGTGTTTTCCTAATGTTTTAAGGGTCGATAAATCCATACTCACTTTTCCTGAAGCCATCTTGGTATCTTGGTCATCCTCCTGGTCCCTTCTGTGCTTCTTGAAAAGGTCCTTTTACCTCTGGATCACCTTTTCCTGACCAGCTGGAGCAGTCAAGAATGGTCACAGAGGTGTTCTGAAGCCACTCCTTTTTTATTTTAGCTGTGTGCTTAGGGTCAGTGTCTTGTTGGAAGGTGAACCTTCGGCCAAGTCTGAGGTCCAGAGCACTCTGGAAGAGGTTTTCATCCAGGATATCTCTGTACTTGGCTGCATTCATGTTTCCTTCAATTGCAACCAGTCGTCCTGTCCCTGCAGTTGAAAAACACCCCCATAGCATGATGCTGCCACCACCATGTTTCACTGTTGGGATTATATTGGGCAGGTGATGAGCAGTGCCTAATTTTCTCCACACATACCACTTAGAATTATCAAAAAATTCAATCTTCATCTCATCAGACCAGAGAATCTTATTTCTCATAGTCTGGGAGTCATTCATGTGTTTCTTAGCAAACTCTATGCAGGCTTTCATATGTCTGGCACTGAGGAGAGGCTTCTGTTTGGCCACTCTGCCATAAAGGCCCGACTGGTGGATAGCTGCAGTGATAGTTGACTTTGTTGAACCTTCTCCCATCTCCCTACTGCATCTGTGGAACTCAGCCACAGTGATCTTGGGGTTCTACTTTACCTCTCTCACCAAGACTCTTCTCCCACGATTGTTCAGTTTGGATGGACGACAAGGTCTAGGAAGACTTTTGGTGGTCCCAAACTTCTTCCATTTAAGGATTATAGAGGCCACTGTGCTCTTAGGAACCTTGAGTACTGCATAAATTCTTTTGTAACCTTGGCCAGATCTGTGCCTTGCCACAATTCTGTCTCTGAGCTGGACTTCAGTGAAAGAGTAGAACCATCACAAGAAAATGGACAGCATGTGACTTAAATATGAGTGTCTGAGCAAAGAGTCTGAATATATATGACTATGTGATATGTCAGTTTTTCTTTTTCAATAAATATACAAACATTTCTACATTTCTGTTTTTTTCAGTCAAGATAGAGTGCAGAGTGTACATAAAGGAGCAAAAAATGATCTTTTTTGAATTTACCAAATGGCAGCAATGAAACAAAGAGTGAAAAATTTTAAGGAGTCTGAATACTTTCCATACCCACTGTATGTCTCCCATCCTGGTGTATATGTATATATACAGTGGGGCAAAAAAGTATTTAGTCAGTCAGCAATAGTGCAAGTTCCACCACTTAAAAAGATGAGAGGCGTCTGTAATTTACATCATAGGTAGACCTCAACTATGGGAGACAAATTGAGAAAAAAAAATCCAGAAAATCACATTGTCTGTTTATTTTTCATTTTATTTGCATATTATGGTGGAAAATAAGTATTTGGTCAGAAACAAGCAATCAAGATTTCTGGCTCTCACAGACCTGTAACTTCTTCTTTAAGAGTCTCCTCTTTCCTCCACTCATTACCTGTAGTAATGGCACCTGTTTAAACTTGTTATCAGTATAAAAAGACACCTGTGCACACCCTCAAACAGTCTGACTCCAAACTCCACTATGGTGAAGACCAAAGAGCTGTCAAAGGACACCAGAAACAAAATTGTAGCCCTGCACCAGGCTGGGAACACTGAATCTGCAATAGCCAACCAGCTTGGAGTGAAGAAATCAACTGTGGGAGCAATAATTAGAAAATGGAAGACATACAAGACCACTGATAATCTCCCTCGATCTGGTGCTCCACGCAAAATCCCACCCCGTGGGGTCAGAATGATCACAAGAACGGTGAGCAAAAATCCCAGAACCATGCGGGGGGACCTAGTGAATGAACTGCAGAGAGCTGGGACCAATGTAACAAGGCCTACCATAAGTAACACACTACGCCACCATGGACTCAGATCCTGCAGTGCCAGACGTGTCCCACTGCTTAAGCCTGTACATGTCCGGGCCCGTCTGAAGTTTGCTAGAGAGCATTTGGATGATCCAGAGGAGTTTTGGGAGAATGTCCTATGGTCTGATGAAACCAAACTGGAACTGTTTGGTAGAAACACAACTTGTCGTGTTTGGAGGAAAAAGAATACTGAGTTGCATCCATCAAAAACCATACCTACTGTAAAGCATGGTGGTGGAAACATCATGCTTTGGGGCTGTTTCTCTGCAAAGGGGCCAGGACGACTGATCCGGGTACATGAAAGAATGAATGGGGCCATGTATCGTGAGATTTTGAGTGCAAACCTCCTTCCATCAGCAAGGGCATTGAAGATGAAACGTGGCTGGGTCTTTCAACTTGACAATGATCCAAAGCACACCGCCAGGGCAACGAAGGAGTGGCTTCGTAAGAAGCATTTCAAGGTCCTGGAGTGGCCTAGCCAGTCTCCAGATCTCAACCCTATAGAAAACCTTTGGAGGGAGTTGAAAGTCCGTGTTGCCAAGCGAAAAGCCAAAAACATCACTGCTCTAGAGGAGATCTGCATGGAGGAATGGGCCAACTTACCAACAACAGTGTATGGCACCCTTGTGAAGACTTACAGAAAACGTTTGACCTGTGTCATTGCCAACAAAGGATATATCACAAAGTATTGAGATGAAATTTTGTTTCTGACCAAATACTTATTTTCCACCATAATATGCAAATAAAATGAAAAAATAAACAGACAACGTGATTTTCTGGATTTTTTTTTCTCAGTTTGTCTCCCATTGTTGAGGTCTACCTATGATGTAAATTACAGACGCCTCTCATCTTTTTAAGTGGTGGAACTTGCACTATTGCTGACTGACTAAATACTTTTTTTCCCCACTGTATATGTGTCCTCCATACTGGTATATATGTCCCCCATCCTTGTATATATGTCCTCTGTCCTAGTATATATGTTCCCCATCCTGTTATGTATGTCCCGCATCATGCTATATATGTTACTTATCTTAGTATATATGTAATTCATCCTGGGCCCATCCTGGTATAAATGTATTTTTTGCCCTGGTATATATGTATCCATCATAGCATATATGTTCCTTATCCTGGTATTTATGTCCTTCATCCTGGGCCCATCCTGGTATATATGTCTCCCAACCTGGTATACATGGCCCCCATGTTTGTCACCTTCATAGTATATAATTTCCCCTTCCTGGTATATATGTTCCCAATTCTGGTATATATGTACTCCATCCTGGTGTATATGTCCCCTATCCTGATATATATGTGTCCTCCATCCTGGTATATATGTCCCCCATCCTGATATATATATATATATGTTACTTATACTGGTATATACAGTATGTAATTCATCCTGGACCAATCTTGGTATTAATGTATTTTATCCTGGTATAAATGTTCTCCATCCTGGTATGTATGTCCTCCATCCTGGTATATATGTCCCCATCCAGGTATATATGTTCCTTATCCTGTAATTTATGTCCTTCATCCTGGGCTCATCCTGGTCTCCCATCCCACTCTATGCTTCTCTTAATACATCCTAGAACTTTGCCTTATTTGTTGCTGCATCACATTGTTGATGCATGTGCAGTCTATAGTCTATTAGCATTACCTAGTCTTTTTCACATGTGCGTTGCTTAGTTCTATTCCTCCCATTCTGTAGATGTCATTTTTCTTGCCTAGATGTAGAACCTTTCAATTCTTCCTGTTAGATATCATTCCATTAGTTGCTGCCCATTGTTCAAGCTTATCTAAATCCTTCTATACTATATGGAGTACTATGGGGGTGCATTATACTATATGGAGTACTATGCAGTGCATCATGCTATATTGAGGACTATGGGGTGCATTATACTAAATAAAGTACTATGGGGTGCTTTATACTATATGGAGGACTATGGAGAGTGCAATACACTTTATAGAGGACTATGGAAAGTGGACTATACTATATGGAGGATTATGGGGGAGTGCATTATACTATATGGAGGATAATGTGGAGTGCATTATACTATATGGAGGACTATGGAGAGTGCATTATGCTATATGGAGGACTATGGAGAGTGCATTATGCTTTATAGAGGACTATGTAGAGTACATTATACTATTTGGAGGACTATGGAGAGTGCATTATACTATATGGAGGACTGTGAGGTGCATTAAACTATATGGAGGACTATGGGGACTATGAGGTATATTTTACAATATGGAAGACTATGGGGTATGCACTGCAGTTTATGGAGGACTATGGATGTGTATTATTCTTTATGGAAGACTTTAGGGTTGTATTATCCTATATGGAGGACTATGGGGTTGCATTATACTATATGAAAGGCTATGTGGGGCCCATTATACTATAAAGAAGATTATGTAGAGTGCATTATACTATATGGAGGACTATACAGAGTATATTTTACTCCATAGAGGATTTTGATTTTCATTACACTTTTGGACGACTATGGGGAGTGCATTATACTACATGGAGAACTATGGGTTCTAGCATACTATATGGATTACTATGGGGTTAATTATACAATATGGAGGACTATTGGGGTGCATTGTAATATATGGAGGACTATGGTGAGTGTATTATACTATATGGAGGACTATGGGGGATGGATCATATTGTATGGATGACTATGAGTGTGCATTATACAACATGGGAGGCAACATGGGGCCCATTATACTATATGGAAGACTATGGGGAGTGTATTATGCTATATTAAAGGGGTTGTCCGGGCTTTTCACATAATCTCAGTGCATATCTGGGCTGCAGAATGCTGACAATAAGTAATTTACCTTCTGTGGCCAGTTTGCAGGGTTTGCTAGATATCATCTCTTGCTTGTAAGAAAAACAACCAGGGGGGTGTGTTCTGGCATTGAAATGAGAACTGGTAGTTTCCTCCTACTCTACTAAAAACCTGCCCTCTATAGCAGCAACCCCACCCTCCATAACAACAGGCCCTCCCCGACCACATGAACAAGCCTATCCCTCCTCACACAGTAACAAATCCTCCCCCTCTAGCAGCCTCAGTGCAGAGAGCAGGACCACCCAGCTGCTCCTCCCCCAGACACACGCTGAACAGTGATCTATGGAAAGTGAAACTAGTGAGGAGGAAACGACCAGTTCTCATTTCAATGCCAGAACACACCCCCCTGGACGTTTTTCTTACAAGCAAGAGATGATATCTAGCAAACCCTGCAAACTGGCCATAGAAGGTAAATTACTTATTGTCAGCATTCTGCAGCCCAGATATGCATTGAGATTATGTGAAAAGCCCGGACAACCCCTTTAAGGATTATGGAGTGCATTATGCTACATGGAAGACTATGGAATGCATTTTACTTTTTGAAGGACTATGGGGAGTGCATTATGCTATATTTTTATTTATTTTACTCATTTATATAGCGTCATTAATTCCACAGTTCTGTACTAACATTATTGGCTATGGAGGACTATGGACAGTGCATTCTGCTATATGTAGGACTATGGGGATGCATTATACTGCACTATATGGACTATGGTGAGTGCATTATGCGATTTGGATGACTATGGTGATGCATTAAACTTTATGGAGGACTATGGGGGCATTATATTATATGGAGTCCTATGGGGGTGCATTATGGTATATGGAGGACTATGGAGAGTGCATTATGCTTTATAGAGGACTATGTAGAGTACATTATACTATTTGGAGGACTATGGAGAGTGCATTAAACTCTATGGAGGACTATGGGGACTATGAGGTATATTTTACAATATGGAAGACTATGGGGTATGCATTGCAGTTTATGGAGGACTATGGGTGTGTATTATTCATTATGGAAGACTTTAGGGTTGTATTATCCTAAGGATAAGTATTATCCTGGAGGACTATGGGGTTGCATTATACTATATGGAAGGCTATGTGGGGCCCATTATACTATAAAGAAGATTATGTAGAGTGCATAATACTATATGGAGGACTATAAAGAGTACATTTTACTCCACAGAGGATTTTGAGTTTCATTACACTTTATGGACGACTATGGGGAGTGCATTATATTACATGGAGGACTATGGGTTCTAGAATACTATATGGATTACTATGGGGTTAATTATACAATATGGAGGAATATTGGGGTGCATTATAATATATGGAGGACTATGGTGAGTGTATTATACTATATGGAGGACTATGGGGGATGGATCATACTGTATGGTTGACTATGAGTGTGCATTATACAACATGGGAGGCAACATGGGGCCCATTATACTATATGGAAGACTATGGGGAGTGTATTATGCTATATTAAGGATTATGGAGTGCATTATGCTACATGGAGTCCTATGGGGGTGCATTATACTATATGGAGGACTATGGGGAGTGCAGTATACTATATGGAGGACTATGGGTGCATTATACTATATGGAAGATGATGGTGGTACATTATTCTATGTGAAAGGAAATATGGAGCCCATTATACTATTTGGAGGACTATGGGGTGAATTATGCTATATTGAGGACTATATGGGGCTCATTATACTATATGGAGGATTATTGGGGTATATTATACAATATAGAAGACAATCTGGGACCCATTACAGTATATGGAGGGCTATGTCGGTCCGATTATACTACATATATGGAAAGCTATGTGAGAGCTGTTATATTACTTGAGGGTTATGCTGGGGCAACAATATTTTATGAAGGGCTATGTGGGGCCTAAATTCTTTTTGGAGGGCTATGTGGGGGCTATTTTACTGTATATAAGCAAATATTCAGTGTGAAGGTTTATGTGGTGTCCATCATCTTATGTGGAAGGCCGTGTGGGTAAATTATACTGTATGGAGGGCTACTGGAGGCCCTTACACTATGTGTAGAGGTATTGGGGCCAATATACTCTGTGTAGCCCCATAATGCTGCATCGCTGCATGGAGGGCTATGTGGGAGCCACAGTTGTGGGATAATACTGTGTTCATATTACAATACATTGCTGGAAGAGGTAAGGGGGATACAGTAGGGTCATCATACTGTGTGTATAGAAGGTACTGTGTTGGAATTCACTATGGTAGCATCATACAGTGTTTGTGGGGCATTTGTTTTGTGGGGCACTGATTACTATTAAAGACTGATGCTGGCAAGTAAAACACAGTCGACACCTGCAATATATGGAATGCTCAGCTCTTGAGCCTGGATCCATTGTCTAAAGGAAAATTATATTATGCTAAGCTTTTGTCCAGGCAAAATTCAGAAGAGAACATGAAAAAATGAAGTGTATGCAAATATAGCATGCCACTAACCAAGGTATTCCATCACCAGTAATCTGTGGAATTCTCAGGGTCACCATAATAAAACATAGCTGTTTTATAAAGGAATATTTAATTAGAAAATTACATATTGTTTAACTCAGGTGCATGTGTTGAATGTCTGGAGTTCCCACACTTCCCATCCTTTCCTTGAAGTGGTGGACTTCAAGGAAAATGGCCACCAAGGGCGACGCATGAGCAGATTGAGATCTTGGGGGTAGAGATCTCATTCTGTGCACATTGGCCATTTTCCTGAAGTTCACTTCTGTGAAAAAAATAATAATAATAATAATAAAATGATTTGAAAAGGATGAAAGCCTGAAGCCCTCTGCAACCTCGCACCACTGAACACCCCTTCCTCCCAGTCCGGGACCTGCAGTATCGTCCCACACCTCTTATAAGATGCACTATCATTTTCCACCAAATTTTGGGGGAAAAAGTGCATCCTATAAACTGAAAAATGCCCTATATTACTAAGTAGATATGAACTGATATCAAACATTAATAAGTCATAAAAATAATAACAATACATTTACAATAACTGATTTAAACAAAGTCATTTTCTTATGACACGCTCCCTTTCAGGCTTTCAAACAGCCCATACACTTAATCTGACGACTACTGGTCAACAAAAGAAGATGACTCCAAGTGACAAGTTTATACTGGCTGTTTGACCACTGATAAAAAGTGCTACTCATAGTCAGAGCTATAAAGCCTAGAAATGTCACGTGTACCTGTCCTGTGTGACACAATCCGCGGGTTGGTAACTGAAACAACAAGACTTTCACGTGTACCTGTCCTGTGTGACATGACGACCCGCAGGTCGGTAACTGAAATAACAAGACAAAAGGGGAACACTGGGGAAACAGTTACAACAGTGGGCCCTGCAATAGGGAACTGGGATGTGGAGACCTCCTGCACTCCCCTGAGGCAGTGTCCCTGAACACTCCTAATGTTCCCTATACAGGCTCTTCACCTGTCGCCGACCAGGATGCCTGAATCCCTCACTAGCCCTGCACCTATCCCTTACTAAGGAACTGGATAGTACGGACACTGGTCCCAACGCTGCACTAATATACACAAAGGAAAATACATCAAACGGGGAAAACAACAAAACACTTATCTTTCTCTGCTGCAGTCACCAGTCAGCAGAGTTCAACACTGGATTAGCTTTCAGCAGTGGCTCGACACCTCATAGCCAGCTGCTACCTTCACCATCTCCAGCAGTGGCTCGACACCTCAGAGCCAGCTGCTACCTTCACCGTCTTTCTCTGCTGCAAACACCGAGCAGCAGAGTTCAGCACCAGATCAGTTTTCAGAAGTGGCTAAACACCTCAGAGCCAGCTGCTAACTTCACCGTGGTTGGAATCCACCAAGGACCTGCTATAACCAACACCAGCTGATACACCAGGTGACCTTATATATCAAAGGAGGAGTGGTCACCATCAGTTGAGAAACCAAAGACATGTAATAACCCCAGTGCCCACCGGGGGCAAATGGTAAAGCAAAGAAAACTATCAGACATGTAATAACACTTGTGGCCACCGGGGGCAAAAACCCATATTAAGGCCCCAAAGGCCTGAAAGGAAAAAAAAAGGTTTAAATGAGAGAATCTGACACAGATCCAAGAATTGGACTGTGACAAGAAGTGATTCACATACCCTAACCTAACGGAACCCTTGCTGATGACAGAAAGTTTGATCTGGGGCGTAACGATCACAGTCGCAGAGGGTGCAATTGCGACTGGCCGCGCAGGAGGGGGACCCGCCGACACCAGAGCATATTTCAGCTGGATGTGCATCTAAGGATGCACATTCAGCTGAAATGCATTACTGCACAGAGACTAGACAGGTCCGCACATTACACACCGCTGGCCAGCCAAAGGCAGGCAGTTGACATTGGTGTGCCAGTCTCAAGTGGTTTATGGCAGTGACATCATGTTCTGCCTGTCGCTCCCATGCTGACTTCAGTTGCCGGCTTCAGGGCCAGCAACAGAAGAGGGTGCCGCATGGTGTGGGAGCAGGGGAAGGTGATTATAATTGTTTATTTTGATACATTAAAGAACTTCAGCAGAACAAGGAATATTTATACCAGGATGGGTCCAGGATGGGAGACATTTATACCAGAATGGAAGACATTCAGGTCTGGCAAAAATTAAGAGACTACTTCACATTTTTATAAAAATCAGCTTCTCTAGATGTCTGACAGCCATTCCATTCCAGTGTCAGTTAATTCCAACCAGAGTACACCTCATTCTACTTAATGTACTTTTGGTTAGGTGATAACCTGAACCAAATCTTATTTAACAAAGGAAAGCATAAAAAAACCCTGCTGTGGTGTTTACAATCTTCTTGCAATAGAACAAGCTGGATGGCAAAACATGTGCTAGTAATATCCCAAAAGTAATAGAAATGAAAAAATAACTTTTAGCCATGCCAAAGGAGTTGAAAAGAAAAGTCTTGAGTGAGGAAAAGAAGGGCTCAATTCTGGCTTTACTAGCAGAGAGATACAGTGATCATCATGCTACCTCCATCCTTAAAATATCTAAGACGGCAGTCCATTACAACAAGGTCAAGCAGCAGATATTGGGGGCAACTAAGCTACAGACCAGGAGAGGACGAAAACGATCCTCTACTGACCGTGATGACCGTAGTCTTATTCGAGTGTCTCTCAGCAACTGCAGGATGACATCAAGTGACCTACAAAAGGAATGGCAGCTGGGGTGAAGTGCACTGCAAGAACAGTTCATAACAGGCTCCTAGAGGCAAGGCTCAAGTCATGTAAAGCTAGAAAAAAAACTTTCATCAATGAGAAGCAAAGGAGAGCCAGGCTGAAGTTTGCCAAAGACCACAAGGATTGAATCATAGAGAATTGGAGTAAGGTTATCTTCTCTGATGAGTCTAATTTTCAGCTTTGCCCTACACGGAGACCTGGAGAGGCGTACAAGCCACAGTGTCTTGCACCCACTGTGAAATTTGGAGGATCAGTGATGATCTGGGGATGCTTCAGCAAGGCTGGAGTTGGGCAGGTTAATCTTTGTGAAGGACGTATGAATCAAGCCGCATACAAGGTTATCCTGGAAAAACAGTTGATTCCTTCTGCTCAGGCAATGTTCCCCAACTCTGAGGACTGTTTTTTCCAGCAGGAAAAGGCACCATGCCACACAACTAGTTCAATCAGTGTGTGGGTGAAGAACCGCCACATGAAATCCCTGTTATGGCCAACTTAATCTCCAGACCTGAACCCCATTGAAAACCTCTGGAATATAATCAAGAGGAAGATGGATAGTCACAAGCCATCAAACAAAGAAGAACTGCTTAAATTTTTGAACCAGGAGTAGCATAAGGACACCCAAAAGCAGTGTGAAAGACTGGTGGAAAGCATGCCAAGACACATGAAAGCTGTGATTAAAATCATGGTTATTTGAGAAAATTTTAGTATTGTTGTTTCTAAATGATTATGAACTTGTTTTCTTAGCATTATTTGAGGTCTGCAAGCACTGCATTTTTTTGTTACTTTGACCATTTCTCATTTTCTGAAAATAAATACAAAATATAGTGGTTGGAAATTCGAAGACATGTTGTCAGCAGTTTATAGAATAAAAGAGCAATTTACATTTTACTCAAATATACATATAAACAGAAAAATCAAACAAACTAAAAATGTTGCAGTGGTCTCTTAATTTTTACCAGAGCTGTATATACCAAGATAGGGGACATATGTACTAAAATGAGGCCCAAGATTGGTGACATTATTACAGGATGGGGGACATACAGATGAAACCAGATGTTTACATACACTATTTGAAAAGACACATCTGCATGTTTTTCTCAATATCTGACATGAAATCAGAATAAACCTTTCCCCTTTAAGGTCTATTAGATTTACCATAATTATTAATATTTGCCAAATGCCAGAATAATGAGACAGAGTGTTTTAAAGCATTTTTATTACTTCCTGCAAAGTCAAAAGTTTTACATACACTAAGATTACTATGCCTGTAAACAATTCTGGACTGCCCACATAATGATGTCATGTGTTTGGAAGCTTCTGGTTTTATGGCAACATCTGAGTTAATTAGAGACACACCTGTGGATGTATTTTAATGCACACCTGAAACACACTGTTACTTTGTGTAGCATCATGGGAAAGTCTCAATAAATCAGCCAGGATATCAGGAAGAGAAGTCTGGACTTGCACAAGTCTGGCTCATCCTGGGGTAAAATTTCAAGATACCTGAAGGTGCCTCGTTCATCTGTACAAACAATAATACGCAAGTACAAACAAGATGGGAATGTCCAGCCATCATACCGCTCAGGAAGGAGACGGGTTCTGTGTCCCAGAGATGAATGTGCTTTGGTCCAACATGTGCATATCAATGCAAGGACAAAAGCAAAAGACGTTGTGAAGATGTTGGTGGAAGATGGTAAGATTGTGTAAATATCTAGAGTGAAACGAGTACTATATCAAAATGGGCTGAAAGGCCACTCAGCCAGGAAGAAGCCATTACGCCAAAAGAAAAAGAAAATGTTAGATTAATGTTTGCAAATGTACTCCAGAAAAAAAAGACTTAATTTTTTGATACATGTCCTGTGGTCTGATGAAACTAAAATTGAAATTTTGGGGCATAATGACCATCATTACTTTTGGAGGAAAAGGGGAGAAGCTTGGAAGCCTAAGAACACCATCCCAACTGTGAAACACGAGGGTGGCAGCATCATGATGTGGGGTTGTTTTTTTGCAGAAGGGACTGGGGCTCTACGCAAAATAGATGGCATCAAGAGAAAAGGAGATTATGTGGCAATACTGAAGCAACATCTCAAGACATCAGCCAGGAAGTTAAAGCTTGGGCGGAAATGGGTCTTTCAAATGGACAATAACCTGAAGCATATTGCCAAAAATGGTAACAAAGTGGCTTAAGGATAACAAAGTCAATGTTTTGGAGTGACCATCGCAAAGCCCTCATCTCAATCCAATTGAAAATTTATGGGCAAAGCTGAAAAGGCAACCTACAAACCTGGATCAGTTCCACTAGTTTTGTGAGAAGCTTCTGTAAGGATATATCAATTGTTTGACCCAAGTCTTTCAGTTTAAGGGCAATGGTACCTACTACTAGTGAAATGTATGGAAACTTTTGAGTTAGCAGTAAGTAATAAAAATGCCTTAAAACATTGTATCTCTCTCATTTTTAAGGCATTTGGCAAACATTAATAATTATGGTAATCCTAATTGACCTAAAACAGGAAAGGTTTATTCTGATTCCATGTCTGATATTGAGAAAAACCTGCATATGTGTGTTTTTACATGATGTATGTAAACTTCTGGTTTTAACTGTATATACCATGATGGGAGACATACTGTATATACCAGGATAGGAACAGATGGGGGACATTACTACATAATGGGGAGGTGGAGCAACACGTATTTCCTTATAGGATTTAGATGGCTACATGGCTCCATACAGATGTTACCAACTTGCGATAGGGGCTTGTCCAAATCTTGCACCAGAGCCCATCGGACTCTAGGTCTGTGAGTGTTGATCTGGTCAGTCTTAGATCTGGCTGGCTAACCCTAGAGCTTTGTTATCAACATATGTCTCTACTAGAGATGAGCGACTTTGCCTTTTTTCGGGTCGAGTCGTGTTTCATGAAAGCCAACTTTCGCAAAAGTCGGGTCGAACGCAATCGGCCGATTATCATGAAAAGTCGAAGGCCGACTGAAACACGAAACCCAATGCAAGTCAATGGGGAAGAAAAGTCGGCAGTGTGTGGAGGACAGTAAACACACCTACAGTGCCCATTTTAATGCCAAAAACATCAATTCTTATTACTTAAGCTTGTCAACCTTAATTTACTTTATAATAATAGTTAGGCATTGAAAACTGGGGGTTATTTGGCTAAAGTTGTGGGGGGATAGAGTTGGCTCCAGATTTTCGTGGGCCCCGGGCCAAAGAGTGTCAATAGGCTCCTTTAACACATACCACAATTCATGATCCTCTGATATGGCAGAGAAACAGCGGTATAGTACAATGAAAAATACTTCACTTCTTACATCACATGACTGATATCCATTTTAATTTGTCCAATAGCTCCAAAAACGGACAGTATATTACTCCATACAGTATTATGGCCACCGCATAGTGCGCTATACAGAGTAATGAGGCCCATATATTTCTCCATACAGAATCATTGGTCCCATATAATGTTTGATACAGTATATGATGAGCTCCACATAATGCTACAGTATATGTTGGTCCCCATGGATGAAGCTCCATTGTCTTATGGGCCCAAATAATGCTCCATATATAATTGGCCCCATTTCTAATGCTCCAGTGTATAATGGGCCCTGTAAATGCTGCTCCAGTGTCTGATGTCCACCTTTGGAATGCTCCAGTGTATGGTGGGCCCCATATATCATTCTCCAGAGTATAGTGCTCCCCAAAAATTGCTCCCAACCTTTAAACAATTAAATAAGTCTCCTCGCAAGGGAATCCCTGTACTAGTCTGGACTCCTCGTCGTCCCCATCTTCCATCTCTCTGCACTTGGACTGTTTAGGCAGAGGGTGTACAGACGTGATGTCATCGCGCTCTCTGACCAGAATGTCACTGTCAGGAAACGAGGAAGATGTCACGGCGGTGGAGCAGGGAGAGGTAAGTATTTCAACTTTGCAAGTGCTGTGATCCTGAGCAAGCAGGGGGGGCCCACTCATTGGCGACGGCACTGGCACAGGGCCCCTCATAGTACGGCGGTGTGTCTGACAGTGGGTGGGGGTGGCCTCCCCTCCCACCGGCAGAGACACTTTTGCGTACTATGAGGGGCCCTGTGCCAGTGTCGTCACACATGAGTATGCCCCCCCACCTGCTCAAGGAGCCTGCACTTTCATCTGCACCTTCCTCTTTGTCACCGTGTAAGGTGGTATAGTATGCGGGAAGGGGAACCTGAGTTTCATCAGGGTCAGATTCTGGCTGTGTAGAGTGCGAGGGGAATGTAGTGGTCTGGGTCAATGTACCAGCAGAATCATCTAACAGTGGCTGGGCATCAGTGCACTTGTGGCGCCCCCAGGAGTACGATCGCCACAGTGGGAATACCTTCCTCCTAGGGAGTGTGATATCATGCTTGGGAGCAACGAAGGATCTCTCTAGCAGTTAAACCCACACACAACACAGTTCCCACTCCAGGCCAGCAGGGAGAGCTCTGAACCTGACTGCTGAGAAGCTGCTCTCTGTGGTCGGGAGGAGGGAAGTTAGGGCAGTTTGTGAAGGGAAGGGGAAGTGTGTGGACGTGAGAAGGGGAGCTGGAGGATGAGCAGAGTTCAGGCTCACTCCTAGCTGGAGCGCATGGTCCGGATTCCGGTCTCCGAATTTGTAGGGACACTGACGGTCCTGTAGCAGAAACCGGAGGAAGAAGCAGCTGTAAATGCTCTGTTCCCAACTAAGGCTCGGAGACCCCAGCAGCCACTTGTGTGAGCCAGAAGCAAAAGGCTATGGCTGCCTGCCATGCGAGAAAGCTCCAAAAGAGAGTCAACAGGGGGAACTTCAGTGAACTCAGTACTGCGGGTACCTCAGATAAGCGCTAGAACGGAGGCCACACTACCTATCTGCAGAGAGAGAATTCCTAATTTGCTTCCAGGCTGACCAACTCCTTCTCCATCTGTACTCTTGGTCCTGGACGGCACTTACCAAGTACAGGTAAAGGAACTGCACGACTGTGTCTGTCACCTTTTCCTGTGCCTGTCACATGGCTCTGCTACATCCTGCACTGCACACCATCTACCAACTCTTTCATCTGCCCTGCGACTACGGCCCTACCTGTGCAGGGCTTCTAGATCTTAGCTGCACCACAACATCTGTCCCAGAGAAGCGACACTGCAGTGCGGGTCAATCTGATCAGAAACCACAGGTGGCGTCATGTATCAATCACCTATAAACGTTATCCACCCCTTTGCATGGACGCCCAGGGCCACGGACCGGGTCACCACAACCATGACACATCCCTCTGAGACACCGGCCCTGAACCGATTAACCCCACTACCCTGGCTGGCCACCAACGCTCCATGTCAGATTCATCTTGGACTGGGGAATTCACGATTTGACTTGATAACACAGGCATGGTATGTGAGAAAGAGCTACATGGACTAATGTGAAGTGTGGCCTGCTGCATCATTCACTTTTGGTGGGGGTGAAGGACACAAGGAAAGGGGTTCTTCCTCAGCAGGAGCCAGCACTTGACGACTCAGTGCTTGCATTTTTTGAAACTTCAGAAGAGGAGGGTGTTGTGAGTTCATTTTCCCCTTCGTCACTGAGGTCTTGTGAACTCCCTATTCTGGTAAAGGAAGGTAATGAGCCTGATTATCAGGCACCTGAGTCTAATGAGGATGACTGGCTGAGTGGAGTCACGGACTGGATATAAGGCTGCCAACGCCCTTCTGCCCTGCGGGTGATTTCTCTGTGGACTTCTAGGACACCAGTCTGATTCCTGCTCCCCTAAAGCTAAGTTTTTTGCTTTGCCTGTTGCATTTGTGTTTTGTTTTTCTTGCTTTTCTGGATTCTGCCACTCCCTGCTGGGGTGAGCTGAATCTCCTTTTGCCAGTTGCTCTGTCTTCAGAATATTCCTGAGTACTGACATAGCTTTTTGAAGCCTAGCGTCTTCAGGGCCTTTTTCACTGTCAGTCTGTTGGCTCTTATTTTCATAGGGTTTTTCACGGATTGCAGACAGCAGCCTTCCTGTCCTTTCCTATGTAGTTAGCTTGGGCCCCATCCTTGCTCAGTCTATCTTTCTGTCTGTGTTAGTGTTTTCATCTTGCTTCACCGTCATTATATGTTGGGGGCTGCCTATTGCTTTGGGGCCTGCTCTGGGGCAGTTTAGATTTCCCCTTTCTTTCTTTAGGCCTATTTAATTCTCCGGCTGTGATCGAGGGGTCTAGGGCATCGTAGGAACCCTCCACGGCTACTGCTAGTTGTGTTGATAAGTTCAGGGGTCTGCAATCCGATAGCTGCCAACTTCTCTGGTTTTCTGGACTTAGCTAGCATTTCTGTTTTTGCCTCCTACGGTGACTCAATCATAACAGGAGGGCATATTAGCTGGAGTCTGTTTCGGCAATGTAAGCCAAAACCAGTTCCTGATGCTCCTGCTTTAATAGAGGTTAACCTACTCCCAGAAAAGGTAGCCTTCCAGGCGTTCTGGAGCCAGACCATGACACAGGCTCAACACCTCCTGCCTTAGCTGCTATTGTGCTTTTGCCACTACCAGCAGATGCACCACCACCATCAGTACCAGCTGGCCCTCCCACGCCCACGTCTGCAGCCTCTTCCACCATACTTCAAAATTTTGAAGAAAATGTACCCAAAATAACATCAGATATATGGTACTGTATCAGAAGCATACAGTTCTATACAGTCAAAGGATAATTGTCAATCTCCCTACATATTTCATGAGTCACACAGAGACGCTCACAGGCTCAGTATGGATTACACAAGAATATAAAAAGTAGAAAAAGGGCACAGTATCATCAGATAGCAGGTATATATAGTATGGTTTAAACATTCTAAATCTCCGTATATATTTCAGGAGGCAGACACAGACGCTCTCAGGCTCAGTATGGATTACAACACAATATAAAAAGCCGTAAAATGGTAATGGATCTGAAGCGTACAGCTGTACACAGTGTAGGGGTCATTGTCAATCTCAGTATTTATTTCCACAGTCAGAAACAGACTCTCACTTGGTCAGTTTGGATTAGACCAGAATATAAAAAGCAGTAAATGGGTAATGTATCACAAGCGTAGAGCTGTATACAGTGTTGGGGTAATTCTTAAATCTACATATAAATTGCAGGAGTAACCCACGGACTCTCACACTCTCAGGATGGATCACACCACAATATAAAAAGAAGATCCGCAAGAAATAATCACACATGTGGGCCAATGTTCCAGGAGTCAATGATACACTTAGAGTGGTGGGTGGAGGAGGACTTCCTGGCAGAAAGGGTACAGTATCACCAGATACCAGATACATATAGCATAGTATTAAACATTAAAAATGTATGTCTATATATCAGGAGTAGTGTTGAGCCACCCCGCTAATGTTCGAGTTCCGTTCGTCGAACAGGAGGCAAGTTCGTCGAATGTTCGACGAACGTTCGACGAACACCATCGAACCCCATTGAAAACAATGGCAGGCAAACACAAACACATACAGACACATAGAAAACAATTACAAAGCACCTTAAAAGGTGTCCCAAAGCAGACAAAATGCTCAGAAGACACAAATAACATATGGAAAAGGGCAACTACATATAGAAAAGAGGTGGAGGAGTAAAAGGAGGAGGAGACACAGATATAGGCATGTCATGCCCTTATAAAGTCAAGAAAGGCTGGAATAAAAATCTAACATTTAAAAAAATTCTAAAATTCTGAAATCGAAGACGATCATATATCGTCGGACTTCCCACCATAAATTATGCCAACTGCCGTTAGGGCGGCGTTATTCCCACGACCCTCCAAACAGCGCCCATGAAGGCAAAGTGTTTGGTTTCCAGGGGCAGTATCGTTGCAAAGCTGAACCTTAAAGGAATGTCCATAAGGGCACCACCAGGAGTGAGCCTGGGCTTAATTGGACTCCACACGGGCATCCTCAACCATGCCAGCCACGGAAAGGATGGACAGATTGCAAGCTTTGTCGATTCTGTGGGTGGGGGTGCATGGCCATTTTTAGTTGTGCTAGCAATTTGTCAGCTTAATTCCGTTAACGAACGAGACTCCAGCATGCGCCCGCGGTCCGCGTCCAGCTTACTAGAGGGACACGTGAGGCTCTGGCACGCGAGATCGAGCAATAACAGGTCTGTCATGCCCTTACATGTCCGGGGCTGCATGCGCGCTACACTGAAAGGACCAGCGTGTGTCGCTTACAGGTGCAGATAACCCGCTGAACCCGGTAAGTGATGGGGATCTGGGATTCCAATTCTTCCCCGCGAACGAGGATTTCCCAGAAAGTGCAGGTCAACCGGAATTCTGGAATTAGGCCTAACCGGCATTCCAGAAAAAATGTGAAAAAATTAAGTGTCCAAACCACAGGTGCTGTAGCTTGCTTAACAGCTGGGCTCCTCTGATGAGTAGCACGCAATTCTTACATAAACAGGCGGCATAGCTTGGTTCACAGGTGGGCTCCTCTGCTGAGCAGTAGACACAGGTACTAGGCCCAAAGTATTCACTGGGCTAAATGGAGTTAAAAAATGGTTCTTACATAAACAGGCAGCACAGCTTGGTTCACGGGTGGGCTCTTCGGCTGAGTAGCAGACACAGTTACTAGGCCCAAAGTATTAACTGGGCTAAATGCAGTCAAAAACTGGTTCTTTCATAAACAGGTGACATAGCTGGGTTCACGGGTGGGCTCCTCTGCTGAGTAGCAGACAGTGCTACAAGGCTCAAAAGGATTTTCTGGACAAGATGCCGTAAAAAATTATTAGAAACACACACGGTGTAGCTCCTTGACAGGTGTAATACACCGCTGGCTACCAGACACCGCTACTATGCCATGAAACTGTCTATTAACAGTGAAAACCATTATTAATGTGAAAATAAAGTTACGCTTTTGGTGAACGAACCGTTCTTGAACGGAACCTCGAACAGCCGAATTTTAAGCAAAGTGTTCTAGTTCGACGAACGGCTCGAACACCGCCCAAAACAGCTCGAATTTGAACTTGGCGAACAGGTCGACTCGAACACCGCTCATCTCTAATCAGGAGGCAGACTCAGACGGTCTCAGGACCAGTATGGATTCGACAAAATTGTAGAAAGTTGAGAAAGGGTACAGTATCACCGGATAACAGGTATATATAGCATAGTTTAAGCATTAAAAATCTCCGTGTATATTTTCGGAGTCCGACAAAGAAACTCACAGCCTCAGTATGGATTAGACAAGAATCTAAAAAGTAGAAAAAGGGTAGTGCATTCGAAGCGTACACCAGTTTACACTGTTGGGGTATCTTTCAATCTTCATATATATTTCAGTCTCAGTAAGACAGTCCAGACTCTCCGCAAGAGGAAACGAGATGGATACAAGTACAAATGGAAAGTCGAGTGATTGCAGAAATTTTGGAATTACTAATCATGGGAAAAACTCCTGGGAGAATTCTCAGAGGCGATGCTGACCCTCAATTACTTTGTCTGTGGAGACAGCGAAAACAGTTCTTGTGAAGAAAGGTTTGCTGTATTGCAGTACCGTGGATGGCATCACCGTTACTCATCTCCATCAAATTGTGATTACAAGGAGAGATGTAGACATTGTCCTCACTGCCTATCATGATCTGTCAGGTAACTTTGGAGTGCAAAAGACAGAAGCCACAGGCCGTAGGCGATTCTGTTGGATTGGCATGAGAGGACACATTTAAAAATGTGGGCAGGAATATCACATGTCTGTGAGTAGGAAAACCGTGAAAGCTGATGATAAACCACCACTGCATCTCATTGTGAGTCGACGTCCATAACAAATGGAAGCCATTGATCATCTGAAGATAGAGGCCAGCAGGACAGAGCATAGCTACGTCTTAACCATCATCTATCAGTTCACCAAATTTGTATTGACAGTCCCAGTGAAGGATGTAACAGCCCAGACTACACAGCGATGGAGAAGGGAGACGTAAGTATTGCAAGTGCTGGGGCCCGGAGCAAGCAGGGGGGGCTCAAACATGGTCGGCGGGACTGGCACAGGGCCCCTCATAGTACGGCAGTGTATCTGACGGCGGGTGTGCACCCCCACCATCAGAGACACTTGATTGTACTATGAGGGACCCTGTGCCAGTGCCGTCGCCGAAGAGTGGGCCCACCCACCTGTCCAGGGCAACGGCACTCGCACGGGTGTGTGCGCCAGGTGGTGACCCCGGCAATAGGGGGGGAGGCAGCCCAGTGAGGGAGGTTGAAAAAATGGCATATGTTGATGTTGGACATTCAGCAGCTGAAAATGGAGGAATTGGAGAAGTCCAAGGAAGAGGAGGACAAAAGCGAGCCATTTTTCTGGCAACCTACGTGTCAGCAGGGGAAGGTCGGACAAAATCCTTTGAAACCCATGCATGATTCATTTTAATGAAGGTTAGATCATCAACATTTTGGGTCGACAGACGGGTCCTTTTTTCTGTCAGGATTGATCCAACAACACTGACGACTCTTTCTGATAGCACACTAGCAGCTGGGCAAGCAAGCTCCTGTAAGGCATATTGTGCCAATTCAGGCCAGGTGTCCAGTTTACAGGCCCAATACTCAAAGGGGAATGACCTGTAATGGAGAACATCGATATGGGAGGAGAAGTAGTTTGTAACCATAGTTGACAACTGCTGTCTCCTGTTACTTTCAATCGATGCAGTATTACCAGTCATGTGAGCAGTACTTGAAAAATCAGTCCACAACATGGTCATGAAAGCCCTGTGTCCAACGCCACTTGGGCTGTGTGCACCACGAACACCTCTTCCATGTTGCCCTCTATGGCTCGTGGGAGAGCCATCACCGCCGCTGTGTGCTGGGAATGCCTCAAACAAACGGTTTACCAGAGTTGCTTGTTTGTTAGCCCATATTAGCTCTAGGTTCTCCTGTGGCATGATGTTTTGGAATTTGCCTTTATAGTGTGGAACCAGGATGCTGGCCAACCAGTAGTAGTCATCGTTCATCATTTTGGCAATGCAGGGGTCCCTTTTTAGGATCTGCAAGGCATAATCTGACATGTGGGCCAATGTTCCTGGTGTCAATGATGCACTGTGAGTGCTGGGTGGAGGAGCACTTTTTGGCAAATCAACATCCCTCCAGTCACGCGCAAACCCTGTACCTGACCTTGCCACGTCAACATTTTCTTTTGCCCCCTGAGATGCATCCTCCTCCCCTAAATAATCATCCCCATCATCCTCCTCTTCTTCCCCTTCTTCCTGCACCTCCGTCCAGGAGAGTTCCCTGAGCAGACAATGGCTGACTGTCATCAATGCTTCCCTCCTCCTCTTCCTCCTCGGCTGCAGACACCTGCTCCTTAATGTGCACAAAGTTTGCATGAGCAGACACATAAGTGGGATGCTCATGCTTATGATGGCGTCGTCTGCGCTTACCAGCCGTGTGCATTCCTCAAAACACTGAAGGACTTTACCTAGATCTTTCTGCTTCGACCACAGCACACCAGACAACTCCATGTCTGCCCTCAAACTGCCTGCCCATGTATCCTCCCACAAATGCATTACAGCCTGCCTCTGTTCGCACAGCCTCTGAACCATGTGCAGGGTGGAGTTCCACCTTGTTGCAACGTCGATAAATAGGCGATGCTTGGGAAGGTGGAGCAATCGCTGCAGCTACTGCATACGACTGGAGTGTACGGGCGACCGGCGGATGTGTGAGCACAGTCTTCGCACCTTATAGAGCAGGGCAGTTAACTCTGGGTAATTATTGAGGAAGCACTGTACCACCAGGTTCAAGGTGTGAGCCAGGGAAGGTATGTGTCTGAGTTTTGAAAGGGCTATGGCTGCCACAAAATTCCGGCCGTTATCACTAACTACCTTGCATGCCTCAAGATGTAGACTGCCTAGCCATGACTCAGTTTGTCGCTGCAAGTAGTCGGCCAGTACCTCCGCGGTGTGTCTGTTGTCGCCCAAACACATCATCTTCAACACCGCCTGCTGATGCTTACCACTAGCTGTTCGATAGTGGGACACCTCGTGTGCAACACTGGCAGCTGCAGATGGAGTGCTCGTGCAACTGCGCTCTGTGGACGAGCTTTGACTTATGGAGGAGGAGGAGGGTCGAACGCCTACAGCCAACTGTTTGCTATACCGTGGGCTAGGCAGCACTGTCCCACCGCCGCTGTCCCCTGTGGAGCCTGCATCCACCACATTAACCCAGTGTGCAGTGATGGACACATAACGGCCCTGGCCATGCCTACTGGACCATGCATCTGTTGTGAGGTGCACCTTTCCACTCACTGATTGCTTGAGTGCATGGACAATGCGGTCTTTCACATGCAGGTGGAGGGCTGGGATGGCTTTTCGAGAAAAGAAGTGCCGACTGGGTAGGTCATAGCATGGTACTGCGTAGGCCATGAGCTCGCGGAAAGCTTCGCTTTCAACCAACCGGTAGGGCATCATCTCTAACGATATTAGTTTGGCAATGTGGGCATTCAAACACAGTGTACGCGGATGAGAGGATGAGTACTTTCTTGCCCTACTCAGAGTCTCTGGTAGGGTGAGCTGGACTTGAGAGCTGCATATGGTGGAACTAGCGGTGGATATGGCGGACTGAGAGGGTTGGTGATGGCGATGGTGTTGGTGGTCTTGCTGATGGCCTAGATTCAGTCTTTTGTAGAAATAACACTGTGACTCCCTGACTGCTTTGGCCTTGCAACGACACCTCAACATTTGCTGCTGGTGGTGTGCTAACCGGTGGGCTTACAGAGGGGGAAGCGATGTAGCATTGTTGACTACCTTCATTCGGAGCAGGTGCACATGTGGTATGTGAGGTTTGGTAGTCCGTCCACGCTTGCAAGTGCATGGTGGTTAAATGTCTAAGCATGCAATTGGTATTCAAATTTCTCAGATTTTTCCCTCGGCTGAAGGTCTTTGCACACTTTTTACAGATAACCTTTGCCTGATCGTTAGGATTTTGTTCAATAAAGTGCCACACTGCTCTCTTCCTACTATGGAAGACATTTTGAGGCCTTGCACGCTGTGCTAATTTGACCGTCTGGCCAAGCTGTCCTGCAACTCTTAGTTTTTGTAAACCGTTTTTGGACTGCTACGAGCTGCCAGATAACAGCTGTTGCGACGTTGATGCCTGCTGCGGATCCTCCTCCTCCTCTTCTGAGCTATTGGCAGTGGCACCCTCTTCCCCCAATGGATGCCAATCTGGGTCAACAACTGGGTCATCCATCACTTCCTCTTCAATTTCATGTGCACCTTCCTCTGTGTCACCGTGTAAGGTGGTATAGAATGCGGGAAGGGGCACCTGAGTTTCATCAGGGTCAGATTCTGGCTCAGTACACTGCGAGGACAATGTAGTGCTCTGAGTGAATGTACCAGCAGAAAAATCTAGCAGTGGCTGTGCATCAGTGCACTCCATGTCCGATTCATCTTGGACTGGGGAATTCATGATTTGACTTGATAACCCAGGCATGGTATGTGAAACTGTCATGGATGGATTTTTGATTAGGTAGATATACCCTTGTGCATGCTGTGGCCTGTCCTAATTAGACAGAGTCTTATTGAGTGCTCAAGGAAGGAAAGACGCCACACCTGGTTAGCAGCAATCCATTCCAGCAGAACTCTGGAAGTTTATTGAATATACCTGGTTTTATTAGTTCGTACAAAGGAGTGGTTACTCATTAACATAAAGGCTGAACTTCTTATCTAATTGGTCAGTTTAAATACATGAACATATATGGGTGTCCAACCTGAGGTGACTTAAGAATCAGATGATTTACTGCCCCTTGTCTTACAATGTCAGCAAGACTCCAAAATCGGCTTGGACCATCTGGCCTAACTTCCTCTTCTGTATGTCTGGGACAAATGTCACAAGTCAATGCTATCATGAGGTAACATCAGCTCCCCAGACTGGTTCATGGGGTTAGGTCATCTCCAGTAACTAGCTACAAAGTTCAGGACAGCTGTGATTATATCTCTAAGTGCGCATATAGGAATATATAGAGTGTATATGAGTATATGGAGTATATATGAGTATATAGCATATAGCCTATAGCAGGCAAGTGAGAGCTAGATGAAATACATATACATATATATTTCCATAACAAAATGAGCTCTATGGAGTAATCTGTAGTGTGGCCTGCCGCATCCTTTTGGTAGGGGTGAAGGACCCAAGGAAAGGTGTTGTTCCTGACTAGGAGCCTCCACTGGCGACTCAGTGCTTTTATTTTTTGAAACTTCAGAAGAGGAGGCGATAGAGCTGGAGGCTGTGTCAGCAATGTAAGCCAAAACTTGTTCCTGAAGCTCCGGCTTTAAAAGCGGTTTAAATATTCCCAGAAAAGGGAGCCTTCGAGGCCTTGTTGAGCCAGTCGATGATGCAGGCTCAACACCTCCTACCTTAGGTGCTATTGTGCTTCTGCCACTACCAGCAGATGCACCACCACCACCATCAGTACCAGCTGGCAACCCCCGCCCACTTCCACGGCCTCTTTCACCATACTTCCTCATTTTTGGAAAAATGTATTCAAAATACCACCAGCTACAGTGGGGAAAAAAAGTATTTAGTCAGTCAGCAATAGTGCAAGTTCCACCACTTAAAAAGATGAGAGGCGTCTGTAATTTACATCATAGGTAGACCTCAACTATGGGAGACAAACTGAGAAAAAAAAATCCAGAAAATCACATTGTCTGTTTTTTTTTTCATTTTATTTGCATATTATGGTGGAAAATAAGTATTTGGTCAGAAACAAGCAATCAAGATTTCTGGCTCTCACAGACCTGTAACTTCTTCTTTAAGAGTCTCCTCTTTCCTCCACTCATTACCTGTAGTAATGGCACCTGTTTAAACTTGTTATCAGTATAAAAAGACACCTGTGCACACCCTCAAACAGTCTGACTCCAAACTCCACTATGGTGAAGACCAAAGAGCTGTCAAAGGACACCAGAAACAAAATTGTAGCCCTGCACCAGGCTGGGAACACTGAATCTGCAATAGCCAACCAGCTTGGAGTGAAGAAATCAACTGTGGGAGCAATAATTAGAAAATGGAAGACATACAAGACCACTGATAATCTCCCTCGATCTGGTGCTCCACGCAAAATCCCACCCCGTGGGGTCAGAATGATCACAAGAACGGTGAGCAAAAATCCCAGAACCACGCGGGGGGACCTAGTGAATGAACTGCAGAGAGCTGGGACCAATGTAACAAGGCCTACCATAAGTAACACACTACGCCACCATGGACTCAGATCCTGCAGTGCCAGACGTGTCCCACTGCTTAAGCCTGTACCTGTCCGGGCCCGTCTGAAGTTTGCTAGAGAGCATTTGGATGATCCAGAGGAGTTTTGGGAGAATGTCCTATGGTCTGATGAAACCAAACTGGAACTATTTGGTAGAAACACAACTTGTCGTGTTTGGAGGAAAAAGAATACTGAGTTGCATCCATCAAACACCATACCTACTGTTAAGCATGGTGGTGGAAACATCATGCTTTGGGGCTGTTTCTCTGCAAAGGGGCCAGGACGACTGATCCGGGTACATGAAAGAATGAATGGGGCCATGTATCGTGAGATTTTGAGTGCAAACCTCCTTCCATCAGCAAGGGCATTGAAGATGAAACGTGGCTGGGTCTTTCAACATGACAATGATCCAAAGCACACCGCCATGGCAACGAAGGAGTGGCTTCGTAAGAAGCATTTCAAGGTCCTGGAGTGGCCTAGCCAGTCTCCAGATCTCAACCCTATAGAAAACCTTTGGAGGGAGTTGAAAGTCCGTGTTGCCAAGCGAAAAGCCAAAAACATCACTGCTCTAGAGGAGATCTGCATGGAGGAATGGGCCAACATACTAACAACAGTGTGTGGCAACCTTGTGAAGACTTACAGAAAACGTTTGACCTCTGTCATTGCCAACAAAGGATATATCACAAAGTATTGAGATGAAATTTTGTTTCTGACCAAATACTTATTTTCCACCATAATATGCAAATAAAATGAAAAAAAAAACAGACAATGTGATTTTCTGGATTTTTTTTTCTCAGTTTGTCTCCCATAGTTGAGGTCTACCTATGATGTAAATTACAGACGCCTCTCATCTTTTTAAGTGGTGGAACTTGCACTATTGCTGACTGACTAAATACTTTTTTTCCCCACTGTATATGGTACTGTAAAACAAGGTACAAGGTGTATATAGTATTGGGGAGAATTGGAAGCTCCCTAAAGATTTTAGGAGGCTGAACTATTATCGCAGGCCCACTATAGATTACACCTCAATTTAACTGGCTGAAATAGGCAGGTGTATGACCAGACACAAGGTGTGTATATAGTATTGGGGAGAATTAGAAGCTCCCTAGAGATTTTAGGAGGCTGAACCCACTATAGATTACACCTCAATTTAACTGGCTGAAATTAGCTGGTGTATGACCAGGCACAAGGTGTGTAGATAGTATTGGGGAGAATTGGAAGCTCCCTAGAGATTTTAGGAGGCTGACAATGATGCTCTCAGTCCAAGCATGGCAGCAGGCAGCCTAATAAGCAGGACTGCTGCACACAAAAGTGTGAAAAATGAACGCTTGGTAACTGTGCAGAAAAGAGGAAGAAAAGTATTTTTGCTTTTAAAAAAGCAGCTTGCACAGCAGTGTGAAAACAGCAATGCAGCTATCAAGGAGCCTTATAAGGCAGCCTAATAACCAACAGAGCTGATGCACAAAAATAGAGCCTCCTCTGTCACTGCACACAAACTGTTGTATTGTAAGTGGAAATTGCTAACAGCAGAAGCAGTTTTTTTTTCTTCTTCCCTGCCTAACACTCTCCCTTATTCTGAATCAGCAGCTGCAACCTCTCCCTAATGCTAAGATCAGCAGAAGTAAGATGGCGGTCGGCGTTCACGCCCTTTTATAGCCCCTGTGACGCCACACAAAGCCAGCCAATCACTTGCATGCCCTTCTCAAAGATGGTGGTGACCTATGCCTATGTCATCGCGTTGCCCACAGTGTGCGTCCTCCATCATTCGCTGAAAAAGGGCGCTGGAAGCATCTTTTCATGAAACCTGACTTCAGCGAAAGTCGGCGACTTATGAATTTGACCGACCTGTTTCGCTCAACTCTAGTCTCTACTTTACACATATTTTTACTTTTTTAGAGGCTCGTCCTACATTATCCCAAAAACGCCAGAAGTGAACTTTTGAACAATCCAAATCCTTACTAAGTATCAGGAAGTGGATTTATGTCATTTACCATTAAATTGTAAAAAATTGGCCCATTTTAGCCGTACTTTGTGGTCACATAATAGGCACTGCAGACACGCCTGTGACAAATTATAACTGAACACCCCCTCCCGTCTCCTCCAATCGGTGATAATGTGGCTTTTTGTGTGTGCTTTTTCCTCTGTTTCACAGCCAAAAACATGCAGGAAACTTCATTATTCTTTCTAAAGATCCATGTTTTAAAGCCATTTTTACTAAGTTTCTTGTATTCACAGTGAAGAGATTATGGAAAGTGTCAGAATTCACAAAAATATGGCTGTTTATACAGAGAGCTCAAGACACTCAGCACGGAGGCGCAATTGTCCATAAATCTCCCTCCTTATCCCATTGCCATTTATATCAGCAGGTAATGTATCTGTTTCATTGCCAAGTCCATCAAGTTTATTGAGCTAATTAGGAACTATCAATACTGATAGGTTACTGGTACAGGAAACCTCGGATTGTCATTGGCTGTTCTGGTCCCCATCTTATTACAGTAGTTTGTGCATCATTTAAAAGGTTTGTATATGATTAGAAAAATATGTCTGCCTTCTTCCAAAAATAGTGCCCCTACATCCACAAGTTTTGCCTGTTATTGCAGCTTGGTCCAATTGACATCCTTAAAGCAGAAGTGAAATAGTGATTGACAACCACTGGGTGGGGGCAGTCACTGGGACCACAAGTGATCTAGAGAACCAGTTCTTGGAACCCAAGAAGTGGACACTTCTGAGCCCGATCGTGAAAGGTGCAGAGGTGCATATACCTCCAATCCGTTCATTGCCAATTCACTCCCAGAGAAAACCAATTAAAGTGAACAGCTTTTCCCAGAAACCCCATGGGCTTTAAAGGGAGCAGACATCAAGCATGTGCACCTCTGCTCCATTCAAGATGTGCCTCTGCGGGAACCCGGATACTTGGGTTCCGGGGCCCTGTTCTGGGAATCTCAGGGGATCTAACCCTCAGCAGTCCTGCAGAAAGGGGCTTACACTAATTTGGAAATTACCTTTTAACCCCTTAATGATGAGCACCGCACATGTATACTGGCGTAAGGAGCAAGCTCAGGTAATGAGCCCGCCCCATTTCCGGCATATAATAGCTGTGTTAATCAGGCATAATTTGTCTCTAACAGCAGTGGGTGGAGCTGAGTTCCACCCGTTGTAGTTATCCAGCAGTAATGCAACTCTCATACTCTGCAACTTTTTAATTCTGAATTTTCTATTTTGTATTACCACTTAAATTGAAAAAAAATGCATGTTTGGTTTTGTCGTTATTATACTGACCTGAACAATCATATTGCCATGATCATATTGATAATCACATTGATAAGTAAATAATCATATTTCTCACACAATGATTGACATAAAAACAAACACAAAAACAACTACGGAATTTTGCCTTTATTTACAATTTCACCACAAATTTTTCCAGTTTTCCATTATTATCGCATGGTAAAATGGATGGTGTCATTTAAAAGCACAAATCAAAAAATAAAAAACAGATACGGCTCTTGATAGAAGGCAAGGAAAAATAAAAGTGCAAAACTGGAAAATTGTCCTGAATGAATTAAAGGAGTTCGCTATTGAAACTGTCCCACATCTCTTATAGACCAGTGGCAACAAGGGGACATTTTCCAATTCTGTGCACTCTAGTACCTTGTCCTTCTGATTATTTTGGCTTGCAGATGAGGTTAACATGGCCACCATTCAAAAGACTGTAATGGTAAAAGATACTTTTCCTTGTCTACTAGTTATAACATTCTAAGGGAATGGGGATCAGGAGACTGATAAAACTCATTTTTACATCTAAAGCTAAAACTGGAGCAATGACTATATAGTCAACTTTACATGATACTGTACTATGAAAGAGCTATGTTTAGTCAATAGGGGGCTGTGTGGAAACCATGAAATTGTGTGTGTGGCTATGAAGGCTATTATCATAGGTGGGGACTATCATACTGTGCGAGGGCAGTGGTGACAATTACACTGTGTGTTGTCAGTGGTGACTGACTATCATACTTTGTAGGGGCAGTGATAACCATCATATTGTGTGGGAGGGCAGTAGTGGCCATCATTCTGTGTGGGGGGCAGTGGTGTCCATCATACTATGGGGGACCATAATATTGTGTGGGGGGCTGTGGTGACCATAATAATGTGTAGGGGGCTGTGGTGACCATCATACTATGCGGCAGAATAATACTGTAATGCTGTGTGGGGGGCTGTGCTCATCATCATGGGGGGATATGGCTTGAACATCATGCTGTGTGGAGTTTGTGGGGCCATCATGCTGTGTAGGTAGAGGAATATGGAAACGTGAATCTAGGTTGGGGAATTTTGGGTGGTATCATACTCTACGGAGGCCATGGAAGGGGTTTCATAGTGGGAGAGAACACTAAAGGGTTTCAGTAGGTATAAAATAACTGTTTAAGTGCTGCAATAGTTGTTCCTCTCTGTATTTTGAAAAGTTGTGAGATATGCCCTTCTGTGACTGCACCTATATGCCATGATAGGACATTTACTATAGTGCCCTATGATTTCTATGTATGCCCTTGCTCAGTGGCATTATTGCACAGAGGCACAGTGAGGAATCAGTATCATAGGGAGAGCACAGAATGCATTATTATTATTATTATTATTATTATTAGAAAGCACAGGGGTGAGTGTATTATTATAAAGAGGTTTGAGGCCATTATTATTATAATGGGTCAAGGTTAATTATTACTATAGGGAGGCTCATGGTGCATTATTTTCATGGGGTGTTGTTCAACTGCAAGGAGGCACAGGAGAGCATTATTACTTCGATCCTACGAGCAAGGACAGACAAAACATTACTGTATAGGGGCTCAGAGGGGGCAATCTTCCTGGGACACAATTGGAGATAACTACTACTATATAGGGCACAGAGGGGCATTTTTACTGTCTAGGGCATTGGTTATAGCACTCTATGATTTGAGGCAGGAAAAGGGAGAGGGGTTATGGAGAAGCAGTAAGTCAAGGATGTCTGTATGTTACTTTTTGCAGGGTACGGATGGAAGAAGAGGTAATGGCGGTCTGGGCTGAATGGTATAAAACTGATAATACCATTATATAGTCAATGTATGGTAGTAATATCAGTCAGTCCAAGTACATTGGTTAAGGTTAACGATCAGTATGGTGGTATTATCGTTACTATATATACTGCTAATATTTTGTTCTACTCTGGAGTATTTATTTGATATATTGTAATATTATTATTATTGCAGTAATATTAAATACATATACATTTAATGTCAGAAGGAAATTAAGATTCTCTACAAGGCCTATATTTCCAGTAAAACAGTTATAAAAGAATATAACAGCATTATTCAAAGCGTAGGTCTTCTTGTAAATCATAATTTCCTTCAGACAGTGTAGTATTAGTAATAGAGACCCCAATCTGGGGAAGATGATGAAGCCTGCATGGGCCCGTGTGCTTTCAAATGATTGAATTTTATTCCCAGCCCATCCATGATTATAGTGTCATGTATTCTTAATGGATTTGTGGCAGCTCTGGATCTGCTGGAATTTAAATGTTGCTTTTTTCCTTTAGGTCCAACAAGAGTTAATGTTAATGTGGTCAGCTGATATTGGTTGGTAACCACTCCTACTTCCCTTTAAATAGTCACATGACCCATCAGCTGATTGTCAGTTAGGCTGGGTTCACATAGCGTTAAAGGGGTGCATTTAATGCATCCGTTACATAGTGGCATTAACGCTGTTACGGCGGCGGAACACGCTTAAAAAAATATAAATAAACTTGTTCGCCGCCCGGGGTCCACCGTGCGGCCGGTGTAATAACCGCTGCTGAAAAGGCAGAGCACCAGGACGATAATGTGCACAGGAAGAACTGAACCTGGTGCACAAAAGCAAGCTCTGTTAAAACTCACAGAGCTGTACCCAAAACACAAATGCAAAAAACGCTGAGTCTGTATTAGCCTCACAGACACTCAGCGGCACACGTGCGGTAGCCAAAGCCGGAGTAGTTAAGAACAGCACTACACCTGAATGGACTTACCGTAAGTAGGCGTGTGCACAGCGTCGCAACTGCGAATGCCAAAAGCGGGCTGCAAGCGCGATATAGCAGGCGCGAAGCAGGACGCTGGCTGCTGCAACTGGCGGAGCTTGAGCGCGCTGGCGCTAGCGCGCACACTGGCTGTATCCCAATCACTCACACATTCGTGTTATCAGAGGGAAGGGGTTTCTTAATAAGTCATTCACCAGTCCAAGCATCAGTCACCAAACACACAGCAGCAAGTATGGAAAATACTAGCACATGGCTTAGCGGCCATGCGCACTTTTTATAGCGTACGGGACCTGCCGGAAACCTCCAGAGGCCCGAGCATAACCAATCAAATCAGGAGCAGGACCTGAGCACCTGACTCCTGAACTCCAATGAGAGCTAGTCCCGTGAGCATGCTCAGACGCAGGGAAAAAGGACTTAGCCGCAGGAGACAAATGTGAGAATCTGGGTTGCTGCATTTGCATAGAATGACCCAGATTCCTAACAAACGCTATGTAACGAATGCGTTAACGCACCCATAAACTGCCATAGACGAGTGCATCGTTAACGCATGCCATAATCAGCATGCGCTAGTGATGTGCCGTCTTTCTGTGACAGACCCTCGGACGCGGGCTGCAGAATCCGAGGGTCCGTCACTGCTAGTGCAGATGAAGCATCTGCGCTAGTGGTAAGCATAACGCTATGCGTTGAATGGACTGCTTTAATGCTATGTGAATCTAGCCTTATAGAGTTTTCTTCTATGCAGACCAGTTAGGTGTTGGAGTTCGCCTGTGACTGTGGTATTGTGGCTGTTGGAGTTATGTTTACCTGCAGCAGCAGATTCTGATCTGAGTTGTATCCTTTCTGTCAGTCCCTTGTTTGTCTCTTTCCCTGTGTAATATCATCTGCAGTGGAGATGCCAGCATGCTTACTGGCCAGGGTTAGTAGAGGTGACAGCAAGGGACCAGGCATGTGACGGTGGCGGGGGGAAGGACCCACATAGGGCGTTAGGGAAGCTTAGCGACAGGCACAGGTTGGTGTCAGGAGGTATCCCATCCCTAGCTCCCGACGATTAGGGCCTTCCTCTCCTTTTTTCCATATTGTTGTACTTATATGCTGTGTCGTCTGCCGGACATACCCGTGTCTGATCGTCACATATAATAAAGGGCCCTATCTGCACTAACGCCTGGATCCCTTTTTGCGGAGCTTTGAACATAAACCCTGACAGAGCCACTGAATGTGTGTTAAAACGCTATGCAAATATAGTCTTAGGGTCTTCCATACTGACAACATAAATGTGAAATTATTCTTACTATTTATAGTCAGTTTTCCTTTAATACAGAATAATCCTCAGTTTTTTCCTTATAAATATTCTTCCCACTCAGCAAAATTACCAGGCATTGCATTTAAATACAGATTTCTTTCGGAAAGTTGGGTACTAAATTGTTTAAATTAAACAGCAAATGCCTTGGGGAGATTCAGTTCCTCCATTGTTCCTCACATCAGTCTTTATTATACTTCACAGATTATACTATTAAGTTGGAAATCTCAAGAGAGCCATCTCATATTAGCTAAATAAGTCTAAATACAAAATATCGGCCTTTCATCCCAGGAGACATTTAACCTAAACCACAATGGTATATGTTTCACAGAAAGCAGCAATACTAATGGAGAAACCTCCTCTGTTCAATGAACACTCACAGTTTATGTTACTGGGCTATAAATGGAGTTCTAGCTTCGTGTGATAACCACTTAGAAAACAGATCCATGAAAAATGTCCCTGTCCCACGGTACAATAACTTGAACAGGTAATATTTCAAAACTTTCTACCCGTCAGACATTTCCAAGTAATATCTAACCTGGGCAATTTATGTTGAGCAATTATATATATACATCTGTTACATCTGGTCACATCTTCTGTAAATAGTGATGTTGACTATCCAAGTACAACATGGGCATTATCTGGTATATAGTGATGTGTGTACAGCTGGTATAAGTTTTACATCTTCTTGCATATAGTGATATAGACAGTTATGGTGTAATCTAGGCATCTTCTAGTGTATAAGTATATACTGTAGGTAAACTGGTATAATATGTTCTGTGTACAGAGCATATCATCCATAGTGGTACACCATGTAGACCCTATTGTGCCCGTTAACTGTGGTAAGGCCCGATGCCTCCCTCTCCCGACCTTCCCACTGGTTTTCACAATTTTAATAGTATCTTCATCCTTAAAATGTAGATACCATGGAATAGAATGGTGCATCATACAGCTTGTGACTGAGACTCAGAAGAGCAGGCACGATGATGTTTCTACATTGTGCCTGTTCTTCAGAACCTCAGATTGAACACTACTGATAGTAGTAATAGTGATAGTATTTACTTATTAATTTTTAAATGTGAGTACTTGTACAAGTCTGTGAGGAACATAATGCTGTGTGGGAGTTTGTGGGGGGATCATACTGTGTAGGGCACTGTGTGGGAAAATCCTACTGGGTGGGAGGCTGTGGGGCCATGAAACTGTGTATGGAGTTGTGAACCCATTCAATGTGTATAGGGGAGTTATGGGGCTGAAAGGGGGTGAGATATAATGTCTTTCATGCTTCCTTTCCCTCTGTCTGTCTTCCGGTTCTTGATGTTTACAAATGTGTTTTATGATAATTGCCTGTGTTACTGCTACATGTATAACTATGTATTACCGCTCATCATTTATGGTATTGCCACATGAATGTGTTACCATTTTATAGAAAACTGTAAAATATTGCCTTGTATTCCTATATTATAGTATAATATTCAGAATTGAGAGTCCTCAGTGGTTGATACCTTTTAATGGCTAACTGAAAAGATGGTAACACATTGCAAGCTTTCGAGACTACTCAGGTCTCTTCATCAAGCATAGACTAATACAAAATCTGAAGAGTCACATATTTATGCACAATACAGCACAGAAAAAATGCAATAGATGAGACAAGTGACGTGAAGCAGAATTATGATTATGGGAGAGGGAGAAACATAAATATTGGACCAGTTCATAGATAAGGAGTCCAGATGTTTTATTGTCCTCTGATTGGGGTATCCTAATGTGTTGTGATGCCCCCACAAGGTCTTAGGAGCAAATTCCTTAATTGATGTAAAAAGACATAAATCCATGCGACACATTCATTCCAGCATTGAGAGCTATAGGTCAACATAGTGAATGGAAACTGTTGGAATCATACTGTATATAGGGAGTTGTGGGGGACATTATCATCATACTGTATACAAGGAGCTATGGGGCAAGCATAGTGAGTATGAGGAGATGTGTGGGCATCCTTCTGTATAAAGGGAGCTATGGTGGCTATCATACTGTGTCTAGTGGGCCTGTGGTGGTCTTCATACTGTGTGGGGAGCTGTAAAATCAATAATACTGTGTTTATGGGGTTGTGGGGTCATCATTTGTGTGTGGCAGGCTGTGGGGAAATCATACTATGAGGGGGACACTTTAAGGGCATCATATGGAAGCATTATATTGTGTTGGGGTTGTTTTTGTTAGATATTATATTGTTTGCAGGTCAGTGTGGGGATATTTTACTGAGTTGGGGTACTGTTGCAACATCATACTTTGCTGGAGGCACTGTGGAATTACGGTATGATACTATTTATGGGAGGGGGACTGTGAGCTGAAATTGCTGGGGGGAGGGGTCAGCCTACTAACCAAATATTTTTTTAAGGGTGTGGGGGTAATTAGGACTTATTATCTGAGGCCTTGTGATTTCTATGTATGCCGCAGTCTGTATATAACAATATTGATCATACTGATATAATTTGGGCATCTTCTTGTATTTAAGCATATATGCACACCTGATGTAAGCCAAACATTTTCTTGTATAGAGTTATATTATTTATGTTGGATGAACCTGGTCATCTTCTGGTATAGAAATATATGTAAGTGTATCTATAAGGGCAAAGGAGTTAGAAATATTTCTAGGTTAATCAATAACTAGTTATCTCAATGCTCATTACGTCTTGGTCCACTGAACCATTCACCTGATGAGTATCTTCAAATTCTTTTCCCGTGTTTGTGTTTCCGTTATTGAGATCTTCCTTCTGGTTAATATTTTTAAGTGTTACTCATCCATCCTCTGCATGTGGTAACATTTTTGGGGCTCTGAGATTTGTGGGTGAGATCCACAATGTACAGGATACTATATGTATGAGAGATCCACTGGGAATAACAAGAGAGGATCTGAATATGTAGAGATGTAATATGGAGGCATAATGATTGAAAAACAGACACAGGTTCATCAAATTTAACCTACAATCTTAATATGCTGATCCAGAGAAGGCAAAAACCCAATGAGGAAGATGTTAATTGCCTCAATTTAGGGGAAAGATTCTTTCCCAACTCCATATTTGGAAAACAGACTACTTCCCTGGTTCAGCGTCCCACCACAGAATTTAGTATTCATAACTTGTAATATTAATTTTAAGAAGTAAAGCATCCATGCCCTCCTTGAACTTGTTTAATGAATTGACCATCACATCAGCATGTGGCAGAAAGTTCTATCATCTCACTGCTCTTACAGTAAAGAATCCATAGTCTCACTGCTCGAACAGTAAAAAATCTCAGTCTGTGATGATGATTAAAGGGAATCTGTCACCCTATTTTTCGCCTATCAACTGCCGGCACTGACATCAGGGGCTTATCTACAGCATTCTGTAACGCTGTACAAAAGCCCCCGATGTAAACTGAAAGATAAGAAGAAAGAGTTAGATTATACTCACCCAGGGACGGTCCTGGTCAGGTCCAGGTCCGATGGGTGTCACGTTCCGGTCCAGTGCCTCCCTTCTTCTAACGGTGACGTATTCTTCTTTGCTGCCTGTCGTGATTCCTCTCTCCTGTCGGGAGAGGTCCGTTACCTGTGCACTGCAGTATTCTGCTCTGCCCTCAACAGGGCAGAGCAGTGCGTCTGCGCAGGAGCCACAACAGGCAGCAAAGAAGAAGACGTCACCGTTAGAAGAAGGGAGGCGCCGGACTGGACCATGACACCCATCGGACCCGGACCGAACCAGGACCGCCCCTGGGTGAGTAATAATCTAACTCATTTTTCTTATCTTTCAGGTTACATCGGGGGCTTATCAACAGTATTACAGAATGCTGTAGATAAGCCCCTGATGTCGGTGCCGGCAGACGATAGGTGAAAAATAGGGTGACAGATTCCCTTTAAACCGTCTTTCCTCTAGACATGGAGAATGTTCCTTTGTCAGTGAGTCACCTGTCAAGCAGAGGAAGATGGGACTGAGTGGATGATTGACCCAGGGAGGCAGGAGCTTGAGAAGTGCTTTGTCATGCCCAGAGCACTTGATACTTATTTGCATATGAATTAAAACAGTGATTTTTCAGTTGTCAGCAAACAACAGATTGCATCAGTAAGGTATAGATGAGATTATTTGTCAGAGGATAACATGACCATATAAACAGTTTAGGAGAACAGGAGAGTGGATAAGGCTGACAGTTTCCTTTTTAAAGGTTGCATTAGTTTTCATCAATATGGCTCTTTTATTCTTGTCTATAGACTCTTCTGGTATTTTCTTGAATAGGGCCAAGCATGGCACTGTTTCTGGACAAAAGTGTTTCTCAAATCACAACCCTCTTAATTATCTTCTTTTATGCTTTTGGAATTATGGTATTTAATATCTACTATATAATCGTCTAATTCTGTCTGTAACGGAAATCCTGCGTCGCTGATTTGTCACGCCCGGCCGGCCGTGATCAATCAGCGACAGGCGCAGTCCGGCCGCGAATTGGCGTGGAATTCGAATGACGCACGCCACCGCTACCGCGGTGCAGATCTCCCGACAGTTGCTGCCGGTCATCTCCTGCCACACGGAGGTCAGCAGCGACACAGCCGAGAGATGACCAGCGCAGCGTTCAATGTGCGGATGGTACCCAGGGTCCGGAGGAGAGGAGACTCTCCTCCAGGCCCTGGGTACCATATATCTGTAAAAAATAGAATTAAAATAAAAAATAGTGATATACTCACCTTCTGACGGCCCCCGGACTCTTTCCCTCCTCTCACAACGCGCCTGGCATCTTACGGTCGCAGTAATGCTTTGCGCGAAAGACCGCTGATGACGTCGCACTCTCGCGAGAGTGACCTCCGGTCTTTTGTGCTAAGCATTACTGGGACCGGAAGATGTCGGGAGCATGGAGAGGAGATCGGGGGCCGTTGGAAGGTGAGAATAACCTTTTTTTAAATTTTTTTTATTATTTTTTACTTTCTATCTTTTACTATTGATGCTGCATAGGCAGCATCAATAGTAAAAAGTTGATCACAATTGTCAAACACTATGCTTGACAAGTGTGATCAACCTTTCAATCACATTCCAAGCGATGCTTCAAATCGCTTGGAATGCGCTTGAATTCCTCAAGTGAAAATCGCATGAAAAACGCATGTTTTCCGTGGGAAAACGCATGCGAATTTGCATGCGTTTTTCCCACGGTGGGAGTTGCGGAAATGCTGCAGAAATTTCCTCAGCATTTCTGCAACGTGGGTACTTAACCTCAGTGTGACACGCAGCAGCGGCCAGGCCCCCGCTGTGAGATCGTCGATCGTGGTGGATCGTACTGGACCATCTTTTGAAAGTCAGTCTCCCGCTGGCCATATTCTAGAATACCAGATGTGTTAGAATCGGGCCACCATCTAGTTATCACATATTTCTTTATATAAGCAGAGATTTTTTTAATCTCCAGAAGCAAAATTAAATTTAAAAAAAAAGCAACTTGCCTACAGTTTTCATAAAAATATGTGATCCCCCTCTTTATGCAACAGTGTAACAGTAAGTTCACTTTACTTTGAATTGTTTGTCTTCCTTGTACAATAATTTGTTGTAGTTTTCAGATACATTTTCGCTGTGCTCACAGTATTAACTCCCCTGTGCACATTTCACATGCATGATCATATAACACCTTTATAGCTGGGCTTAATGACACAGATTTCAGGATAAGTATCCATCACTGTTTGAAGTGCTGCCATTAGTTACTTGATCATTTAATTCGTGGTAATTGGATCTATTGCAACCAGACACTTATATGCCACCTTCCAAAATCTTTGAAGTGAAACTTAAATGTTACTTGGACAAAAAAAAATTCTCAGCAGCCTACTTCTAACTGACTAAATAACATGAAAACTTTTAGGGAATTTATTGTATTTCTTTTTTAATTTCTGTCCTTTTAATTTTGTTGCATCATTATTTTAGGGTATTTTTTGTGTGTGTTTTTTCATTCACTTGAAAGGATTATCACTTGTCTGTGATTTTAGTCTCATACATTAGATATAAGCTATAGCTCTATAAAATAAGTCATGGGGGCACAACCAAATCTTATACATTTATCCTTTGCAACTAAGTCAAATTTACCAAACTGAACACATGGGACCCACTAAAAGGTTCGCCACCGTGAAGTGTCTATGGGCTTCATACATTTTGATCACAATGTTAACCAAGAACCTTGTTGTTTAGTTTTGTACATTCCTCTTCTCCCTGACATAGATCTTTACAGTCTCCAGGTGGACATAAAGCAGAGCCTTACCCTATTCTTCCTCCCTATACAGATTCAGAATTAACATAGAAAATGCTAACTGAGCCATATTTGTTTGTCTAATATTGCTATCCTTCTTTAAGAAAACTCATCAAATGATAATGATATTACTTTTCCTATTCTGACCCTGTCTATGCAGCAAAGATGTAATGTAAAAAGTAGAATAAAAACAACATTTATTACTAGCAACATCAGTACTAGTTGTAATAATTTAAGCTGCCTTAAAGAGGACCTTTCACCAAATTTTTCATGTTGAACTGGACACACGATGTAATAGCGGCTGCAGAGTGGAATAAAACTTTTTTTTTGGCCTCTTCAGTGTGGTTATTTTAGCAGTCAACTATTTGACACCTAATGAGTTAACTTTTTTTAAGACCAAGTTGGTATTAATAGATAGTTTTCACTGGGGGCGTGTACTTCTTCTCCCTGTATGATGTAAACCAATCATAAATAGGCAGCAATATAGAAGTGCTGAAGGACATGTGATGATGTCATCATAGTTACATGAACAGAGTCCAGAGGTCCTACCAGCTGGTGTTTGCAGCCTAAATAAGCACTGAATAAATATTACACAGCACAGAGGTATAGAACTATTAACTGGAGTTAATAAAGTCATGCAGGGAGAAAAAGTACACATCCACAAATGAAAACTATCTAATAACCCCCAGTTGGACTTAAATGGAGTGTCTAGTCTCAAGCTTCAAGTCTGCAGTCATTGTATGTGACTGCAGACTTGTGAATCCTTAGATTGCACCCATGATGTGAGGATTCTCCGGGGCCAGTGTCAGAAACATGCGGTCATGTAATCGGAAGTATGCAATTTTCATGCTTCCAGCCACATTCCAAATAGACGTGTCCAGCCTTGCTCAATACACTTGTCTTGAGCAAGGCTGTGCACATCTAGTCGGCACATGACAACCTGTATGCAAACCACATACTTGCAGTCATGAAAATGCTGCTTCAGTCACAGGACGATCATCATGACTCGCAGTGAGCGCAATGTGAGGATTCATAAGTCTGCAGTCATATAGAATGACTTGTAGCCTAAGCCCGGATAAGCCAGTTAAAGTTAACTCCCTAGTTGCCAAATATTTGAGTTCTAATATCTCTGCAACAGAGAGATGAAATTAAAAAAACAAATCCTTTTTATTCTGCTCTGCAGCCAATATTCTATCCTGTATCTAGTACGTGAAAAATTTTGTGAAAGATAATATTCAAGAATGCTGCACTAGATGACAACCTACATGTAAGGACTCTAAAGTCAAAGCAATGGCGGCCAAAGAAAGAAAATGATCTCTGTTCAAAAATATTACATTGGCCATTTGTAGTCCAATGGCTCATTTTAATGCACAGTTCTACTTGCCTTAAGGCTGGTTCCACTTTTGCGTTTGTGTGCGCAGCTGTCATGATCCAGCGTGGATCTGACAGTTTAAATGGATAAGTGAACTTTTTTTCCTTTGGCTAGGTGCCAAAGTGATGTGATTGCCCCCGGTGGCCATTAGAATTATTACACGTGGTGTCGTTCATTCTAAGTTGCCCCGGTGGTGGTGAGTGGTAGTGCACTTTAGTTTCTTTGGTTTAGTGCATGTAATTATAAATTAGGTGTGAGGCTCTATAAAAGAGAGCCAGGTGTGTTCAATCACTGTTGGTGATATTGTGAGTTAGTCATTTTGGAAGCAAGCCAGGGTGATGAAGGAGCTGAACATGAGTCCTGCGCAGCCCAGCCAGAGGGGACGAGTGGCAGCTATGTGGTCTGCAAGAAGGGCTGGCATGGCGTGGTGGAGTCACAGTTTATGGTGTCGGCAGGAAGTGCTTGCATGGCTTGGTGGAGTGACGACTATGGAGAGAGTTGCACTCAGCATGCGGGACTTGGTTGCTGAGAGCTGGACTCAAGCATGCTTGACTTTTTGGGCAGGAGCTGAACTCATCTTTGGGACTCTGTTACTGGACTTCTGCAATTGGTGGTGGACTCTGCTCCAAGGCTGCACTATGGTGAAGGATCCAGTTATGGTGATGGATCCGGGTGGAGGAGAAGATGCACACAGGTGGTGGGCTCTGTTGCTAGGAGCGTATGCAACAGAGCAAAGCTAAGTAGTGTTTCCCCTGTATTGTCATTTTCCCTCATGTGTGTTTAGTGCAGTGGTGGGATCAGTTTCTGCACCGACCAATTCCCTAGTGAGGGTTTAGGTTCAGGGCGAGCTAGGGTTTTTAGGTTCCTGTGCGTCGCCCAATGCGGAACTGGCTTAGGGAACGTTAGGAGTGCAGGGACACTGGCTCAGGGGAGTTCAGGAGGTCTCCACTTCCTTATTCCCTATTGCAGGGCCCACTATTGTTAATGATACTCAGGTTCCCCCTTTATTATTTAAATTCGCCTGACTGGAGGCGGGGTTTCCAGACTACTGTATGTATAACGTGTAATACCTAAATTCGCCAGTTGGAGGCGGCGTATCCAGCTGCACATTTTATTATTTAAATTTGCCCCACTGGAGGCGCTGTATCCTGGGTCAAGGGTGTCTTATGGGTTCGCCTTGCGGTATCCGCTGCGTCCAGACACACGTGACCGTGACATTATCACCAACCCTACATTTTTTTTTTTCTGGTGAGCTTTGGCCATGTGGAGACCTGTGAGTAATTGCTGCCGGGCCTCACTGAGGTGAGTGAGGAGCGGCGTGGTGTGTTAGAGCCGCTGCAGCAGTTATCAGGGTCTGGGGCCTCTGCTCAGGCAATCAGGAAATAAAAATGGCAGCTTTGGCAAATTGCAGGTCTGGCAAAAGCCCCCTTGAGTCGCTGCTGGGGAGTGGGACTTGTTCATACAGGTGGACGTAACCAGACAGGTGGGTGGAGTTGGTGATCCCCATGGTGCTGTCTGGAGTTCCCCAATGTGAAGGTGTACATCCCTGTAGTGAGCAGACTGGTGATAGTCCACGGGGCTCACAACAAATCTTCAATACCACCAAAGAAGCCGCCCCCTCCTGGTCGTGTGGAGGAAGGCGACCAGCGAGTGTGTTTTTCCTCTATGTCCTTGCGGCTTTTGTAAAAGCCCCCTAGAGTCGCTGCTGGGGAGCGGGACTTGTTCATACAGGCGGACATAACCAGACAGGTGGGTGGAGTTGGTGATCCCCATGGTGCTGTCTGGGGTTCCCCGAGGTGAAGGGGTACGTCCCTGTAGTGAGCAGACTGGTGTTATAGTCCGCGGGGCTGACGCCAAATCTTCTATACCACCGAAGAGGCCGCCCCCTCCTAGTCGTGTGGAGGAAGGCGACCAGTGAGTGTATATATCCTACATATTCCTGTCCCTTTCTCCTCCAGGTGTGTGCAGCAGGTGCGTTGCGGGGGAGTAGGGACAAATCTCAACCCTCGCCATTAACCAACCCTGGGAGGGTAGACCTCATGGTGAAAGGGTTGGAGGGTGGTGTCCCTTGGTGAATAGCGGGGGTGTGAGTGTGGTGACAGCAGGGGGATGCCTCTGTTGTCGTGTCCAGAAGGAGTTCACCAAATATATGACAAACGAATGTGTGCAATAAACATTCAGGTCCGGGCCTGTGTGTGAACGAGCGTGTATGGGTGGCCACCAAAAACAAAAAAAAAAAACATCAGTGGAAGTGTGTTGCGAAGTGTTACCTGCGCATACTAAACATACACATACATAAACTCGTTCCCCAGTTCTTCGCTGTGGAGATGAGTGGTGCCTCCAGAACACATATTGCCAATACCAGCGGTGCGTTTGTCATTAACCTGAAGTGTCAGGTAATGGTGGGGTGAACTCAGTATCAGGGAGACCCCGCTGTTGGTGTTTCCCTAATGGGGAGTGGTCTTGAGGGTCCAGAGGCCCCTCATTAAGGAGGGGGTACTGTAATGATCCAGTGTGGATCTGACAGTTTAAATGGATAAGTGAACTTTTTTTCCTTTGGCTAGGTGCCAAAGTGATGTGATTGCCCCCGGTGGCAATTAGAATTATTACACGTAGTGTCGTTCATTCTAAGTTGCCCCGGTGGTGGTGAGTGGTAGTGCACTTTAGTTTCTTTGGTTTAGTGCACGTAATTATAAATCAGGTGTGAGGCTCTATAAAAGAGAGCCAGGTGTGTTCAATCACTGTTGGTGATATTGTGAGTTAGTCATTTTGGAAGCAAGCCTGGGTGATGAAGGAGCTGAACATGAGTCCTGCGCAGCCCAGCCAGAGGGGACAAGTGGCATCTATGTGGTCTGCAAGAAGGGCTGGCATGGCGTGGTGGAGTCACAGTTTATGGTGTCGGCAGGAAGTGCTTGCATGACTTGGTGGAGTGACGACTATGGAGAGAGTTGCACTCAGCATGCGGGACTTGGTTGCTGAGAGCTGGACTCAAGCATGCTTGACTTTTTGGGCAGGAGCTGAACTCATCTTTGGGACTCTGTTACTGGACTTCTGCAATTGGTGGTGGACCCTGCTCCAAGGCTGCACTATGGTGAAGGATCCAGTTATGGTGATGGATCCGGGTGGAGGAGAAGATGCACACTGGTGGTGGGCTCTGTTGCTTGGAGCGTACGCAACAGAGCAAAGCTAAGTGGTGTTTCCCCTGTATTGTCATTTTCCCTCATGTGTGTTTAGTGCAGTGGTGGGATTAGTTTCCGCACCGACCAATTCCCTAGTGAGGGTTTAGGTTCAGGGCGAGCTAGGGTTTTTAGGTTCCTGTGCGTCGCCCAGTGCGGAACTGGCATAGGGAACGTTAGGAGTGCAGGGACACTGGCTCAGGGGAGTTCAGGAGGTCTCCACTTCCTTATTCCCTATTGCAGGGCCCACCATTGTTAATGTTACCCAGGTTCCCCGTTTATTATTTAAATTCGCCTTACTGGAGGCGGGGTTTCCAGACTACTGTATGTATAACGTGTAATACCTAAATTTGCCAGTTGGAGGCAGCGTATCCAGCTGCACGTTTTGTTATCTAAATTCGCCCCACTGGAGACACCCAGGGTCAAGGGTGTCTTATGGGTTCGCCTTGCTGTACTCGCTGCGTCCAGACACACGTGACCGTGACAGCAGCGTTTTATCAGCAGCAATCCGAATGCATCTTGTGTACCTATCTTTAACATGGTGTATACAGGGACATGCATTTGCATCAGTTCGCATGCATCTGTGTACGCATGCATCTGTGTACGCATGCATCGCTTCTTAGTGCGCATCGGGGTCCGGCAACATGTTGCATTTTTTGAAGCAGCAAAAATCTGTCAAATATGCGCAGTCACGTGCATGCGGATGAGTGCGTCAAAAAAACGCATTACTGTCTATGAAAACGCATTGGTACGCAATGACATGTGTACACATATGCGTTCGATATGTATGTGTACTTTAAATGAGTTTGTCCAGGAAGTGATTTAACCACTTGCTATTTGACAGCTCTATAAAAGGAAGTGTGGACGCTGCAAAGCCATAACTCTCTGGACTCTGGACGAAAGCACAAGACTGGCTATGTAAGTATAGAACCTTTGAAAATGTCTGTCTCTCTCACTGCCATTTGTACTGTGTAATAATTTTATTTTCTGTTACTTTGAAAACTTGTCGACTCTCCTGGTGCTGCTGTTGTCTCCTGGTGCTGCGGTTGTCTCCTGGTGCCGATTTCTGTCCTGGTGAGGACAACACCGTCTATGGAAGTATAGAAGCTTTGAAAATGTCTGTCTCTCTCAATGCTTTTTCTGTTCCTTGTAGACTGTAGACTCTCCTGGTGCTGCTGGTTTGTCTCCTGGTGCTGCAGTTGTCTCCTGGTGCTGCCGCCTGTCCCTGGCCTGTGCTTACTGCTGTGCTGTTGTATTACTGCCTGTAATGTAATTATTGGTATCCAATGAATTTTTATGTCTACACTGTATTTGGACCTTAACAAGTTTACTTTTTCTTCTCTGTTCTTTTCTGTAGTGTTTCACTTGACTGCTGCCTGCTCTTCAAACATGTCCTCAAGAGAAGAACAGCAAATGGATGGACCTGACAAAGATTATGTAAATCACATTTGCTATACTGATTAGTATGTATTGACTGGAACACCTAAAGCATTTGCTAATATATGGGTATACTCAGTTGAACCAACATAAAGAAAACCCAAGGCCTTTTTTTAAAAAAAAAATGTTCATACAATAGGGTCAATATATGTAGACAAATATAACTGACAGCACCTAGAACAAGGTAGGTTTTAAAAAATGATACAGATAATCTCAGAAAAAGAGGGGAATATCAAATATAAGCCCTCTTGAATACCAATAAAAACAATATTTTAATTTGACAAAAATATATAAAAGTAGTTCTATTGCAATAGAGGGCTACAAAGACGACATAAATGAATAGTATATTACAAAAAACAAAGCCAACCTATCACCACCCAACCACAAACACACAAAAAAACAGCTGAATAGCCAGTTTATATGTCTTTGAGGAAAAGAGCACCTGCTCCTAAATTGAAGCAGTGTGAAATATAGTATAGCTCACTAAACTTGGTGAAAACATTGTCTCAAAAAATGCCCATAAAAAACTGACCCTCAATGAGATATTCTTCTTCAGCTAGTCATCCCGTAGACTGGGCCATATAAAGTACTAGATGGCCAAGAATTCCACTACCTGGATGTAATATGCCTAGCCTAAAAACTTTCCCTCAACCAATAAAGAAAATGGGCTCTTATAGTGAAATGCACATAAGCTTGATGTACAAACATGACACTCCCATCCTGAAGTGAAAATGGAGTGATGATAAGGTCTCTCTGGTAGCCAGGAATCTCCCGAACAAAAAATGAAAAAAAAGTCAGTACATGGCTTTTGTAGCAATCATATTAATGCCAGGTGCTTCTTTTTCCAAATTACGTACCTCAGGGTGACCAACAGACGTTCCTGCTTGGCGATGGATCCTTGGACACATAGCAGCAAGTCATGGAAGCTCTGTTCTGACATTTTCGTATAGTCAAAAAAACTTCTCCAGGTTTTGCCGCAGCTCTGTGTACAAAGAGTGGTAGGCTCCACGGCTCTCTTAGAGTTGAAGGATGGGGTATTGCCAATAGCAACGATGACTTCTTCTCCGTCTTCCCCTACTTCTTCTTGACAAGCGAAAGCAAAGGCAGAAACCAATTTCAGTTGTAAATCCAAATCTTCATAGAAGCTGTCCATGTCAAGATCCATCTTGCAGCTAGATACAGCAGCCAAAGACAAGGATTTCATCAGTGCCTTGTGTCTATATACAGTGCCTTGCAAAAGTATTCGGCCTCCTGGAACTTTCCAACCTTTTCCCACATATCATGCTTCAAACATAAAGATACCAAATGTAAATTTTTGGTGAAGAATCAACAACAAGTGGGACACAGTTGTGAAGTTGAACGAAATTTATTGGCTATTTTAAATTTTTGCAGAAATTCAAAAACTTAAAAGTGGGGCGTGCAGTATTATTCGGCCCCTTTAACTTAATACTTTGTTGCACCACCTTTTGCTGCGATTACAGCTGCAAGCCGCTTGGGATATGTCTCTATCAGTTTTGTACATTGAGAGACTGAAATTCTTGCCCATTCTTCCTTGGCAAACAGCTCGAGCTCAGTGAGGTTTGATGGAGGTCGTTTGTGAACAGCAGTTTTCAGCTCTTTCCACAGATTCTCGATTGGATTCAGGTTTGGACTTTGACTTGGCCATTCTATCACAAGGATACGTTTATTTGCGAACCATTCCATTGTAGATTTTGCTTTATGTTTGGGACCATTGTCTTGTTGGAAGACAAATCTCCGTCCCAGTCTCAGGTCTTTTGCAAACTCCAACAGGTTTTCTTCAAGAATGGTCCAGTATTTGGCTCCCTCCATCTTCCCATCAATTTTAACAATCTTCCCTGTCCCTGCTGAAGAAAAGCAGGCCCAAGCCATGATGCTGCCACCACCATGTTTGACAGTGGGGATGGTGTTTTGAAGGTGATGAGCTGTGTTGCCTTTACGCCAAACATATCACTTGGCATTGTTGCCAAAAAGTTTGATTTTGGTTTCATCTGACCAGAGCACCTTCTTCCACATGTTTTGCGTGTCTCCCAGGTGGCTTGTTGCAAACTTTAAACAACACTTTTTATGGATATCTTTTAGAAATGGCTTTCTTCTTGCCACTCTTCCATAAAGGCCAGATTTATGCAGTGTACCACTGATTGTTGTCCTATGGACAGACTGTCCCACCTCAGCTGTAGATTTCTGCAGTTCATCCAGAGTGATCAAGGGCCTCTTGGCTGCATCTCTGATCAGTGTTCTCATTGTTTGAGATGAAAGTTTAGAGGGACGGCGGTCTTGGTAGATTTGAAGTGGTATGATACTCCTTCCAGTTAAATATGATCACTTGCACAGTGCTCCTTGGGATGTTTAAAGTTTTGGAAGAATATTTAGAATTGACAGTCCTCAGTGGTTGATACCTTTTAATGGTTAACTGAAAAGATGGTAACAAATTGCAAGGTTTCAAGACTACACAGGTCTCTTCATCAGGCTAGACTAATACAAAACCTGAAGAATCACATATTTATATGTGATTCTTCAAGTTTTGTTTTAGTCTAGCCTGATGAAGAGACCTGCGTAGTCTCGAAAGCTTGCAATTTGGTACCATCTTTTCAGTTAGCCATTAAAAGGTATCAATCACTGAGGACTCTCAATTCTAAATATTCTTCTGTCTACTGGCTAACACGGTACAAAGATAAAGTTTTGGAAATCATTTTGTATCCAAATCTGGCTTTAAACTTCTCCACAACAGTAACACGGACCTGCCTGTTGTGGTCCTTGGTCTTCATGATGCTCTCTGTGCTTCAAACAGAAATGGAAACGGACGCACAGCCTCGGGGTGTTTGAATACATTTAAGGCAAGTCAAATGGGTATTCTGCACGCTATGTCTCATACTACATGAGAATTGTCACAACTCCCCTGATGAATCTAGAGATGATGAAACACGCTGGGAGACATTATCTGGGATAGAGGCCACTCAGTAAGGCAGAGGCGTCATGATATGCTGAGGCTGGGACCCCCAAATGAGAGCGCGGATACAGACATCGGTGTATGAAATCACGATACCTCAGATGAGTATGATGACATAATAATAGCTCACCATGAGAGTTAATTGTATATAGATCCCGTCGGACAAGTTATGTGTTTGGATCTATGATACTCCATAGGTGGGGTGGTTATTGTGATTATAAATGATGAGACTCTTATGAACTGTTCTTAGATTTTGAACGAAGTTAACAGAATAATCCGCAATACTAAGAATAAGCCGAACATGCATCATGAAATGATCCATAAGTGGATATGTGGGGCTGGTTTGCCATTATTTGATACATAATCACACTACAGAGGACATATATGTGAATGCAGTTGTTATTAGATACCAGAGTATAACAAGGTATCTGCAATATATCTAGGTGTGGCTAAAAAGGTATTTGATACAAACAGACATATGGGTCGCCCTCCAAGGGCTGTGAGGTACTCGGTACCGGGCCGGTGTCAGGGGAGTGTGTCACAGCAGTGGTGACCCGGTCCGTGGCCCTGGGCACCCAAGCAATGGGGGAAATGTAGTTAATGGAATCGAAAAGTTTGTGACGCCACCTGTGGTGCTTGGCAAGGGAGGTGTAAAGCCGACGCTGCAGACAGATCCTCTGGGACAGATGGTGTGGTGCAGCAGTGATGGTATAGCCCTCCACAGGCAGGGCTGATGTCCCAGGGCAGTGTAGTTGCAATGGTTGTGGAAAGGCGCAGGCAGTGTAAAAGATGGTACCCAGATGTAGTGGTGCTGAATGGGTTGGCGCGAGAATGAATGGAGGACACCGAGGCTTGCAGTTCCAAAGCTTTACTCACAGTCTGCGGTACACAAGGGTGCCTGCCTCCGGGCCGTGTCCTCCGGGTCAGAGACTCAGCCAACCTCCAGGCCAGATGGAAAGCTCCTCTCCAACACTCTGCCAACATGTACCTTTCCTGAACGACCCCTCTATTGCGCCTTAAAGTGTGAAGATCTCCAGTACCGTGGTACTCTGGAGTTCCTCCTGTCAGATGTTCCCAAGAACTCTACTCGTATGGCAGACAGCTGTAGCCTACTTCGGGGACTCCTTTCTCATGAGTCCCCGCTCTCTATCCGTGTTGCTGTTGTACCCCAAGTCTTAGATGGGAGTAGTGCATTTACAGCCAACTACTCCACCGTTGTCTGCAGCAGAACCATAAGTGTCCATGCAACCTCGGGGACCGGGCCCCGGCCTTGCGCTGAGAGCCTATAGGCAGGGTTCCTCTACCAACCCATGTCTCCTCTCTGTTCTCCTACTCCTTTGTTCTGTACGGATCCTTCTTTCTCTTATGGAAGCTTAGGTTGCAATTCTACGTCTTTCTCCTTCCGTTCCTTTCCCGTGCCAGCTAGCTCAGATCACTGAGGCAGCTGCAGCACTCCTTCCTCCATCCCTTCTTCCAGGGATCCCCACTCCTCCCGAGTGACTTCCTTCCTCACTGACCTTCTGTCAGACTGAACCTGTAATCCTACACTTTCCTACTCTTTTATATATCTCAACTCCACCCACCTCCCAGCACATCCAGTGTTCCATGCAGGGAACCACCAGAGGTGCTCTGCTACTCTCTAAGCACTGAGCCGCAATGTGGTTGTTCAGAACTACCCTGTTGTGTGGGGTGCGAGTGTTGGAGTGTGGAAAGGAGTTCCCATTTTACCTGGATGGTGGGGCACTACACCTTAGGAGAAAGTGTAGTACCTCTGTGGCGACCGAGCTTATGCGAATTATTGGTCCTTGAAAGTAAAAAAAGGCGGTATAGCACAGGTTGCTATTTTATTTGCACTATTGCACATGCACTTTTGGCCCTTTTTAGCACTTTACAAGTTTTTAATAACATAGAATAAATGCTAAGTTTTATATACCAATCTGCTATAAACAGAACCCTGAGACTATCACAGAGCAGGTGCATTTATATAGAGACTTGATTACACACAGGTGGATTATATTTATCATCATTAGTCATTTAGGACAACATTGGATCATTCAGAGATCCACAATGAACTTCTGGAGTGAGTTTGCTGCACTGAAAGTAAAGGGGCCGAATAATATTGCACGCCCCACTTTTCAGTTTTTGAATTTCCATAAAAATTTAAAATAACCAATAAATGTCGTTCAACTTCACAATTGTGTTCCACTTGTTGTTGATTCTTCCCCCACGAGAGAGAGAGAGAGAGAGAGAGAGAGAATTTTTTTTTCTTTCTCCGGCACCCAGAAAGAATTTCGGGTTAAATGAGTGTATGGAGGATCCGCCAGAAAAAAAAACGTTGCAAGCTCCGTTTTGAAATCTTTGAGGATGGTGACGGACAGCAACTTTTGGCGGATCCTCAAAAAAAACGGATGCAACGGACGGCAATCCGTCACAATCCGCCATTAATGAAAGTCAATGGAGAAAAAAAACGGATCCTCAAAAGAAAATTGAGGATCCGTTTTTTTCAAAACCTGGCGGATTGTGACTGATTGTAAAAACTGAAGTGTGAAAGAGGCCTTAGAGGTGGTAGTGGCCCCTTCACCTCTTGGGTCCCTGTGAAGCTGTACAAGGTGCGCCAATGGTTTGTCTACCCTTGAGTGATAGCAATGTCTTCCTTGGATACCTAACATGGAGTAGGCCAAACACATGAACTGTAAATGAGTACACACCTTTAAAGTTTAGCTTTTCTCAGTGTTATCCTACTATGTGCCATTGGGCATTCAAAGGCAAAAGAAGCATTACATTGTGCTCACCACCATCAATAGTCCACCCATGTAATACATAGACAGGCCAGTTCCTCCAGGGAGGGAGACTCTCTTGATAGAGGTACTTATATTTCCCAATAGGTTAAATTACACGACCTCAGAACTCCATTTCAACTTTTTTTATTTTGTCTTGAGGTAGAAAATTGAACTGTAATTTGTCAGCTATTAACCCTTCTCAATCTCACGGAGAAAAGAGTATGTCATCCCACTCACATTTCACAGATTAATTCTGTGCTACAATCTAATATGACATTAACACAAAAAAAAATTACAGACTGAGACACAGAGACACAGTCACAGCAACGCAACCCAACCTGGTTCTATCTCTTTTTTAGAGTGTGAACTTGAGAGTATGTCATTTGAAATCCAGCTGAGAAAATATTTACCTGTCTCGCAATTCTGAAGACATAAATGTGGAGGGCTCGGCTGATGCACAATGTTTTAGAAGCCCAGAACAGAAGATTAATTGGTCTCTTGTGATACATTTTTGTACAGAGAGCCAAAGTAACTTTCAAAATAGACTTGTATCACAAATTATTTTAACTTACAACTTCAGCAGACAATTACTTCCAGCAAATCAAGTCACGGCCTTCAAGATATCTATTAAACTCCAGCCTTGACTGCACAGTCTTGGATATCTGAGTATAATTATTACAATGTACACATTGAGACTATGGGCTTGTTCACATGCAGCATTTTTGCCATGTTGTTTTCTCCGCACGTTTTTCAAGGGTAAAAAATGCCGCACTTTACGGTATCAGTGAATGAGATTTCTGAAATCTGAAATAGATGCTGCTTAGTTTTTCAGATAATGGCATACAGCTGATGTTCCTTCTGATGGAGTTGGTTTTTTTACCATCTTCTCCATCTGGTCCAGACCAACATGACAGCTTCTCCAGTCACAACTCGTCTGCAGCGGTTACAGCAAAGACACATCTGACTTCTCACATTTCGAGCACCGTCTCCATCTATTCACAACCTACACATACTCCTCATCTTCCCGATACCCCAATACTGAGCTGCTGCTGCCGTATGTGTCCCTATTGCTGCACCTGCTGTTTGGCACAGGAACAGCACTTCTCATAGTGGAGCACATTACACATTACCCAACACTGTGCTCCTTACTTAGTAATAATGCATCCTCTGTACCCTCTTAATTGTATAATTGCCCCCTAGAAAATATTAATGCCCTGCTCAAATACACTAGAAAACAGTGTCCACATTTTGCACCTTGGTCTGCCAAAATACTCTGAGTGCCCCTATAATACCAATGCTTCTTAAGTGCTCACTTAAAATTTAATAATGTCCACCAAGTCCCCCAATGTACATGTCACGACCTAACAGGGGTCGGCACATCAGATGGCATAACACACACTCAACGGGATGGTAAAGGGGAGAGGAAGGCCCTAACAATAATGAATGAGGGATGGGACACCTCCTGAGCTCCAACATGAGCCTGACCCTGCACTCCCCTAATGCCCTAAGTGGGTCTTTCCCCCCACCGCCGTCACGTCCCTCATCCATAACAGGCACCTCACAATTCCCTGGCTAGTGAACTGGCCGGCAAGGACGCTAGCAACACCACTGCAGATAATACAAACACAGGGGATAATGACAAGCACCAAATAGACAAGGTAAATACACAAAACTTAGCTCCAGACTCCACTGCCAAGCTTCACACTGCAGAGAATATGGAAACAGGACCCCAAAATCCACAGAAGAAGCAGATTCAGCTCTGACACCAAAGAGCTGCAACTGCAAGGCTGGTCTACATAGAATAACTCTATCACCAAGAGTCAGCTGATGTGTCAGGTAACTATTTAAAGGATGGTAGGAGTGGTCACCACCCATATCAGCTTACTAGCAACACCGCAGATGCCAGCAGGGAAACTGACATTTTGCTGGCCTGAAAGGAAAAAAGCTACATTTAAATAATAGTGGAAACAGAGCTGCCATGAATCCAAACCTGAATAATGTCAGTACAGCTCTTCTATAAACAGTGTGCTGGGCCCACAGCTCCCTTATACAGAGTATGATGTTTCCACAGCTCCACTATATACAGTTTGATGGGCCCACAGCTGTTCTTTAAACAGCATGGTGGACCCACAGCTCCCCTATGCATAGTATAATGTCCCAACAGCTCCCCTACTGACCTTCACAGTAGCCCTCACACTGTGTAATTGCCACCACAGTAGAACTCATTCTGTAAAATGCCCCCCACATTGCATAATGGTTTGTCCACTGGCTGCAATACCACCATCACCCATCTTTCCTGAACCCCAATCACCCCTGTATCTGCTGTCAATGGTTTGTCCACTTGATGCAATACCATCATCACTAGAGTTGAGCGAAACGGGTCGAAAAATTTCAAAAGTCGCCGACTTTTGGCAAAGTCGGGTTTCATGAAACGAAACCCGACCCTAGGATGAGGTCGACCACGAGGTCGGCGACTTAAGCGCCAAAGTCGCATATCAAAAGTTTGTTTTGCGCTCTTTTTCAGCCAATCAGGATCCACGGACACTGTGGGCAACGTAATGACATAGGCAGGGGTCACCACCATCTTTCAGAAGGGCATGCAAGTGATTGGCTTGCTTTGGTGGGCATCACAGGGGGTATAAAAGGGCGTGCACGCCGACCGCCATGTTACTCATGCTGATCTCAGAATAGGGAGAGCTGCTGCTGATGATTTTGTAGGGAGAGCATTAGGCAGGGAAGAAGACACCAAAAGCTGCTTCTGCTGCTAGCTATTTTGCCTGTACAACACACCAGTCACTGTGTGTGCAGTGCAAGTGGAGGCTATATTTTGCTGGATCAGCAGTGTTGGTTGTTAGGCTGCCTTCTAAGGCTTCCTGACGGCTGCATTGCTGTTTACCCACTGCTCTGCAAACTGCTTTTTTAAAAGCAATCCCATTTTTTTTTTTTGTCCTGGTGAGGTACTGAGCGTGCATTTTTTCACACCATACAGCGGTGCACACTCCTCTCTCAGTACCGTGTAACGGCTGTTATCACGGCCACAGTGAAGCTATCTGTGTGTCGCTCTGTAAGAATAAGTCGAGGACATGTTCCGTTCTTACAGACCTGCACCTTCTAGTTTTGTATAGTTTTCAAACAGTTAAATATATTTGCTGTTTGATCACATTCAAAACTATAGATAGACAGCGTGTGTCAGTCCGTATACTTAAAAAACACGGAGCTTGACAATTTTACGTACACCGGACAGCCGTGTACGTGCACGCTTCTCTCTCAGAACCGTTTAATGGCTGTTATCACGGCCACAGTGAAGCTATCTGTGTATCGCTCTGTAAGGATAAGTCGAGGACTTGTTCCGTTCTTACAGACCTACACTCTAGGGAGATTCCTATTCTGCCCAATTCTATATACACCTTGTAGTTTGTCATACACTAGCCAATTTCTGCATGTGACATAGCGCTGTGATATTCACTGGGCCTCACACAATCCAAAAGTGCCCAGTGTCCACAAGTGTGTGCAGAAATTCAAAATCTCCGTTATCCTCTAGTGACATTTTTCACACCTGTGACATCGAGCCTGTGACATAGCGCTGTGATATTCAGTGGGCCTCACACAATCCAAAAGTGTCCAGTGTCCACAAGTGTGTGCAGAAATTCAAAATCTCCGTTATCCTCTAGTGACATTTTTCACACCTGCGACATCGAGCCTGTGACATAGCGCTGTGATATTCAGTGGGCCTCACACAATCCAAAAGTGTCCAGTGTCCACAAGTGTGTGCAGAAATTCAAAATCTCCCCTGTCCTATAGACACCTTGTACCTTGTTTTACATTACTATATAGTTTGTTGGATTTTGTCTACATTTATACCAAAAATGAGGAAGGCTGGTGGAAGAGGCCGTGGAATTGGGCGGGGGTTGGCAGCTGGTAATGATGGTGTTGGTGGTGGATCTGATGGTAGTGGCAAAAGCAAAATAGGACCGAATGCAGGAGGTGTTGAGCCTGCGTCATTGTCTGGCTCTACAAGGCCTCGAAGGCTTAGTTTTCTAGGAGTTGGCAAACCGCTTTTAAAGCCAGAGCTTCAGGAAAAAGTTTTGTCTTACATTGCTGACTCAGCCTCCAGCTCTATCGCCTCCTCTTCTGAAGTTGTAAAAAATAAAAGCACTGAGTTGTCATTGGAGGCTCATGTTGATGAACCACACCTTTCCTTGTGTCCTTCACCCCAACCAAGATTGAAGGATGACGCAGGCCATACTACTGATTACTCCATGGAGCTGTTTTCACATACCATGCCTGGATTATCAAGTGAAATGGTGAATTACCCAGGCCAAGATGAATCTGACATGGAGTGCACTGATGCACAGCCACTGATAGATGATTCTGCTGGTACATTCACTCAGAGCACTACATTGTCCTCGCAGTGTACAGAGCCAGATTCTGACCCTGATGAGACTCAGGTGCCCCTTCCCGCACACTATACCACCATACACGGTGACACAGAGGAAGGTGCACATGACATTGAAGAGGAGGTGATGGATGACCCAGTTGTTGACCCAGATTGGCATCCATTGGGGGAAGAGGGTGCTGCTTCCAATAGCTCAGATGAGGAGGAGGAGCATCCACAGCAGACATCGACATCGCAACAGCTGTTATCTGGCAGTCCCGGAGCACTCCAAAGACAGGTTCCAAAAATCAAAAGAGTTGCTGGGCAGCTTGTCCAGACGGTCAAAATATCACAGCGTGCTAGGCCGCAAAATGTCTGCCAAAGTAGGAAGAGTGCAGTGTGGCACTTTTATGAACAAAATCCTCATGATCAGGCCAAGGTTATCTGTAAGAAGTGCGCAAAGACCTTTAGCCGAGGGAAAAATCTGAAAAATTTGAATACCAGTTGCATGCTTAGACATTTAACCAGCATGCACTTGCAAGCGTGGACACAACACCAAACCTCAAGTACCACATGTGCAACTGATCACAAAGAAGGTAGTCAGCAACGCTACATTGTTTCCCCCACTGTAAGCCCACCGGTTAGCACAGCAGCAAATGTTGAGGTGTTGTTGCAAGGCCACAGCAGTCAGGGAATCCCACTGTTATATCAACGAAAGACTGAATCTAGGCCATCAGAAAGAATACCAACTCCATCACCATCATCAACCCTCTCTCAGTCCGCCCTGTCCACCGCTACTTCCACTATATGCAGCTCTCAAGTCCAGCTCACCCTCCCAGACACTATGAGTAGGTCAAGAAAGTACTCAGTCTCTCATCCGCGTACACTGGGTTTGAACGCCCACATTGCCAAACTAATCTCGTTAGAGATGATGCCCTATCGGTTGGTGGAAAGCGCAGCTTTCCACGAACTCATGGCCTATGCAGTACCACGCTATGACCTACCCAGTCGCCACTTCTTCTCTCGCAAAGCCATCCCAGCCCTCCACCATCATGTGAAAGACCGCATTGTCCATGTACTCAAGCAGTCAGTGAGTGGAAAGGTGCACCTCAAAACTGATGCATGGTCCAGTCGGCATGGCCAGGGCCGTTACGTGTCCATCACTGCGCACTGGGTTAATGTGGTGGATGCAGGGTCCACAGGGGACAGCGGTGGTGGGACAGTGCTGCTTACCCCACGGTATAGGAAACAGTTGGCTGTAGGCGTTCGACCCTCCTCCTCCTCCAGAAGCGAAAGATCATCCACAGAGCTCAGTCGTACGAGCACTCCATCTGCAGCTGCCACTGTTACACACGAGGTGTCCCCCTATCGAGCAGCTAGTGGAAAGCGTCAGCAGGCTGTGTTGCAGATGATGTGTTTGGGCGACATACACACCGCCGAGGTGCTGGTCGAGTACTTTCAGCGACAAACTGAGTCATGGCTGGGCAGTGTACATCTTGAGGCAGGCAAGGTAGTTAGTGATAACGGCCGTAATTTTGTGGCAGCCATAGCCCTTTCAAAACTCAGCCACATACCTTGCTTGGCTCACACCTTGAACCTGGTGGTGCAGTGCTTGCTCAATAATTATCCGGAGTTAACAGCCCTGCTCCAGAAGGTGCGAAGACTGTGCGCGCACATCCGCCGGTCGCCTGTACACTCCATTCGTATGCAGAAGTGGCAGCGATTGCTCCACCTTCCCAACCACCGCCTCATTATCGACATTGCAACAAGGTGGAACTCCACCCAGCACATGGTTGAGCAGCTGTGCGAGCAGAGGCAGTCCATAATGCATTTGTGGGAGGATACACGGCCAGGCACTTTGAGAGCAGACATGGAGTTGACAGGTGTGCAGTGGTCGAAGCTGAAAGACCTCTGTAAAGTCCTTCAGTGTTTTGAGGAATGCACACGGCTGGTAAGCGCAGACGACGCCATCCTAAGCATGAGCATCCCACTTATGCGTCTGCTCATGCAAACTTTGTCGCACCTTAAGGAGCAGGCGTCTGCAGCCAATGTTGACGAAGAGGAAGAGGTGGAGGGAATCCTTGATGACATTCAGCCATTGTCTGCTCAGGGACCTCTCCTTGACGAGGTGGAGGAAGAAGAGGAGGAGGAGAATGATGATGGGGATGATTACTTAGGGGAGGAGGATGCATCTCGTGGGGCAAGTGAAAATGTTGGCGTGGCAAGGTCTGGTACAGGGTTTGTGCGTGACTGGAGGGATGTGGATTTGCCAAAAAGTGCTCCTCCACCCAGCACTCGCACTGCATCATTGACACCGGGAACATTGGCCCACATGTTAGATTATGCCTTGCAGATCCTAAAAAGGGACCCACGCATTGCCAAAATGATGAACGATGACGACTACTGGTTGGCCAGCATCCTGGATCCACGCTATAAAGGCAAATTACAAAACATCATGCCACAGGAGAACCTTGACCTAATATTGGCTACTAAACAAGCAACTCTGGTTAACCGGTTGGTTGAGGCATTCCCAGCACACAGCAGCGGTGTTGGTTCTCACACGAGCCGTACGGGCCGGGGGCAGCTTGGCAGAGGTGTTCGTGGTGCACACAGCAGAAGTGGCGTTGGAGACAGGGGTTTCATGACAATGTTGTGGACTGATTTTTCACGGACGGCTCACACAACTGTTAATACTGCATCGATGGAAAGTGACAGGAGACAGCAGTTGTCAACTATGGTTAACAACTACTTTTCCTCCCATATCGATGTTCTCCCGCACAGGTCATTCCCCTTTGACTATTGGGCCGCTAAACTGGACACCTGGCCTGAATTGGCACAATATGCCTTGCAGGAGCTCGCTTGCCCAGCTGCAAGTGTGCTATCGGAAAGAGTCTTCAGTGCACCTGGATCAATCCTGACAGAAAAAAGGACCCGTCTGTCAGCCCAAAATGTGGATGATCTAACCTTCATTAAAATGAACCATACATGGGTTTCCAAGGATTTTGTCCCACCTTCCCTTGATGACACATAGGTTGCCAAAAAAATGGCTTGCTTTGGTCCTCCTCCTATTCCGCGAACTTGACCTATTTCGCCTTTTGCAGCAGCTGAATGACCCACATCTACTTATGCCACTTTGTAAACCTCCCTAAGTGGGCGCCCCCCCCATGGCCGGGATCACCACCTAGCGCACAAAACCGTGAGAGTGCCGTTGCCCTTGACAGGTGGGTAGGCCGACTCTTGGGTGCGGGCACTGGCATAGGGTCCCTCATAGTGCAATCAAGTGTCTCTGACAGTGGTGGTGCACACCCGCCGTCAGACACACCGCCGTACTATGAGGGGCCCAGTACCAACGCCCACGAGTGTGCCCCCCTTGCTTGGGCAGGGCCCCAGCATTTGCAATGTTTACCTCTCCCTGCTCCTCCACTGTGTAGTCTGTGCTGTCAAATCCTTCACTGGGACTGCCACTACAAATTGATTGAACTGAAAGATGATGGTTAAGATGTAGCTATGCCCTGTCCTGCTGGCCGGGCTCTAGCTCCAGATGATCAGTGGCTTCCATTTCTTATGGACGTCGACTCACAATTACAAGCAGTGGTGGTTTATCATCAGCTTTCACAGTTTTCCTACTCACAAATGTGTGACATTCCGGCGCACATTTCAAAATGTGCCCTCTCATGCCAATCAAATAGAATCGCCTACGGCCTGTGGCTTCTGTCTTTTGCACTCCAAAGTTACGTGACAGATCATGATAGCCAGTGAGCACCATGTTTACATCACTCCCTGTGATAAAAATTGGATTGAGATGAGTAACAGTGAAGGAAACAATGGAAGTGCGATACATAGTGTTGAGCATTCCGATACCGCAAGTATCGGGTATCGGCCGATATTAGCGGTATCGGAATTCCGACACTGACTTCCGATACTTTTGTCATATCGGATTCCGGAATCGGAATCGGAAGTTCCCATCATGCTATGAGCCTGCTTGCTTTGATTAAGCCAATGGGAATCCTCCAAAGTGTGGGCACATCCTGTTAGGCATGTAGGCATGTTAACTATTGGCATGGCTGTGATTGGCTGCCGAAATGATGTCATGATGCACTATAAAAGCCACCGCAGCCGCCATTTCTGGTTCACTCTGCTGTGAATTCAGTTAGGGACAGGCTGCTGTAGAAGACTGTGAGGGACAGTTAGAAATAGCGATTCCACCAAACATCTAGTGCTTAACCCAGGCTACATAAACCACCACTGTAGCCTTCTTTGCCCTAGCAGCAGTGTTCACAGCTGTCTGCAAGGGCTGTGTGAGTGCAGCTCACGCTGTGGAGTGGGTCCTGCAGCCACGTCAGGCTGTAGGCCACCCAGTGTGATCACTGCTGCCTCATACATCTTTTAATTTCTGAGCTGCATTTTTTACATAATTTCAATCTAGTGTGCTTCCATCCGTATCCATATACGTTGGTTGCAAACACTAGTAGTAGACAGCGGAGCCTTTCTGCAGCCTTTCAGTGCTAGTGTCCACTTTGCTGCACTGTTCACGGCTGTCTGAGAGGTCTCTGACTGTGTGTGAGTGCAGCTCACGCTGAGTAGTGTGTCCTGCAGCTACGTCCGGTTGTAGGACGCTCAGCGTGTCACTGCCTCACACATTTTTCTTTTATTGCAGCTCATTTTTTCTTCTATTAGTGTGCATCCATCCGTCTCCATCTACGGTGGTTGCAAACAATATATAGGAGTACACAGCGGAGCCTTTCTGCAGCCTGTCAGTGCCAGTGCCCACTTAGCTGCACTGTTCACGGCTGTCTGAGAGGTCTCTGACTGTGTGTGAGTGCAGCTCACGCAGAGTAGAGTGTCCTGCAGCTACGTCTGGTTGTAGGACGCTCAACGTGCGTCACTGCCTCACACATATTTGTCTTTGAGTGCAGCTCATTTTTTCTTCTCCTATTAGTGTGCATCCATCCGTATCCATCAACATTGGTTGGTTGCAAACACTATATAGGAGTAGATAGAGGAGCCTTTTTTTCTGGCTTGTGCCCTGCCGGCGCAGCCAGATTAGTATTACCCAATTTTTTTGGAGCCTCATCTTTTGCATTGTAGGTTACCTGCCTGCATTGTAATAGCTCCAAAAAGTTGGTGATACTATCAGTTTCAATTCTTTGTTCACATACTTTGAGTTTGTTTCCAACAAAGAAACCTCAAAAAAAGTTCACCAAACACTACATTTGGAACTTGTGTAGGCCACATCAGCTCCTATTAAAGTGTAGTCCACACACACACTTCATAAAATTAGTGTTTCTTGTACCTGTAACCAGCTGTTCAGGAATAAGCACACTAAGGCCCCCCTTTGTACTTTTCTGCCTATCTTAAGCAGTCTGGCAAGATGAAGAAGGCAGGGAGTAAGGCGCGTGGGCGTGGGCGTGGGCGTGGAGTTTCAGCAGGGAGAGGATGTGGGGATTCTGCAGGGAGAGGACGTGGGGATTCTGGGCCTGCTGCGGGCACCAGTGGATCAGCATCCCCCAGTTTTAGCAGGCAACAGTCCTTTATGCGCAGCTTTGTAGGACCTCAACGTACCCCACTGCTGCGGGAGGAACAAATTGAAGCCGTTGTCGGATGGATGGCAGCTAACGCATCGACTTCAATTACTTCCACAGCCTCTCAGGACCAGAGCACCGAAGAGCAACCATCTGTCTCTTCACCACCTGCCAAAGTGCCCAGGCAGTCAGAGAGACATGGACAGGAGCCATCACAGTCTCTACTTCTGTTCTCGGAATCTGTTGGCTTGGAAAGAGGGGGCCAGCCAAGCAGCATTCCTGAATGTGAAGAAGAGGGAGTATGCAGTGATGCGCAACTTCTTTGTCCCTCTGAATCTGAAGAGGCGAGTGGGCCAGTGCCTATGGTCAGCACACCTCAGTACGCATCAGATGATGACGAGACTCAGTTGCCACTTTCTGGTGCGTACGGTGCTGGCGAGACAACCCCGGAGAAGCAGCTGTTTGAAGAGGGGAGGGAAGATGATGAGGTCCTTGACCCATCATGGCGTGAGGAACAGGAAGGTGGTGGGAGCAGCTCGGAGGAAGAGATTCCCCTACCGGCCAAAACAGGAGGCAGAGGGAGGGGGAAGACTTGGTTGCCTGTACCCTCCACTTCGGCACCCGTTAGGAGCATTCCTCATTCCAAAAGCAAAACGGGCGCTCCCAAGACTTGCAGTGCGTGGTCCTTTTTTGACACAGTTGCAGATGACATTTGCTTTGTCAAATGCAAGCTGTGTCATCAGATAGTCAAAAGAGGGAGAAATGTCAGCAACCTCAATACCACAAATATGTGGAAACATGTGCGCACCAAGCACGAGTTGGAGTTGCAGAGACACCCTGAAGACGTAGGCCAACGTACAGCACCACCTACCACCTCTTCAGTTCGTGTTGGGGCCTCTTCCTCCAGCTCACACACTGCTGGTTCGGCTTCCTCACAGGATCGCCAAGGAAGAACCTCTGCCACTGTTGTCCGGAGACCCTGTCAGATTCCACCCATAGCAGCACGTTCCCATCCATCACAGCCATCGGTAGCACAGGCATGGGATAAAAGGCGCCCTTACTCGGCAAACCATCCCCGAGCACAGTCTCTGAATGCTGGCACTGCCAAACTTCTGGCAGTTGAAATGCTGTCATTCAGGCTGGTGGACACTGACACCTTCCGGGACTTAATGGCATTGGCAGTCCCCCAATACAACGTGCCCAGCCGCTTTTATTTCAGCAGGCGAGCCGTCCCTGCCCTGCAGAAACATGTTGAAGGCAAAATAAAACATGCGCTACTAAACGCCGTTAGTAGCAAGGTCCACCTGACCACCGATGCGTGAACCAGTAACCATGGACAGGGACGATACCTTTCCCTCACTGCCCACTGGGTCAATGTTGTGGAGCCGGGTACAGATCTGGAGAGTGGCGCTGTACGTGTTCTTCCAACGCCACGGATTGCAGGACTCCAGTCTGTACACATAGACTCCTCCTCCTACTCAAGTTCCTCAGAAACAGCAGAGCAGGAGCCTGTTACGACCGATATGAGCACAGCCGTGGCCAAACGTCAACAGGCTGTACTCAAATTAATTTCTTTGGGGAATCGAAGCCACACAGCGCAGGAGCTCTGGAATGCTATCAAGCTGGAGAGCGATGTGTGGTTTGGGCCAGCGAATCTCCAGCCGGGCTTGGTAGTGTGTGACAATGGCCGAAATCTGGTGGCAGCTCTTGGCCTAGGCAACCTCACACACATCCCATGTCTGGCACATGTGCTTAACTTGGTCGTGCAGAGCTTTCTGAGGGACTATCCGGATCTTGATGCACTGTTGCACAAGGTCCGCATAGAGTGCGCTCACTTGCGGCGTTCCAGCACGGCAAGATCGCGCCTCGCTGCTCTGCAGCGACGATTTGGCCTTCCGGAACATCGCATCATATGTGACCTACCCACCCGGTGGAATTCAACGTTACATATGTTGGAGCGGTTGTGTGAGCAGCAGGCAGCAGTCATGGAGTACCAGCTGCATCAGGCTCAAACAAGTCGCACTGTGCGCCGTTCACACTTCAGCACCATTGAGTGGGCCTCTATGAAGGACATCTGCCTCGTTTTGCGTGCCTTCGATGAAGCCACGCGGATGGCGAGTGCAGATGATGCACTAGTCAGCATGACTGTCCCCCTTATCTGCCTGCTTCAACAAACACTGCAAGCACTAAGGGATGAGGTTTCGGAAGAGGTGGAGGATGAGGAGTCCCAAATGCCATCTGCTTCTGGACAGTCTGCGCTATGTGTTTCCTCACAAAGGCCTAGGCAGGGGACACTTTGTGAGGAGGATGAGGAGGAGTTGATGGAGGAGGAAGACATCTCTCCAGAGGAGGGAGGTACACAAACCTCTACTCAGTATGTACAGCGAGGGTGGGGTGATGCAGAGCAGGCCGAGGTCACGCCTCAAACAGGGGACAGCGGTTCTTTGGCAGTTGGGAGTCTGCAGCACATGGTTGATTTCATGCTGCAGTGCCTGAGAAACGACCGCCGCATCGCCCACATTCTCGTCTCGGCTGATTATTGGGTGTACACCCTCCTAGATCCTCGCTACCGGGACAGCGTACAAAGGCTCATACCAACGTTGAACCGGGAGCATAAACTGCGGGAGTACGAAGAGTCACTGGTGCAGTCCATAATGTTTTCCATTCCACCCGACAGCATTGTTGCTAGTGCTTTACAAAGCAGCTCTGTGCGTCGAGGCAGTGGAGGAAACTCTGCACAAAGAGGGAGCAGAGGCAGCGCCGCAGCACAAGGCAAGACCACTATGGCCCAAATGTGGCAAAGTTTTGTGTGTCCACCACAATTGTCTACACCATCAGCGACGCCTCGAGTCAGCAGGAGGCAACGCTTCCGTCAGATGGTGTCAGACTACATGTCTTGCCCTGTCACTGTACTCCCAGATGGCTCTTCCCCCTTCAAGTTTTGGGTCTCTAAACTGGATACATGGCCAGAGCTTAGCCAGTATGCATTGGAGGTGCTGGCTTGCCCTGCTGCCAGTGTATTATCGGAACGTGTCTTTAGTGCCGCAGGTGGTGTACTAACAGACCGTCGCACGCGACTATCTTCCGATAATGTTGACCGGCTGACTTTTCTGAAAATGAACAAGGCCTGGATCTCCAAAGACTTTGCCATTCCTCTTACACACTAAATTAGTGGTTGGCAACTGTATCCAGGTCTGCTGGTGTGTTCATTTTTCTACCACCTGAACTATAATCCCTGTGCTTCAACACAGCCAGTTGTCGCTCAGATGTGTCGTCTGCACAGAGAAACACACTAGCTCCTGTGTTAGTGGGGTTCAGTAACGCCAGCTGATCCCCTGCTGTGTGGACGGCAAAGTCACCAGCTCCATCAACATTCAAACCACTACTGATTTTTAACCGTGCCCAACTTAGGTCTCTGGCTCCACTGTCTCTACTATTTCCCCTGACCTCCAACCCCGCCATCTACATCTCTGAAGTGGCGTCAGCACAAGCTACACTTGTTCCTGTGTTCCTGTGGCTCAGTCCCATCAGTTTATCCCCTGATGTGTGTCCGGCAAGGTCTCCTGCTCTGTCCACATTCCCATAACCAGTAGTGGGAATGAGGACAGAGCTGGCGAACTTGCCGGACAAACATCAGGGGATCAACTGACGGGACTGAGCACCAGTAACACAGGAACAAGTGTAGATTGTGCTGACGCCACTTCAGAGATGTAGCTGGCGGGGTTGGAGGCCAGGGTAAATAGTAGAGACAGTGGAGCCAGAGGCCTAAGTGGAGCATGGTTAGAATCAGTAGTAGTCAACAACCTCCATAAAAACCACTGCCCATTGGCCTCTGCATGCGGCATGCATAATCCTGGGCTCCAACAGTGTCAGTTGGTGTTCAGAAGTGTCGTCTCCACAGAGCCAAACACATTCGTTCAAGTGTTAGTGGGGTTCAGCACTGCCAGCTGTTCCCCTGCTGTGGAGATGGCAAGTCTCCTGCTGCCTTCACCTGCCAAAATCCAGTAGGCCCCAGCCTGCTCCACGCCTAATCCTGGGCTCCAACAGCGTCAGCTGGTGTTCAGAAGTCTCGTCTCCACAGAGCCAAACACATTCGTTTGAGTGTTAGTGGGGTTCAGCACTGCCAGCTGTTCCCCTGCTGTGGAGATGGCAATTCTCCTGCTGCCTTCACCTGCCAAAAGCAACAGGCCCCAGCCTGCTCCTCGCCTAATCCTGGGCTCCAACTGCGTCAGTTGGTGTTCAGAAGTGTCGTCTCCACAGAGCCAAACACATTCGTTCAAGTGTTAGTGGGGTTCAGCACTGCCAGCTGTTCCCCTGCTGTGGAGATGGCAAGTCTCCTGCTGCCTTCACCTGCCAAAAGCAACAGGCCCCAGCCTGCTCCTCGCCTAATCCTGGGCTCCAACAGCGTCAGTTGGTGTTCAGAAGTGTCGTCTCCACAGAGCCAAACACATTCGTTCAAGTGTTAGTGGGGTTCAGCACTGCCAGCAGTTCCCCTGCTGTGGAGATGGCAAGTCTCCTGCTGCCTTCACCTGCCAAAAGCAACAGGCCCCAGCCTGCTCCTCGCCTTATCCTGGGCTCCAACAGCGTCAGTTGGTGTTCAGAAGTGTCGTCTCCACAGAGCCAAACACATTCGTTCGAGTGTTAGTGGGGTTCAGCACTGCCAGCTGTTCCCCTGCTGTGGAGATGGCAAGTCTCCTGCTGCCTACACCTGCCAAAATCCAGTAGGCCCCAGCCTGCTCCACGCCTGATCCTGGGCTCCAACAGCGTCAGTTGGTGTTCAGAAGTGTCATCTCCACAGAGCCAAACACATTCGTTCGAGTGTTAGTGGGGTTCAGCACTGCCAGCTGTTCCCCTGCTGTGGAGATGGCAAGTCTCCTGCTGCCTACACCTGCCAAAATCCAGTAGGCCCCAGCCTGCTCCACGCCTGATCCTGGGCTCCAACAGCGTCATTTGGTGTTCAGAAGTGTCATCTCCACAGAGCCAAACACATTCGTTCAAGTGTTAGTGGGGTTCAGCAATGCCAGCTGTTCCCCTGCTGTGGAGATGGCAAGTCTCATGCTGCCTTCACCTGCCAAAAGCAACAGGCCCCAGCCTGCTCCTCGCCTAATCCTGGGCTCCAACAGCGTCAGTTGGTGTTCAGAAGTGTCATCTCCACAGAGCCAAACACATTCGTTCGAGTGTTAGTGGGGTTCAGCACTGCCAGCTGTTCCCCTGCTGTGGAGATGGCAGTCTCTCCTGCTGTCTCCGCATTCCAAAGACAGTAGGCCTCTGCCTTCACCCTCCTATTTCCTGGGCTTCAACACAGCCAGTTGTAGCTCGGAAGTGCCGTCCACACGGAAAGAGACACTTGCTCCCGTGTCTCAGTGGGGTTCAGTAACGTCAGCTGATCCCCTGCTGTGTGGATGGCAGTCTCTCCTGCTGTCTCCACATTCCAAATACAGTAGGCCTCTGCCTACACCCTCCTATTTCCTGGGCTTCAACACAGCCAGTTGTAGCTCGGAAGTGCCGTCCACACGGAAAGAGACACTTGCTCCCGTGTCTCAGTGGGGTTCAGTAACGTCAGCTGATCCCCTGCTGTGTGGATGGCAGTCTCTCCTGCTGTCTCCACATTCCAAATACAGTAGGCCTCTGCCTACACCCTCCTATTTCCTGGGCTTCAACACAGCCAGTTGTAGCTCGGAAGTGCCGTCCACACGGAAAGAGACACTTGCTCCCGTGTCTCAGTGGGGTTCAGTAACGTCAGCTGATCCCCTGCTGTGTGGATGGCAGTCTCTCCTGCTGTCACCACATTCCAAATACATTAGGCCTCTGCCTACACCCTCCTATTTCCTGGGCTTCAACACAGCCAGTTGTAGCTCGGAAGTGCCGTCCACACGGAAAGAGACACTTGCTCCCGTGTCTCAGTGGGGTTCAGTAACGTCAGCTGATCCCCTGCTGTGTGGATGGCAGTCTCTCCTGCTGTCTCCACATTCCAAATACAGTAGGCCTCTGCCTACACCCTCCTATTTCCTGGGCTTCAACACAGCCAGTTGTAGCTCGGAAGTGCCGTCCACACGGAAAGAGACACTTGCTCCCGTGTCTCAGTGGGGTTCAGTAACGTCAGCTGATCCCCTGCTGTGTGGATGGCAAAGTCTCCTGCTGCCTACACAGTCGTACCACTACTGATTTTTAACCGTGCTCCAATTAGGCCTGTGGCTCCACTGTCTCTCGTATTTCCCCTGTCCTCCAACCCTGCCAGTTACAGCTCCGAAGTGGCGTCTGCACAATCCACACTTGTTCCTGTGTTACAGGTGTTCAGTCCGGTCAGTTAATCCCCTGATGTGTGTCCGGCAATGTCGCCTGCTCTGTCCACATTCCCATAACTAGTTATGGGAATGTGGACAGAGCAGGCGACATTGCCGGACACACATCAGGGGATTAACTGACCGGACTGAACACCTGTTACACAGGAACAAGTGTGGATTGTGCAGACGCCACTTCGGAGCTGTAACTGGCGGGGTTAGAGGACAGGGGAAATATGAAAATCAGTGAAGCCACAGGCCTAAGTGGAGCTTGGTTAAAATTAGTAGAAGTCTACAACCGATCTTAAAATTTCTTCAATGCAGCCTCAGCCTGCTCCGTGCTTGTCCCTGGGCTTCAACACAGCCAGTTGTTGCTCGGAAGTGCCGTCTTCACAGAGTAAAACACTAGCTCCTGTGTTTGTGGGGTTCAGTAACGTCAGCTGTTCCCCTGCTGTTTTGATGGCAATCTGTCCTGCTGCCTCCCAATTGACAGCACATCAGGCCTCAGCCTGCTAAGTGCTTGTCCCTGGGCTCCAACATCGCCAGTTGCTGCTCATAACTGACTTTGGCACGGGTACTCCCTCCTGCCCAGCTTGGTTCCAGCCCTGCCTGCTGTTTCCGGGAAGTGTCAATGTCAGTTTGCCACCCCAAGTTGCCATGTCGTGTTGCGGTTGGGTTAGCCGAGGCTAGGGTGCCAGCAGTTTAGGTGATTCCTATGTGGACTGCGGGTTCTGGTAAGAAAGGCTTGTTCCGTAGTGCCAGTAGGACAAGCACCCCCTGTAGTACTGTGTGATTCGGTAACTGCGGCCAGCTTGCGGCATGCCAACTTTGCTTTTCAGGGGTAACTTCTGCTACCCCTCCGGGTTCCAGCACCGTCAGCTGGTTCTCGTCAGAGCCTTTGGCCTAGGTGCCTCCATTTCGGTATCCGAGTTCCGGCAACGTCTGCTGGTCCTTGGTAGTGCTTTGTAGCACAGGTACCTCCTGCTTAGTAACCGGGTTCCAGCACCGTCAGCTGGTCCTCGGTTGTGCCATTGGCTCTTATTCCTTCTGCTGCCCCTCCGGGTGCCAGCACTGTCAGCTGGTCCTCGCTATTTCCATTTGCTCTTGCAGCTTATGCTACCCCTCCGGGTTCCAGCACCGTCAGCTGGTTCTCGTCAGAGCCTTTGGCAGGGGTGCCTCCATCTCAGTATCCGAGTTCCGGCAATGTCTGCTGGTCCTTGGTAGTGCTTTGTAGCACAGGTACCTCCTGCTTAGTAACCGGGTTCCAGCCCCGTCAGCTGGTCCTCGGTTGTGCCATTGGCTCTTATTCCTTCTGCTGCCCCTCCGGGTGCCAGCACTGTCAGCTGGTCCTCGCTATTTCCATTTGCTCTTGCAGCTTATGCTACCCCTCCGGGTTCCAGCACCGTCAGCTGCTTCTCGTCAGAGCCTTTGGCCTAGGTGCCTCCATCTCGGTATCCGAGTTCCGGCAACGTCTGCTGGTCCTTGGTAGTGCTTTGTAGCATAGGTACCTCCTGCTTAGTAACCGGGTTCCAGCACCGTCAGCTGGTCCTCGGTTGTGCCATTGGCTCTTATTCCTTCTGCTGCCCCTCCGAGTGCCAGCACTGTCAGCTGGTCCTTGCTATTTCCATTTGCTCTTGCAGCTTATGCTACCCCTCCGGGTTCCAGCACCGTCAGCTGGTTCTCGTCAGAGCCTTTGGCCTAGGTGCCTCCATCTCGGTATCCGAGTTCCGGCAACGTCTGCTGGTCCTTGGTAGTGCTTTGTAGCACAGGTACCTCCTGCTTAGTAACCGGGTTCCAGCACCGTCAGCTGGTCCTCGGTAGTGGCATTGGCTCTTGTTCCTTCTGCTGCCCCTCCGGGTGCCAGTACCGTCAGCTGGTTCAAGAGGACAAAGAACAGGAAGACAACCACCAAGATTTAGAACAAGAGAGAGAAGACAAAGAAGCATAAAAAAACAAAGCAGAAGAACATTAAGCATAAGACTAATACTCTGAGCAAATGATATTATCTTATTTATAAGCAGAAGAAGACTAAGCAGTGTATGGGGGTGAGTCCGTTCCTCCTCGTGGTGCCCCTGGAAAAGGCCTGCTGCTGCAGGCCAAACTGAACGCGGACAAATCCTGTTGTAAATCTTTTGTGACAGGCAGAACGGAAGGTGTAAACTTCTAACTTTTCTAGATAACAACTACAGGAATGCCTGACACAAACAAGAATATGATGAAGAAGAATAGGAAGAAGATGAAGTTGAATATGTAGAATAATAATTGTTGAATAAGAAGAATATGAAGAATGTAAGAAAAGGAAGAAGAAGAAGAATGTAAAAAAAGGAAGTAGAAGAATTTAAAAAAAGGAAGAAGAAGAAGAATGTAAAAAAGGAATAAGAAGAAGAATGTAAAAAAAGGAAGTAGAAGAATGTAAAAAAAGGAAGAAGAAGAAGAATGTAAAAAAAGGAATAATAAGAAGAAGAAGGTAAAAAAAGGAAGAAGAATAAGAAAGAAGAAAGAAGAAAGAAGAAGAAGACATACATGTCTGGCAAAATATAAATGAGGCTAACATATTCAATATCTTTGTAACTCCTAACGTCTTTAAAAAATAAGTTTAATTCCTGCTATTCCATTTGATTGGGCTAAACCTCTATGGCTTTAATGTCTCCTCCACCTCCCACAATACATTCTACATTATTCTTAGTTGTTTTTCTTCATGTAGAATTAACCTACAAGGAAAGAAAGGGTTTTTTTTAATTCCGATATTTTGGCCCCATTGACTTGCATTGGTTCCCGGTATCGGAATCGGCGATACCAATACTTTTTTTTTTAAGATCGGCCGATCCATTCCGATCCGATATTTTCAAGTATCGGCTGGTATCGCTCAACTCTAGCGATACAGCAAGACTTTATTCACAAAAAAATGTTTTCACTGTCTCAACACACAAATTAATTGAGGGTCAGCATCGCCTATGAGAATTGTGACGGAAGTTTTTTCCCGTGAATAATAATTCCTAGATTTCTGCAATCAATAGCCTTTATGTCACTAATTGTATGCATCTCATTTCCTATTGCGGAGAGGCTGGACTGTATTACTGAGACAGAAATATATATGAAGATTTAAAAATAACACCAAAGTATATAGTTGTGTATGCATCAAATGCATTTCCTTTTTTCCACTTTTTAGATTGCTGTGTAATCCATACTGAGAACACAGAGATTTTACATGTTTAAACTATGCTATATATACACCTGCTATCCTACCCTTTCTCAACTTTGGAAAACAAAAAGCAAAAAACACAAATATCCTGAACTAAAAGTAAAAAATATACTGCAAATAATGCATAAAGGTAATAATAATAATAAGGGTATTTAGTAAACATAATTTTGATCAAAATAATGTACAAGCCATCCCGCCACGTCACGGCAACTCTTGTGGGACAGTCCCTACTCTAGTATTTAAAGCCTTTTCACTTGCCAAGTGGCGTGAATGTGAATAAGGGTCGAGCGGCTGAACCACTAGTAACAGCTTAGGCCAGACTGGATGGCTTTCCCAGCTCAGAAAGAGGGCGGTCACACCCCTATATGCACTGAATGCACAATGAAATGAATAAAAAACAAATCTGAACTGAGAAAAGTAAGTTAATGTGTATGCACAATGTAAGTGCATGTTAACACATGACCATTAACCAGAGAAAACAAAAAGCAAAAAACACAAATATCCTGAACTAAAAGTAAAAAATATACTGCAAATAATGCATAAAGGTAATAATAATAAGGGTATTTAGTAAACATAATTTTGATCAAAATAATGTACAAGCCATCCCGCCACGTCACGGCAACCCTTGTGGGACAGTCCCTACTCTAGTATTTAAAACCTTTTCACTTGCCAAGTGGCGTGAATGTGAATAAGGGTCGAGCGGCTGAACCACTAGTAACAGCTTAGGCCAGACTGGATGGCTTTCCCAGCTCAGAAAGAGGGCGGTCACACTCCTATATGCACTGAATGCACAATGAAATGAATAAAAAACAAATCTGAACTGAGAAAAGTAAGTTAATGTGTATGCACAATGTAAGTGCATGTTAACACATGACCATTAACCAGAGAAAACAAAAAGCAAAAAACACAAATATCCTGAACTAAAAGTAAAAAATATACTGCAAATAATGCATAAAGGTAATAATAATAATAAGGGTATTTAGTAAACATAATTTTGATCAAAATAATGTACAAGCCATCCCGCCACGTCACGGCAACCCTTGTGGGACAGTCCCTACTCTAGTATTTAAAACCTTTTCACTTGCCAAGTGGCGTGAATGTGAATAAGGGTCGAGCGGCTGAACCACTAGTAACAGCTTAGGCCAGACTGGATGGCTTTCCCAGCTCAGAAAGAGGGCGGTCACACCCCTATATGCACTGAATGCACAATGAAATGAATAAAAAACAAATCTGAACTGAGAAAAGTAAGTTAATGTGTATGCACAATGTAAGTGCATGTTAACACATGACCATTAACCAGAGAAAACAAAAAGCAAAAAACACAAATATGTTTTTTATTGTTTTTTATTCCTTTCTCAACTTTGTACAATCTGGTCAAATCCATACTGGGCCTGAGAACATCTGAGTCTGCCTCCTGATCTATAGACATATATTTTTAATGTGTAAACTAGGCTACATATATACGTGTTATCCGGTGAAACTGTACCCTTTATCAACTTTCTACAATGTTGTTGAATCCATACTGGGCCTGAGAACGGCTGCCGAGCTGTTAAGCAAGCTACAGCACCTGTGGTTTGGACACGTAATTTTTTCAGGAATGACGGTTAGGCCTAACTCCGGAATTGCGGTTGACCTGAACTTACTGGGAAATCATCGTTCGCGTGGAATAATCTGAATCCCAGATCCCCATCACTAACGGAGTTCAGCAGGTTATCTGCACCTGTAAGCGACAAAAGCTGGTCCTTTCAGTGTAGCGTGCATGCAGCCCCGGACATGTACTGGAATGCTAGACCTGTTATTGCTCGATCTCACATGCCACAGCCTCGCGTATCCCTCTAGTAAGCTTGACGCGTACTGCGGGGCCATGCCGGAGTCTCGGTCGTTAACGGAATAAAGATGAGAAATTGGTAGCACAACTACAAACGGACATACCACACCACACACAGAATCGACAAAGCTTGCAATCTGTCCATCTTTTCTGTAGCTTGTATGGTAGTGGTTTCCTGGGTGCAGTCCAATTAAGCCACAGGCTCCACTCCTGGTGGTGCCCTTTTGGACATTCCTTTAAGGTTCAGCTTTGCAATCATACTGCCCCCGGAAACCAAAAACTTTGCCTTCAGGGACGCTGTTTGGAGGTTCATGGGAATAACGCCGCCTGATCCGCAGTCGGCATATGGGTCGCCCTCCCAGGGCTGTGGGGTACTCGGTACCGGGCCGGTGTCAGTGGGATGTGTCCCAGCAGCGGTGACCCGGACGGTGGCCCTGGGCGCCCATGTAAATGGCGTGGTATAATGGTAAAGAGCTTATATAGATAGTTTGACGCCACCTGTGGTGTTCGGCAACATAGATGTTAGGCCGACGCTGCATGCAGATCCTCTGGGACTGATGGTGTTGTGCAGCAAAGATAGTGAAGCTCCCCACAGGTGGAGCTGGAGTCCCAGGGAAGTGTAGATGTAGTGATGGGGGAAAGGCACAGGCAGTGTAGGTGCTGGTACCCAGATGTAGCGGTGCTGGAATAACTGTAGGACACCAGAGCGTGCAGTTCCAAAGCTTTACTTACAGTCTGCAGGTTACAAAGATGCCTGCCTCCGTGCTGTGTCCTCCGGGTCAGGACCTCTGCCAACCTCCGGGACCAGAATGGAAAGCTCCCTTCCAACACTCCGCCAACATGTACCTTCCTGAACGTCTCCTTTCTAGCGCTTGTGGGGGAAGCACTCACAGGACCGTGGTTCACTGAAACGCCTCCTGTCTAACAGATGTTCCTCAGACTTTACTTGTCTGGCAGACAGCTGTAGCCTTCTGCCTCGCACACGTCGATGCTGGGGCCTCCGAGCCTTAGTTGGGTACAGAGCATTTATAGCTGCTACTTCCCCCGGTTTCTGCTGCAGGAACATCAGTGTCCCTACAAACTCAGTGACCGGAATCCGGACCATGCGCTCCAGCTAGGAGTGAGCCTTAACTCTGCTCATCCTCCAGCTCCCCTTCTCACGTCCACACACTTCCCCTTCCCTGCACAGAGTGCCCTAACTTACCTCCTCCCGACCACAGAAAGCAGCTCCTCAGCAGTCAGGTTCAGAGGTCTCCCTGCTGGCCTGGAGTGGGAAATGTGTTGTGTGTTGGTTTCACTGCTAGAGAGATCCTTCGTTGCTCCCAAGCTTGACAATACACTCCCTAGGAGGAAGGCAATGCCACAGTGGCGACCGTACTCTTGGGGACGCCACAAGTGCACTGAGGCCCAGCCACTGCTGGATGATGCTGCTGGTACATTGACCCAGACCACTACATTCCCCTCGCACTCTACACAGCCAGAATCTGACCCAGAGGAAACTCAGGTTCCCCTTCCCGCATACTATACCACCTTACATGGTGACAAAGAGGAAGGTGCAGATGAAAGTGCAGGTTCCTTGAGCAGGTGGGGGGGCATACTCATGGGCGATGGCACTGGCACAGGGCACCGCATAGTACACAAAAGTGTCTCTGCCGGTGGGAGGGCCTAAACAGCCAAGTGCAGTGAGATGGAAGATGGGGACGACAAGGAGTTCAGAGTAGTGCAGGGATTCCCTAGCAAGGAGACTTATGTAATTGTTTTCAATGTTGGGACAGCAATTTTTGGGGAGCACTATACTCTGGTTAATGATATATGTGGCCCACCATACACTGGAGCATTCCAAAGGTGGACATCAGACACTGGAGCAGCATTTACAGGGCCCATTATACACTAGAGCATTAGAAATGGGGCCCATTATGTTTGGAGCATTATTTGGGCCCATAAGACAGTGGAGCTTCATCCATTGGGACCAACATATACTGTAGCATTATGTGGAGCTCATCATATACGGTTTGAAACATTATATGGGAATAATGATTCCGTATGGAGAAATATATGGGCCTCATTACTCTGTATAGCGCACTAAGCGCTGGCCATAATACTTTATGGAGTTATATACTGTCCGTTTTTGGAGGTATTGGAGAATTTAAAATGGATATCAGTCATGAGTAGAGTTGAGCGATACCGTCCGATACTTCAAAGTATCGGATCGGAATGGATCGGCCGATCTTAAAAAAAAGTATCGGTATCGCCGATTCCGATACCGGAAGTCCCATTCAAGTCTATGGGACTTCCGGTATCGGAATAAGAAAAATCCTGTTTTTCCCTTGTACAGCCTCTCTGGGGTCTGTACGGGGCTTTCGGGGGGGCTGTGCCGGCCTGCCAGGGGGTCTGTGCAGGCTCTGGTGGTCTGTGCCGGCCTGCCGGGGGGCTGTGCAGGCTCCGGTGGGCTGTGCCGGCCTGCCGGGGGGCTGTGCCGGCCTGCCGGGGGGCTGTGCCGGCCTGTCAGGGGGGCTGTGCAGGCTCCGGTGGGCTGTGCCGGCCTGCCGGGGGGCTGTGCCGGCCTGCCGGGGGGCTGTGCAGGCTTCGGGGGTCTGTGCAGGCATCGTCCGATGGGACTACAAGTCCCATCGGGCGATGCCTGCTACCATGACAGTGATTGACACATTAGCCAATGATGGGACAGTAGTAGTCCCATCATCCGGCTAATGTGTTGAATGTAAAAAAAAAAAAAAAAATTACATGCTACATACATACAACATGCATACTACATACATGCTACATTCATACTACATACTACATACATGCTACATTCATACTACATATATACTACATGCAACATACATACTACATATATACTACATGCAACATACATACTACATATATACTACATGCATGCAACATGCATACTACATATATACTACATGCATGCAACATGCATACTACATATATACCACATGCTACATACATACTACATACACTCACTGGCCACTTTATTAGGTACACCTGTCCAACTGTGTGTTAAGACTTAATTTCTAATCAGCCAATCACATGGCGGCAACTCAGTGCATTTAGGCATGTAGACATGGTCAAGACAATCTCCTGCAGTTCAAACCGAGCATCAGTATGGGGAAGAAAGGTGATTTGAGTGCCTTTGAACGTGGCATGATTGTTGGTGCCAGAAGGGCTGGTCTGAGAATTTCAGAAACTGCTGATCTACTGGGATTTTCACGCACAACCATCTCTAGGGTTTACAGAGAATGGTCCGAAAAAGAAAAAAAATCCAGTGAGCGGCAGTTCTGTGGCCGGAAATGCCTTGTTGATGCCAGAGGTCAGAGGAGAATGGGCAGACTGGTTCGAGCTGATAGAAAGGCAACAGTGACTCAAATTGCCACCCGTTACAACCAAGGTAGGCAGAAGAGCATCTCTGAACGCACAGTGCGTCGAACTTTGAGGCAGATGGGCTACAGCAGCAGAAGACCACACTGGGTACCACTCCTCTCAGCTAAGAACAGGAAACTGAGGCTACAATTTGCACAAGCTCATCGAAATTGGACAGTAGAAGATTGGAAAAACGTTGCCTGGTCTGATGAGTCTCGATTTCTGCTGCGACATTCGGATGGTAGGGTCAGAATTTGGCGTAAACAACATGAAAGCATGGATCCATCCTGCCTTGTATCAACGGTTCAGGCTGGTGGTGGTGGTGTCATGGTGTGGGGAATTTTTTCTTGGCACTCTTTGGGCCCCTTGGTACCAATTGAGCATCGTTGCAACGCCACAGCCTACCTGAGTATTGTTGCTGACCATGTCCATCCCTTTATGACCACAATGTACCCAACATCTGATGGCTACTTTCAGCAGGATAATGCGCCATGTCATAAAGCTCGAATCATCTCAGATTGGTTTCTTGAACATGACAATGAGTTCACTGTACTCAAATGGCCTCCTCAGTCACCAGATCTCAATCCAATAGAGCATCTTTGGGATGTGGTGGAACGGGAGATTCGCATCAGGGATGTGCAGCCGACAAATCTGCGCCAACTGTGTGATGCCATCATGTCAATATGGTCCAAAATCTCTGAGGAATGCTTCCAGCACCTTGTTGAATCTCTGCCACGAAGAATTGAGGCAGTTCTGAAGGCAAAAGGGGGTCCAACCCGTTACTAGCATGGTGTACCTAATAAAGTGGCCAGTGAGTGTATATACTACATGCATGCTACATACATACTACATACATACTACATATATGCTACATACATACTACATATATACTACATGCATGCTACATACATACTGCATGCTACATGCATGCTACATACATACTACATACATACTACATACATACTACATGCTACATACATACTACATATATACTACATGCATGCTACATACATACTACATGCTACATACATACTACATATATACTACATGCATGCTACATACATACTGCATGCTACATGCATGCTACATACATACTACATACATACTACATGCTACATACATACCACATATATACTACATACATACTACATACAATACATTCATACAATACATACATAGACATACAGTACATATAACATAGAGTAACATACTTACCAATACTTGTCACATTGTTCCCCGAAGCCATTGTCTTTTACGGAATAAATATTAACATAACAAACCACAAAAATACTCACCCACGATCCGAAGCAGTCCACGAGTGTGTCCCACGACGATCTTGGGTAGAGAACTGCAGCATCAGCTGTTGCTGCCGTTCTCTACGGGCTGCAGGAATCCAATGACGGAAGGTAGGTATCCTTCCGCACTGTATTCCTCCGCCACTTAAAAAAAAAAAGTCCCTAGTCTCACTTTATGCCATTGCTGTGTGGGAAATTCCCACGCAGCAATGGCATAAAGTGAGACTAGGGACTTTTTTTTTTTTTAAGTGGCGGAGGAATACAGTGCGGAAGGATACCTACCTTCCGTCATTGGATTCCTGCAGCCCGTAGAGAACGGCAGCAACAGCTGAGGCTGCAGTTCTCTACCCAAGATCGTCATGGGACACACTCGTGGACTGCTTCGGATCGTGGGTGAGTATTTTTGTGGTTTGTTATGTTAATATTTATTCCGTAAAAGACAATGGCTTCGGGGAACAATGTGACAAGTATTGGTAAGTATGTTACTCTATGTTATATGTACTGTATGTCTATGTATGTATTGTATGAATGTATTGTATGTAGTATGTATGTAGTATATATGTGGTATGTATGTAGTATGTAGTATGTATGTAGCATGCATGTAGTATATATGTAGTATGTATGTAGCATGTAGTATGTATGTAGTATGTATGTAGTATATATGTGGTATGTATGTAGCATGTAGTATGTATGTAGTATGTATGTAGCATGCATGTAGCATGCAGTATGTATGTAGCATGCATGTAGTATATATGTAGTATGTATGTAGCATGTAGTATGTATGTAGCATGCATGTAGTATGTATGTAGTATGTATGTAGTATGTATGTAGTATATATGTAGCATGTAGTATGTATGTAGTATGTATGTAGCATGCATGTAGTATATATGTAGTATGTATGTAGTATGTATGTAGTATATATGTGTTATGTATGTAGTATGTAGTATGTATGTAGTATGTATGTAGTATATATGTGGTATGTATGTAGTATGTATGTAGTATGTATGTAGTATGTATGTAGCATGTAGTATGTATGTAGCATGCATGTAGTATGTATGTAGTATTTTTTTTTTTTTTTTTTTTAACATTTAACACATTAGCCGGATGATGGGACTACTACTGTCCCATCATTGGCTAATGTGTCAATCACTGTCATGGTAGCAGGCATCGCCAGATGGGACTTGTAGTCCCATCGGACGATGCTTGCACAGACCCCCGGACATCAGCACAGCTCCCTGGCAGGCCGGCACAGCCCCCCGGCAGGCCGGCACAGACCCCCACAGGGTGCACAGACCACCGGCAGGCCGGCACAGCCCCCCGGCAGGCCGGTACAGACCCGCACAGGGTGCACAGACCACCGGCAGGCCGGCACAGCCCCCCGGCAGGCCGGTACAGACCCCGGGCAGTCCACACAGCCCCCCGGCAGGCCGGCACAGCCCCCCGGCAGGCCGGCAGAGACCCCCGGAAGGCCCGAAATGACGGCGCATCATGATGCGCACACACCGCGCATCATGATGACGTCAGGCTGTCAATCAACTTTGAACTTCCGATTCCGATGCCGACTTCCGATATTGAAAAAATATCGGAAGTCGGTATCGGAATTCCGATACAGCAAGTATCGTCCGATACCCGATACTTGCGGTATCGGAATGCTCAACACTAGTCATGAGATGTAAGTAGTGAAGTATTTTTCATTGTACTATACTGCTATTTCTCTGCCGTATCGGAGCATCATGAGTTGTGGTATGTGTTAAAGGGGCGCTCTTTGGCCCTGGGCCCACGAAAACCTGGATCCAGCCCCCCCCCCACAACTGTAGCCAAATAACTCCCATTTTTCAGTGCGTAACTAGTATTATGAAGTTAATTAAGGTTGACAAGCTTCAGTAACAAGAATTTATGCTTTTGGCATTCAAATGGGCACTGTTGGTGTGTTTCCTGTCCTCCTCTCACTGCCGACTTTAATTCTCCATTGACTTACATTGGGTTTCGTGTTTCGGGACGACCCCGACTTTTCCCTATAGTCGGCCGATTTTGCTCGACCCGACTTTTGGAAAAGTCGAGTTTCATGAAACAAAACTCGACCCTAAAAAACCAAAAGTCGCTCAACACTAATCATCACCCATCTTTCCTGAACCCCAATCACCGCTGTATCTGTCTGATATCAATGGTATGTCCACTGGCTGCAATACCATCATCATCCATCTTTTCTGAACTCCAATCACCCATCTATCTGTCTGCTATCAATGGTATGTCCACTGGCTGCAATACCATCATCACCCATCTTTCCTGAACCCCAATCACCGCTGTATCTGTCTGATATCAATGGTATGTCCACTGGCTGCAATACCAGCATCACCCATCTTTCCTGAACCCCAATCACCCCTGTATCTGTCTGCTATCCTTTTTTCTGTCCTTTTGGATCTGACTATTTCCTTTGTATTTTCTCTTCTGACTTCTAATAAATCCCCTCCTGTATCTGTGACCAGTCTCCCTGCTGCCCCTCCTTCCTGATCACACCTGGCGTATTTCATGTCCAATTAACTTGTTATAAATTCAGACTCATAGGTCTGTCTGGACCTCAGTCTATGTCTGTAAGGATGTTTCTTTAAGGATAACAGCAGAAATATGCCAGAAATGAGCCAGAAAGTGCGACTAACCAGTGTTTAAATTTACTAACTTTCTCTAACCTCCACACTTACTCTCATCGTGCTGAGATACTCTCTAACTGCCTTGGCTCCATTACTCCTCACTCTCCTTTGCTATCCGCAAGCCCCAGCACCCTCTAATCAAGTAATAATCTCTCCTTCCCTCTTGCCCCCCACCTGACCTCCTCCTGTTAGAATCTGTTCAATTTGTGACTATCCGCCATTTTCTTGTAGTGTTCTGGTTGCTGGTCTTTTTCCTCTAGTGCTGGATTTGTCTTGGGTCAGGTGATTGTATCACCCTTTATTAACCTGCACCTGTCTCCCTTTCCTTGCTGGACAGCAGTGTTAATCCACATGAGTTCTGGCTTGGAGTTTTGCTTTGCCTTGACATCTGTGTGTATAATTAGTGCAGCGCTGGGACCTCCGTTTCTGCAAGTCTTAGTTTCTGTTTTCAGTTTGTTTCTGCAGCCTTCTCTTTGTTTTCTATTAGGAGTTGACCCGTTTTTGCACCCAGTCCTTAGATCTTTCATGGATCCCCTTCCCCCTATCTATAGGCCTTCGCTTGAGATTAACCTAGGATCATCGGTGGGTCTATTCGCAAGGAATGGGTCACCCACTCCATCAAAAGGTATCAGCCTAGTCGCAGTGCAGGGTCAGTTTTCCCCCCTCCTACCCTAGGCCTGTACTGCAGTACCATAACACCTCTGCTGACCTGCTTCTCAACCTCAGCTCTCTCCTAATAAAACACAAAACAAGCTGCCCATTCTCCTCCCACATGCTCTGTCTCTCTCTGCTTCTCCTAACTGCTGGCGACATATCTCCCAACCCTGGACCCCCACAGCTCATACCTCCCAAAATTATCCCCTTCTATCGCTCCCAACTAGAGATGAGTGACTTTACCTTTTTTAGGGTCGAGTCGGGTTTCATGAAACCCGACTTTCTCAAAAGTCGAGTCGAACGAAATTGGCCAACTATAGGGAAAAGTCGGGGGTCCGACTGAAACACGAAACCCAATGCAAGTCAATGGGGAAGCAAAGTCGGCTGGGAGTGGTGGACAGTAAACACACCTACAGTGCCCATTTCAAAGCCAACAACATTCTTATTACTTAAGCTTGTCAACCTTAATTTACTTTATAATAATAGCTACGCATTGAAAACTGGGGGTTATTTGGCTAAAGTTGTGGGGGGTAGGGCTGGCTCCAAGTTTTCGTGTGCCCCGGGCCAAAGAGTATCAGTGTGCCCCTTTAACACATACCACAATTCGTGATGCTCCGATATGGCACAGAAATATAGGTATAGTACAATGAAAAATACTTCACTTCTTACATGACATGACTGATATATCTATTTTAAATTCTACAATAGCTCAAAAAACGGACAATATACTACTCCATACAGTATTATGGCCTCCACATGGTGTGCGATACAGAATAATAAGCCCCATATATTTCTCCATACAGAATAATTGGTCCCATATAATGTTCCATACAGTATATGATGAGCTCCACATAATGCTACAGTATATGATGGTCTCCATGGATGATGCTCCAGTGTGTTATGGGCCCAAATAATGCTCCATATATAATGAGCCCCATTTCTAATGCTCCAGTGTATAATGGGCCCCATAGATGCTACTCCAGTGTCTGATGTCCCCCATTGGAATGCTCCAGTATATGATGGGCCTCATGGATGATGCTCAAGTGTATGATGGGCCCAAATAATGCTCCATCTATAATGAGCCCCATTTCTAATACTCTAGTGTATAATGGGCCCCATAAATGCTGCTCCAGTGTCTGATGTCCCCCATTTGGAATGCTCCAGTATATGATGGGCCTCATGCATGATGCTCCAGTGTATAATGGGCCCAAATAATGCTCCATATATAATCTGCCTCTTTTAGAATGCTCCAGTATATGATGGGCCCCATGGATGATGCTTCATTGTGTTATGGGCCCAAATAATGCTCCATATAAAATGGGCCCCATTTCTAATGCTCCAGTGTATAATGGGCCCCATAGATGCTGCTCCAGTGTCTGATCTGCCCCATTTAGAATGCTCCAGTATATGATGGGCCCCATGGATGATGCTCCAGTGTAATATGGGCCCAAATAATGCTCCATATCTAATGAGCCCCATTTCTAATGCTCCAGTGTATCATGTCCCCTGTAAATGCTGCTCCAGTGTCTGATGTCCCCCATTTGGAATGCTCCAGTATATGATGGACCTCATGGATGATGCTCCACTGTATGATGGGCCCAAATAATGCTCCATATATAATGTGCCCCATTTAGAATGAACCCAGGCATGGTATGTGAGAAGAGCCCCATAGAGTAATCTGAAGTGTGGGCTGTTGCATCCTTCACTTTTGGTGTAGGTGAAGGACCCAAGGAAAGGGGTTGTTCCTGACGAGAAGCCTGCACTGACGACTCATTGCTTGCATTTTTTGAAACTTCAGAAGAGGAGGCAATAGAGCTGGAGGCTGTTTCAGCAATGTAAGGCAAAACCAGTTCCTGATGCTCCGGATTTAAAAGCAGTTTACCTACTCCCAGAAAAGGGAGCCTTACAGGTCTTCCGGAGCCAGACCATGACGCAGGCTCAACACCTCCTGCCTTAGCTGCTATTGTGCTTTTGGCACTACCAGCAGATGCACCACCACCATCATCAGCACCAGCTGGCCCCCCACGTCCGTGGCCTCTTCCACCATACTTACTAATTTTTGTGAAAATGTACCCAAAATACCAGCAGATATATGGTACTGTATCAGCAGATACCTGGTGTATCCAGTCTAGCAGTAATTGTAAATTTCCGTCTATATTTCCGGAGTCAGACACAGACACTCACAGGCTCAGTATGGATTACACCAGAATATAAAAAGTAGAAAATGGGAAATGTATTCGAAGCATACACCAGTATACATTGATGGGGGACTTTTAAATCTTCGTATATATTTCAGTCTCAGTAAGCCAGTCCAGACTTTCCGCTACTGGAAACTAGATGGATACAAGCACAGACAGAAAGTCGAGTGTTTGCAGAAATTTGGGAATTACTGATCACGGAATAGATTTCGCAGAGGCGATGCTGACCCTCAATTACTTTGTCTGTGGAGACAGCGAAAACGGTTATTTGTGAAAAAAGGATTGCTATATCGCAGTAGCGTGGATCCCATCACCGTTACTCATCTCCATCAAATTGTGATCCCAGGGAGAAATGTAGACATGGTCCTCACTGCCTATCATGATGTGTCTGGTGACTTTGGAGTGCAAAATACAGAAGCCACAGGCCGTAGGCGATTCTATTGGATTGGCATGAGAGGAGACATTGAAAAATGGTGGCAGGAATGTCACACGTCTGTGACTGGGAAAACTGTGAAAGCTGATCATAAAGCACCACTGCATCCGATTGTGAGTTGATGTCCATTACAAATGGTAGCCATTGATCATCTGAAGGCAGAGGCCAGCAGGACAGGCCATAGCTACATCTTAACCATCATCAATCAGTTCACCAAATTTGTAGTGGCCATCCCTGTGAAGAATTTAACTGCCCAGACTACACAGCGGTGGAGCAGGGAGAGGTAAGTATTGCAACTTGCAAGTCCTGTGGCCATGAGTGAGCAGGGGGGCCCCACTCCTGGGTGACGGTACTGGCACAGGGCCCCTTATAGTACGTTGGTGTGTCTGACGGCGAGTGGGCCCCCTCACCGTCAGAGACACTGTATTGTACTATGATGGGCCCTGTGCCAGTGCCGTCGGCCAAGAGTGGGCCCACCCACCTGTTCAGAGCAACGGCACTTGCCCGGGTGCGCCAGGTGGTGACCCCAGCCCTTGGGGGGGCAGCCCATTTTGGAGGCTTAAAAAATGGCATATGTTGATGTGTAGGATTTACATTCAGCAGCTGCAAATGGAGGAATTTGACAAGTCCGAGGAAGAGGACAAAAGCGAGCCAAATTTCTGGCAACCTAGGTGTCATCAGGGGAAAGTTGGACAAAATCATTTGAAACCCATGCATGGTTCATTTTAATGAAGGTTGTTAGATCATCAACATTTTGGGTCGACAGACGGGGCCTTTTTTCTGTCAGGATTGATCCAGCAGCACTGAAGACTCTTTCAGACAGCACACTACAGGGCAAGCGAGCCCCTGTAAGGCATACTGTGCCAATTCAGGCCAGGTGTCCAGTTTACCGGCCCAATAGTCAAAGGGGAATGACCTGTGAGGGAGAACATCGATATGGGAGGAGAAGTAGTTTGTAACCATAGTTGACAACTGCTGTCTCCTGTCACTTGCAATCGATACAGTATTACCAGTCGTGTGAGCGGTATTTGAGAAATCAGTCCACAACATGGTCATGAAACCCCTGTCTCCAACGCCACTTCGGCTGTGTGCCCCACGAACATCTCTTCCATTTTGCCCACTTCGGCTCGTGGGACAACCAACACCGCTGCTGTGTGTTGGGAATGCCTCAAACAAACGGTTCACCAGAGTTGCTTGTTTGTTAGCCAATATTATTTCTAGGTTCTCCTGTGGCATGATGTTGTGTAATTTGCCTTTATAGCTTGGATCGAGGCTGCTGGCCAACTAGTAGTCGTCAGCCTTCATCATTTTGGCAATGCGGGGGTCCCTTTTTAGGATCCGCAAGGCATAATCACACATGTGGGCCAATGTTCCAGGTGTCAATGATGCACTGGTAGTGGTGGGTGGAGGAGCACTTTCTGGCAAATCCACATCCCTCCTGTCATGCACAAACCCTGTACCTGACCTTGCCACGCCAACATTTTCTTCTGCCCCTAGAGAAGCATCCTCCTCCCCAAAATAATCATCCCCCTCATCCTCCTCCTCCTCTTCCTCTTCTTCCTCTACCTCATCCAGGACAGTTCCCTGACCAGACAATGGCTGACTGTCATCAAGGCTTCCCTCCTCCTCCTGTTCCTCCTCCGCTGCAGACGCCTGATCCTTAATGTGCATTAAACTTTGCATGAGCAGATGCATAAGTGGGATGCTCATGCTTATGATGGCGTTGTCTGCGCTTACCAGCCGTGTGCATTCCTCAAAACACTGAAGAACTTTACAGAGGTCTTTCAGCTTTGACCACTGCTCACCCGACAACTCCATGTCTGCCCTCAAACTGCCTGCCCGTGTATCCTTCCAAAAATGCATTACAGCCTGCGTCTGTTCGCACAGCCTCTCAACCATGTGCAGGGTGGAGTTCCACCTTGTTGCAACGTCTATGATTAGGCGGTGCTTGGGGAGGTGGAGCAATCGCTGCAACTTCTGCATACGACTGGAGTGTACGGGCGAGCGACGGATGTGCAAGCACAGTCTTCGCTCCTTTTGGAGCAGGGCTGTTAACTCCAGATAATTATTTAGGAAGCACTGCACCACCAGGTTCAAAGTGTGAGTTAGGCAAGGTAGGTGTGTGAGTTTTGCAGGTGCTATGGCTGCCACAAAATTCCGGCCATTATCACTGACTACCTTGCCTGGCTCAAGATGTAGACTGCCCAGCCATTACTCAGTTTGTCGCTGCAAGTAGTTGGCCAGTACCTCCGCGGTGTGTCTGTTGTCGCCCAAAGACATCATCTTTAAAACAGCCTCCTGCCGCTTACTTCTAGCTCTTCGATAGTGGGACACCTCGTGTGCAAAACTGGCAGCTGCAGATGGAGTGCTCGTGCGCCTGTGCTCTGTCGATGAGCTTTCACTTCTGGAGGAGGAGGAGGGTCGAATGCCTACAGCCAACTGTTTCCTGTACCGTGGGCTAGGCAGCACTGTTCCATCGCCGCTGACCCCTGTGTAGCCTGTATCCACCACATGAACCCAGTGCGCAGTATTGGACAAGTTACGGCCCTGGCCATGCCTACTGGACCATGCATCTGTTGTGAGGTGCACCTTTCCACTCACTGATTGTTTGAGTGCATGGAAAAATGCGGTCTTTCACATGCAGGTGGAGGGCAGGTATGGCTTTTCGAGAAAAGAAGTGCCGACTGGGTAGGTCATAGCGTAGGTCATGAGCTCTCGGAAAGCTTCACTTTCAACCAAACGGAAGGGCATCATCTCTAATGAGATCACTTTGGCAATGTAGGTGTTGAAAGTCAGTGTACGCGGACGAGAGGATGAGAACTTTCTTGTCCTACTCAGAGTGTCTGCTAGGGTTAGCTGGACTTCAGAGCTGCATATGGGGGAACTAGCAGTGGACCAGATGGACTTAGGCTACTTTCACACTTGCATTTTTTTGCGGCGCTTTTTTGCGCACACAAACACATGAAAAAAATGCATCATGCGTTTGTGTGCGGTTTTTTGCAGGTTTTGGTGCATTTTTTTAAAAAACGCATGCTTTTTTTGTGCATACATAGACTATAATGGGTGTTTTGCTGTAAAAAAAAAAAACGCATTGCGTGCACATGCGATTTTTGGGGGCAAGTCGGACGCACAAAAAATGCAACAGGATGCATTTTGTGCGCCCGAGCGCACACTACAAAAAACCCCATGCGCATATAAACGCGTACAAACGCATGTGTATGCGCACCTATGCGCACCCATGTTAAAGTATAGGGAAAAAAACGCATGCTTTTTTTGTGCTAAAAAAAGCGCAAAAAAACTCAAGTGTGAAACCAGCCTAAGAGGCGGTTGGTGATGGTGATGGTGTTGGTGGTGATGACCTAGATTCAGTGTTTTGTTGCAAAACCATTGTGATTCCCTAACTGCTTTGGCCTTGCGACGACACCTCAACATTTTTTGCTGGTGGTGTGCTTACCGGTGGTGGTGGTCTTACAGTGGGGGAAACGATGGAGCGTTGCTGGCTACTTTCAGTCAGAGCCGTTGCACATGTGGTACCTGAGGTTTTGTAGTCCGTCCACGCTTGCAAGTGCATGGTGGTTAAATGTCTAAGCATGCAACTGGTATTCAAATTTCTGAGATTTCTCCCTCGGCTAAAGGTCCTTCTGCACTTCTTACAGATAACCTTTGCCTCATCAGTAGGATTTTGGACAAAGAAGTGCCACACTGCACTCTTCCTACTATGGTATAAATTTTCAGGGCTTGCACGCTGTGCTAATTTGACCGTGTGGCAAAGCTGTCCTGCACCTCTTTTGGTTTTTGCTCCACGTTTTTGGACAGCTACAGGCCTGCCAGATAACCGCTGCTAAGATGTAGATGCCTGCTGCGGATCCTTCTCCTCATCTGAGCTATTGCCAGCGGCGCCCTCTTCCCCAATGGATGCCAATCTGGGTCAACAACTGGGTCATCCATCACCTCCTCTTCAATTTCATCTGCACCTTCCTCTGTGTCACCGTGTAAGGTGGTATAGTATGCGGGAAGGGGCACCTGAGTTTCATCAGGGTCAGATTCTGGCTCAGTAGACTGCGAGCGCAAAGTAGTGCTGTGGGTCAATGCACCAGCAGAATCATCTAGCAGTGGCTGTGCATCAGTGCACTCCATGTCAGATTCATCTTGGACTGGGAAATTCAGGATTTGACTGGATAACCCAGGCATGGTATGTGAAAAGAGCTCCATGGAGTAATCTGAAGTGTGGGCTGCTGCATCCTTCACTTTTGGTGGGGTGAAGGACACAAGGAAAGGTGTTTTTCCTGACCAGAACCCTGTACTAACGACTCAGTGCTTGCAGGTATTGAAAGTTCAGAAGAGGAGGCAATAGAGCTGGTGGCTGTTTCGGCAATGTAAGCCAAAACCTGTTCCTGGTGCTCCGGCTTTAAAAGCGGTTTTCCTACTCCCAGAAAAGGGAACCTTACAGGCCTTCTTGTGCCAGATGATGACGCAGGCTCAACACCTCCTGCCTTAGTTGCTATTGAGCTTTTGGCATAACAAGCAGATGCACCACCACAACCATCAGTACCAGCTGCCCCCCCTGCCCACGTTCGCGGCCTCTTCCTCAATACTTCCTCATGTTTGTGAAAATGTAACAAAAATACCAGCAGATATATGGTACTGTATGAGGAGCGTACAGCTGTATAAGGTGTAGGTAAAAATTTAAATCTCCATATATATTTCCTTAGTCACAGACACTCTCCCAGTATGTATTTGACCGTAATCCAACTAGCAGATATACAGTACTGTATCAGAAGCGGACAGCTCTATACGGTGTATGTATGGAAAAATGAAAATCTCCCTCTATTTTTTAATGGAGTCACCCCCAGATAGCATGTATTTGTCCGTGATACCAGCCGGTACACGGTAGTGTGTGAGCGTACAGCTCTATACGGTGTATGTATGGAAAATTTTAAATCTCTGTCTATTTTTTTATGGAGTCACACACACACGCTGTCTCTGTATAGATTTGACCGTGATCAAACAGCAGATATATGATACTGTTTGACAAGCGGAAAGCTCTATACGGTGTATGTATGGAAATTTTTAAATGTCCATCTATTTTTTGACGGAGTCAACAGCAGATATACGGTACTGTTAGAGAAGCTGACAGTTCTATATGGTGTATGGAAAAATGGAAATGTCCGTCTATGTATTTACGCACTCACACACACACGCGCTGTCTCTGTATAGATTGGACCGTAATCCAAACAGCAGATATACGATACTGTTTGACAAGCGGACAGCTGTATATGGTGTATGTATGGAAAATTTTAAATCTCTGACTGTTTTTTTACGGAGTCAAACACAGAGAGCATGTATTTGTCCGTGATACCAGCCGGTACACGGTAGTGTGTGAGGAGCGTACAGCTCTATACGGTGTATGTATGGAAAATTTTAAATCTCCGTCTCTTTTTTTATGGAGTCACACACACACGCTGTCTCTGGATAGATTTGACCGTAATCAAACAGCAGATAAACAATGCTGTTTGAGAAGCGGAAAGCTATATAAGGTGTATGGAAAGATTGAAATGTCCGTATATGTATTTACAGAGTCACACACACACACACGCTGTCTCTGTATAGATTTGACCGCAATACAAACAGCAGATATACGATACTGTTTGAGAAGCAGACAGCTCTATACGGTGTATTAGAGTTGAGCGAAACGGGTCGAAAAATTTCAAAAGTCGCCGACTTTTAGAAAAGTCGGGTTTCATGAAACGAAACCCGACCCTAGGATGAGGTCGGCCACGAGGTCGGCGACTTACGCGCCAAAGTCGCGTTTCAAAAGTTTGTTTTGCGCTCTTTTTCAGCCAATCAGGATCCACGGACACTGTGGGCAACGTGATGACATAGACAGGGGTCACCACCATCTTTCAGAAGGGCATGCAAGTGATTGGCTTGCTTTGGTGGGCGTCACAGGGGTTATAAAAGGGCGTGCACGCCGACCGCCATCTTACTTCTGTCGATCTTAGCATAGGGAGAGGTTGCTGATTCTGTAGGGAGAGCGTTAGGCAGGGAAGAAGAAAAAAAAACTGCTTCTGCTGCTAGCGATTTTGCCTGTACAACACACCAGTCACTGTGTGTGCAGTGCAAGGGGAGGCTATATTGTGGTGGATCAGCGGTGTTGGTTGTTAGGCTGCCTTCTAAAGCTTCCTGACAGCTGCATTGCTCTTTACCCACTGCTCTGCAAACTGCTTTTTTAAAAGCAATCCCAATTTTTTTTTTTGTCCTGCTGAGGTACTGAGCGTGCATTTTTTCACACCATACAGCGTCAGTGGGCCTCACACAATCCAAAAGTGTCCAGTGTCCACTAGTGTCTGCAGAAATTCAAAATCTCCCTTATCCTGTAGTCACTTTTTTCACACCTGTGCCATCGAGCCTGTGACATAGCGCTCTGATATTCAGTGGGCCTCACACAATCCAAAAGTGTCCAGTGTCCACTAGTGTCTGCAGAAATTCAAAATCTCCCTTATCCTGTAGTCACTTTTTTCACACCTGTGCCATCGAGCCTGTGACATAGCGCTCTGATATTCAGTGGGCCTCACACAATCCAAAAGTGTCCAGTGTCCACTAGTGTCTGCAGAAATTCAAAATCTCCCTTATCCTGTAGTCACTTTTTTCACACCTGTGCCATCGAGCCTGTGACATAGCGCTCTGATATTCAGTGGGCCTCACACAATCCAAAAGTGTCCAGTGTCCACTAGTGTCTGCAGAAATTCAAAATCTCCCTTATCCTGTAGTCACTTTTTTCACACCTGTGCCATCGAGCCTGTGACATAGCGCTCTGATATTCAGTGGGCCTCACACAATCCAAAAGTGTCTGCAGAAATTCAAAATCTCCCCTGTCCTATAGACACCTTGTACCTTGTTTTACATTACTATATAGTTTGTTGGATTTTGTCTACATTTCTACCAAAAATGAGGAAGGCTGGTGGAAGAGGCCATGGAATTGGGTGGGGGTTGGCAGCTGGTAATGATGGTGTTGGTGGTGGATCTGATGGTAGTGGCAAAAGCAAAATAGGACCGAATGCAGGAGGTGTTGAGCCTGCGTCATCGTCTGGCTCCACAAGGCCTCGAAGGCTTAGTTTTCTAGGAGTTGGCAAACCGCTTTTAAAGCCAGAGCTTCAGGAAAAAGTTTTGTCTTACATTGCTGACTCAGCCTCCAGCTCTATTGCCTCCTCTTCTGAAGTTGTAAAAAATAAAAGCACTGAGTCGTCATTGGAGGCTCATGTTCATGAACCACACCTTTCCTTGTGTCCTTCACCCCAACCAAGATTGAAGGATGACGCAGGCCATGCTACTGATTACTCCATGGAGCTGTTTTCACATACCATGCCTGGATTATCAAGTGAAAGGGAGAATTACCCAGGCTAAGATGAATCTGACATGGAGTGCACTGATGCACAGCCGCTGATAGATGATTCTGCTGGTACCTTCACTCAGAGCACTACATTGTCCTCGCAGTGTACAGAGCCAGATTCTGACCCTGATGAGACTCAGGTGCCCCTTCCCGCACACTATACCACCATACACGGTGACACAGAGGAAGGTGCACATGACATTGAAGAGGAGGTGATGGATGACCCAGTTGTTGACCCAGATTGGCATCCATTGGGGGAAGAGGGTGCTGCTTTCAATAGCTCAGATGAGGAGGAGCATCCACAGCAGACATCGACATCACAACATCTGTTATCTGGCAGGCCCGGAGCACTCCAAAGACAGGTTCCAAAAATCAAAAGAGTTGCTGGACAGCTTGTCCAGAGGGTCAAAAGATCACAGCGTGCTAGGCCGCAAAATGTCTGCCAAAGTAGGAAGAGTGCAGTGTGGCACTTTTTTGAACAAAATCCTCATGATCAGGCCAAGGTTATCTGTAAGAAGTGCGCAAAGACCTTTAGCCGAGGGAAAAATCTGAAAAATTTGAATACCAGTTGCATGCTTAGACATTTAACCAGCATGCACTTGCAAGCGTGGACACAACACCAAACCTCAAGTGCCACATGTGCAACTGATCACAAAGAAGGTAGTCAACAACGTTACATTGTTTCCCCCACTGTAAGCCCACTGGTTAGCACAGCAGCAAATGTTGATGTGTCATTGCAAGGCCACAGTTGTCAGGGAATCCCACTGTTATATCAACGAAATACTGAATCTAGGCCATCAGAAAGAACACCAACTCCATCACCATCATCAACCCTCTCTCAGTCTGCCCTGTCCACCGCTACTTCCACCATATGCAGCTCTCAAGTCCAGCTCACCCTCCCAGACACTATGAGTAGGTCAAGAAAGTACTCAGTCTCTCATCCGCGTACACTGGGTTTGAACGCCCACATTGCCAAACTAATCTCGTTTGAGATGATGCCCTATCGGTTGGTGGAAAGCGCAGCTTTCCGCGAACTCATGGCCTATGCAGTACCACGCTATGACCTACCCAGTCGCCACTTCTTCTCTCGCAAAGCCATCCCAGCCCTCCACCATCATGTAAAAGACCGCATTGTCCATGTACTCAAGCAGTCAGTGAGTGGAAAGGTGCACCTCACAACTGATGCATGGTCCAGTCGGCATGGCCAGGGCCGTTACGTGTCCATCACTGCACACTGGGTTAATGTGGTTGATGCAGGGTCCACAGGGGACAGCGGTGGTTGGACAGTGCTGCCTAGCCCACGGTATAGGAAACAGTTGGCTGTAGGCGTTCGACCCTCCTCCTCCTCCTCCTCCTCCAGAAGCGAAAGCTCGTCCACAGAGCGCAGTCGTACGAGCACTCCATCTGCAGCTGCCACTGTTGCACACGAGGTGTCCCCCTATCGAGCAGCTAGTGGAAAGCGTCAGCAGGCTGTGTTGCAGATGATGTGTTTGGGCGACAGACACACCGCCGAGGTGCTGGCCGAGTACTTGAAGCGACAAACTGAGTCATGGCTGGGCAGTGTACACCTTGAGGCAGGCAAGGTAGTTAGTGATAACGGCCGTAATTTTGTGGCAGCCATAGCCCTTTCAAAACTCAGCCACATACCTTGCTTGGCTCATACCTTGAACTTGGTGGTGCAGTGCTTCCTCAAAAATTATCCGGAGTTAACAGCCCTGCTCCAGAAGGTGCGAAGACTGTGCGCGCACATCCGCCGGTCGCCTGTACACTCCGTTCGTATGCAGAAGCTGCAGCAATTGCTCCACCTTCCCAACCACCGCCTCATTATCGACATTGCAACAAGGTGGAACTCCACCCTGCACATGGTGGAGCGGCTGTGCGAGCAGAGGCAGGCCATAATGCATTTGTGGGAGGATACACGGCCAGGCACTTTGAGAGCAGACATGGAGTTGACAGGTGTGCAGTGGTTGAATCTGAAAGACCTCTGTAAAGTCCTTCAGTGTTTTGAGGAATGCACACGGCTGGTAAGCGGAGAAGACGCCATCCTAAGCATGAGCATCCCACTTATGCGTCTGCTCATGCAAACTTTGACGCACCTTAAGGAGCAGGCGTCTGCAGCCAATGTTGATGAGGAGGAAGAGGAGGAGGGAATCCTTGATGACATTCAGCCATTGTCTGCTCAGGGACCTCTCCTGGACGAGGTGGAGGAAGAAGAGGAGGAGGAGGAGGATGATGGGGATGATTACTTAGGGAAGGAGGATGCATCTCGTGGGGCAAGTGAAAATGTTGGCGTGGCAAGGTCTGGTACAGGGTTTGTGCGTGACTGGAGGGATGTGGTTTGCCAGAAAGTGCTCCTCCAACCAGCACTCGCAGTGCATCATTGACACCGGGAACATTGGCCCACATGTCAGATTATGCCTTGCAGATCCTAAAAAGGGACCCCCGCATTGCCAAAATGATGAACGATGACGACTACTGGTTGGCCAGCATCCTGGATCCACGCTATAAAGGCAAATTACAAAACATCATGCCACAGGAGAACCTTGACCTAATATTGGCTAATAAACAAGCAACTCTGGTAAATCGGTTGCTTGAGGCATTCCCAGCACACAGCAGCGGTGATGGTTCTCACACGAGCCGTACGGGCCGGGGGCAGCTTGGCAGAGGTGTTCATGGTGCACACAGCAGAAGTGGCGTTGGAGACAGGGGTTTCATGACAATGTTGTGGACTGATTTTTCAAGTACCGCTCACACAACTGGTAATACTGCATCGATGGAAAGTGACAGGAGACAGCAGTTGTCAACTATGGTTACAAACTACTTTTCCTCCCATATCGATGTTCTCCCACACAGGTCATTCCCCTTTGACTATTGGGCCGCTAAACTGGACACCTGGCCTGAATTGGCACAGTATGCCTTACAGGAGCTCGCTTGCCCAGCTGCAAGTGTGCTATCGGAAAGTCTTCAGTGCAGCTGGATCAATCCTGACAGAAAAAAGGACCCGTCTGTCAACCCAAAATGTGGATGATCTAACCTTCATTAAAATGAACCATGCATGGGTTTCCAAGGATTTTGTCCCACCTTCCCCTGATGACACATAGGGTGACAGAAAAATGGCTTGCTTTGGTCCACCTCTTCCTGGGACTTGACCTATTTCGCCTTTTGCATCAGCTGAATGTCCAACATCAACATATGCCACTTTCTAAAACTCCCTAACTGTGCTGCCTCCCCCCCCCATGGCCGGGGTCACCACCTAGCGCACGACACCGTGCGAGTGCCGTTGCCCTGGACAGGTGGGTAGGCCGACTCTTGGGCGCGGGCACTGGCACAGGGTCCCTCATAGTGCAATCAAGTGTCTCTGACGGTGGTGGTGCACACCCGCCGTCAGACACACCACCGTACTATGAGGGGCCCAGTGCCAGTACCGACGCCCACGAGTGGGCCCCCCTTGCTTGGGCAGGGCCCCAGCATTTGCAATCTTTACCTCTCCCTGCTCCTCCGCTGTGTAGTCTGGGCCGTCAAATCCATACTGTGCCTAACACCATCTGAGCCTGCCTCCTGATGTATAGACATATATTTTGAATGTGTACGCTATCCATACATGCTATCCGTGGATACGGTACCCTTTCTCACTTTTGTGCAATCACGTGCAAGCCATACTGGGCCTAACACCGTCTGAGCCTGCCTCCTGATGTATAAACATATATTTTGAATGTGTACGCTATCCATACATGTTATCCGGGGATACGGTACCCTTTCTCACCTTTGTGCAATCACCTGCAAGCCATACTGGGCCTAACACCGTCTGAGCCTGCCTCCTGATGTATAGACATATATTTTGAATGTGTACGCTATCCATACATGTTATCCGGGGATACGGTACCCTTTCTCACCTTTGTGCAATCACGTGCAAGCCATACTGGGCTTAACACCATCTGAGCCTGCCTCCTGATGTATAGACATATATTTTGAATGTGTACGCTATCCATACATGTTATCCGGGGATACGGTACCCTTTCTCACCTTTGTGCAATCACGTGCAAGCCATACTGGGCCTAACACCGTCTGAGCCTGCCTCCTGATGTATGGACATATATTTCCCAGGTGGAGTCAAATTTAACCGTAGGCTCCACTCCTGGTGGTGCCCTTCTGGACATTCCTTTAAGGTTCAGCTTTGCAACCATACTGCCCACGTAAAACAAACACTTTGCCTTCATGAACGCTGTTTGGAGGGTCATGACTCGTGGGAATAACGCCGCCCAATCAGTTAACCTGCTAGAGAGATCCTTCGATGCTCCCAAGCATGACATCACACTCCCTAGGAGGAAGGTAATGCCACTGTGGCGACCGTACTCCTGGGGGCGACACACGTGCACTGATGCCCAGCCACTGCTCGATGAATCTGCTGGTACATTGACCCAGACCACTACATTCCCCTCGCACGCTACACGGCCTGAATCTGACCCTGATGAAACTCAGGTTACCCTTCCCATATACAGTTCCATCTTACACGGTGACAAAGAGGAAGCTGCAGATGAAAGTGCAGGTTCGGCCCACCCGCCATCAGACACACCACCGTACTATCAGGGGTCCTGTGCCAGTGCCGTCGCCAACGAGTGGGCCCCCCCTGCTTGCTCAGGATCACAGCACTTGCAAGGTTGAAATACTGTGCAGTGAGATGGTAGATGGGGACGACGAGGAGTCCAGACTAGTACAGGGATTCCCTTGCGAGGAGACTTATTTTATTGTTTTCAATGTTGGGACAGCAATTTTTGGGGAGCACTATACTCTGGAGAATGATAGATGGGGCCCACCATACACTGGAACATTCCAAAGGTGGACATCAGACACAGCATTTACAGGGCCCATTATACACTAGAGCATTAGAAATGGGGCCCATTATGTTTGGAGCATTATTTGGGCCCATAAGACAGTGGAGCTTCATCCATGGGGACCAACATATACTGTAGCATTATGTGGAGCTCATCATATACTGTTTCAAACATTATATGGGACCAATGATTCTGTATGGAGAAATAGATGGGCCTCGTCATGAGATGTAAAAAGTGAAGTATTTTTCATTGTACTATACCGCTATTTCTCTGCCGTATCGGAGCATGATCAGTTGTGGTATGTGTTAAAGGGGCGCTCTTTCGCCCAGGGCACATGAAAACCTGGAGCCAGCCCTACCCCCCCACAACTTTAGCCAAATAACCCCCATTTTTCAGTGCGTAACTTGTATTATGAAGTTAATTAAGGTTGACAAGCTTAAGTAAGAAGAATTGATGCTTTTGGCATTCAAATGGGCACTGTAGGTGTGTTTCCTGTCCTCCTCTCACTGCCGACTTTTTTTCCCCATTGACTTACATTGGGTTTCGTGTTTCGGTATGACCCCGACTTTTCCCTATAATCGGCCGATCTTGCTCGACCCGACTTTTGGAAAAGTCGGGTTTCACGAAACGAAACTCGACCCTAAAAAAACAAAAGTCGCTCAACTCTACGGTGTATGTATGGAAAATTTAAAATCTCTGTCTATTTTTTTACAGAGTCACACACAGATAGCATGTATATGTCCGTGATACCAGTCAGTACATGGTAGTATGTGAGGAACGTACACCTCTATACGATGTGTGAAAAAAATGAATGCTCTGTAACTGTGCAGAAAATCATAATAAAAGTTTTTTGCCTTTATAAAATCAGTCTACACAGCAGTGTGCACACAGCAATGCAGCTATCAGGTAGCCTTATAAGGCAGCCTAATAACCACCAGCGCTGCTGCACACACAAAAATCCTCCCCTGTCACTACACACTAACTTGTCAGTTGAAATCGCTATCAGAAGAAGCACAGTTTTTTTTTTCTTTGTTGCCTAATGCTCTCCCTATTGAGAATCAGCAGCAGCAACCTCTCCCTATGCTAAGATCAGCAGAAGTAAAATGGTGGTCGGCGGTCAGGGCTTTTATAACAACTGTGACGCCACGAAAAGCAAGCCAATCACATGAATGCCCTTCTCTAAGATGGTGGTGGCCACTGCCGATGTCATCGCGTTGCCCACAGTGTGCATCCTTGATGATTGGATGAGAAAATGCGCTGGAAGCATCATGGGAAACGTGACTTTTGTGCGTGGGTCAGCGACCTCATGGCCGACCTCACGCTATTGTCGGGTTTCGATCAGCGAAACCTGACTTTAGCGAAAGTCGGCGACTTATCAATTTTACTGACCTGTTTTGCTCAACCCTACTCCAAACCCAATATAAACACCTGAAATCTTTCTGACCTCAAATCCGTGCCCTTTATGCTCACCCCCCTGCTCCCATTCTCTGGATCACTCTGGAATGCCCGCTCCATCTGCAATAAACTCCATGTGATTGACGACCTCTTTACCTCTCATAATCTTTCCTTCCTTGGCCTCACCAAAACATGGCTGACACCCTCTGACACCATCTCTCCTGCTGCGCTATGCTATGGCGACTTCCACTTTACCCACATTCCTTGCCCTGGCAACAGACATGGTGGAGAAGTAGGCCTTCTCCTTTCTTCCAACTGTACCTTCAACCTAATCCCACCTCTTCCCTCCCTTATCCTCCCCTTTTTTGAAGTCCACTATGTCCGCATCTACTCTCCCTCTAACCTCCAAGTGGCTGTCATATACCGACCTCCAGGCCCCATCACTGCCTTTATTGACCAATTCTCCACCTGGCTCCTTCACTTTCTCTCTGCTGACATTCCCACCATCATGATGGGAGACCTCAACATCCCCATTGACACCCACCAGTTGGCAGCTTCCAAACTCTACTTCATCTTTTGGACTTACTCAGTAGTCCCCCTCAGCCACCCACATAGACGGACACACATTATACCTGATCTTCACCCATCTCTGCTCCCTACCTAACTTCACAACCTCCCCTCTCCCTGTATCTGACCATCATCTACTCACGTTCTCATCCTTGTCCTCCTCACTTGTCACCCATGTCCAGCAACACGTGCACCCCCGTTGAAACCTCGCACACCTAGACACTCGCACACTCTGACTTTATTCTACCACTGTCCTCATTATCTTCACTCCACAATACAGACACTGCCACTAGTTTCTACAATGCCATTCTTGCATCAGCCATCGACTCGGTCACCCCTGTCATGCATAACAGAGTGCGACAAATCAATAGACAACCCTTGCACAATAACATCACTAAAAAGCTTTGGCAAGCATCCAGAATTGCTGAATGGAGCTGGAAGAAAACACATTCGCAAGACGACTTCAATGCACTCAAACAAGCAACACTCGCATTCAAATCTGCCCTCACTTCTGCTAAACAGGCCTACTTTACATTCCTTGTATCTTCCTTATCCCACAACCCCAAACAGTTGTTCAATACATTTAACTCCCTCCTCCGCCCACCACTGCCCCCTCCAACTTCCCCAATCTCTGCCGAGGACTTTGCCATACACTTCAAAAACAAGATAGACCCAACATGGCAAGTCTTTATTGTTCAACCACCACATCCCTTTTGTACACCAGACCAATGTCCAAAACCCATAACCTCCCTTTCCAACATCACTGAAGGGGAGCTTGCTCATCTTCTCTCCAAATCACACCTCACCACTTGTGCACTTGACCATATCCCATCCCACCTCCTCCCCAACATCACCACCACTCTTATCCCATCCCTAACCCACCTCTTCAACCAATCACAAACTTCTAGTACCTTCCCTTCTGCTTTCAAACATGCCACAATCACGCCTATCCTTAAAAAACCAACCCTCTACCCAACCACTATGTCCAGCTATCGCCCAATATCGCTGCTTCCATTCGCTTCCAAACTCCTGGAACAACACGTCCATGCTGAACTTTCCTCCCACCTCTCATCTAACTTGCTCCTTGACAATCTACAATCTGGTTTCCGCCCCCATCACTCCACTGAGACACCCCTGACCAAAATTACTAACGACCTACATACAGCCAAAGCTAACGGACAATACTCTATACTCCTGCTTCTAGACCTGTCCTCTGCTTTCGACACAGTTGACCACTGCCTCCTACTACAGATCCTCTTCTCCTTTGGCATCAAAGACCTCACCCCCATCCTGGATCTCCTCATACCTCTCCAACTGCACATTCAGTAGCTCACACTCCCACACTACCTCCTCATCCCACCCTCTCTCTGTTGGAGTCCCCCCATGCTCTGTTCTAGGACCCCTACTCTTCTCAATCTATACACTTGGCCTGGGGCAACTCATAAAGTCCCACAGATTCCAGTACCACCTTTATGCCGATGATAATCAGATCTACCTGTCTGGCCCAGACATCACCTCTCTGCTCTCCAGAATCCCGGAGTGTCTATCAGCCATATTCTCCTCCTTCTCCTCCCACTTTCTCAAACTCAATGTGGACAAATCTGAACTGATCATCTTTCCCTCATCTCACAAATTTTCCTTACCTGACCTATCTATAACAATTGACGACATCACACTTTCCCCTGTACCGGAGGTCCGCTGCCTCGGAGTATCCCTTGACTCTGCCCTGTCCTTCAAACCACACATTCAAGCTCTCTCCACCTCCTGTTGCCTCCAGCTCAAAAATATTTCTAGAATCAATGCCTTCCTCAACCCTCACTCTACTAAAATGCTTGTGCATGCCCTCATCATCTCCCACCTTGACTACTACAGCATCCTTTTCTGTGGCCTCCCTGCTAATGCCCTTGTACCTCTCCAGTCCATTCTTAACTCTGCTGTCCGACTAATTCATCTCTCTCCTCACTACTCCTCCGCTTCTCCCCTCTGCAAATCTCTTCAATGGCTCCCATTCACTCTGCGTATCAAATTCCAATTACTAATACTGACCTACAAGGCCATCTATAACCTGTCTCCTCCATATATCTCTGAACTAATCTCCCGATATCTTCCCTCACGTAATCTCCGGTCCTCCCAAGACCTCCTTCTCTACTCCACACTTATTCGCTCCTCACCCAACTGCTTCCAAGACTTCTCCCGAATAGGCCCCATCCTCTGGAATTCTTAGCCCCAACACATCCAACTATCAACCAGGCTTGGATCCTTCAGACGGAACCTGATAACCCACCTTTTCAGGAAAGTTTACAGCCTGCAATGATCCCCACTGCCTCCTGACCACTACTGGAGCTACCGCCTCACCATCACTGGAGCTGCAGCAACCCTCCAACCAACTGTCTCCTTCACCACCATCCTGTAAAATGTACGGCCGCAAGGGCAGTGTCCTCTCTCCCCGCTATATCAGTCTGTGATTGTTAGTTTGTTTACTGTAAGTGATATCTGCTATTTGTATGTAACCCCTTCTCATGTACAGCACCATGAAACCAATGGTGCTTCATAAATAAATAATAATAATAATAATAATAATAATAATAATAATGGCCTACACAGTAGTTGCCACACTAGCCCTCAAACTGTATAATGGCCTCTGCATTAGCTCCCATACAGTATAATGGCTTCCATATTAGATGCCAAAATTGTATAATAGCCCATACATTAGCTCTTAAATTGTAGAATGTCTCCCACATTAGCCTCAAAACTGTATAGTGTCCCCCAAGTTAGCCGCCAAACTGTATAATGGCCCCCACATTAGCTTCCATGGTGTATAATGGCCACCGCATTAGCTCCCAAAATTATAATGGCCACCACAATAGCACAAAAACTGTATAATGGCCTACAAATTAACTAGGAAACTATATAATGGCCCCCACATTAGCCCCCAAACTATATAATGGCCCCCCCACACTTGTAAAAGAGCCTCCTCATTGATTATGATGCTCCCACAAATTTTAATTAACATAAACATTAGCTTCCATGCTGAATATTGGCCCCCACAATAGCCTTCAAATTGTATAACAGCCACCACATTAGCCCCCAAACTGTCTAATGGCCCCCGCAATTTATAAGAGCCCCCACAGTAGTCAACATAATGTACGAGGGTCCTCCATTGTTTATGATTCCACACATGTTTTAATTAACCCCTTAACGACCGCTGATACACCTTTTCACAGCGGCAGTTAAGGGTACTTAAACCACAGCGCTGTTTTTTTAATGGAGCTGAGGTTTCAGGTTTAGACCCTATCACCATGATCAAAATTTTAAAAATAGTAGATAAAACCCCCTTTTATCACCCCCTTAGTGAGTGAAAAATAATGAAATAAAAAAATATATTCATTTCCATTTTTCCATTAGGGTTAGAGTTGGGCAAAAGTGAGATGGGCTAAAGTTAGGGTTAGGGTTGGGCTAAAGCTAGGGTTAGGGTTGGGCTAAACTTAGGGTTAGGGTGGGGCTAAAGTTAGGGTTTGGGATGGGCTAAAGTTACGGATAGTGTTGGGCTACAGTGAGTTGGGCTATAGTTAGTGTTAGGGTTAGGATTAGGGCTAGGGTTAGGACTAGAGTTAGGGCTATGGTTAGGGCTAGGATTATGGTTATGGTTGGGATTATGGTTAGGGTTGGGATTAGGGTTAGGGGTGTGTTGGGGTTAGGTTTTTGGTTAGGGTTATGGTTAGAGTTGGGATTAGGGCTAGAAATGTGTTTGGGTTAGGGTTATGGTTAGGGGTGTGTTTGGGTTGGGTTTGGAGTAAGAATTGGGGGGGTTTCCGCTGTTTAGGCACATCAGGGACTCTTCAAACACGACATGGCGTCCAATCTCAATTCCAGCTAATTCAGCGTTGAAAAAGTCAAACGGTGCTCCTTCCCTTCCGAGCTCTGCAGTGCACCTAAACAGTGGTTTACCCCCACATATGGGGTATCAGTGTACTTACGACATATTGGACAACAATTTTGAGGTCCAATTTCTCCTGTTACCCTTGTGAAAATAAAAAATTGGGGACTAAAATATCATTTTTGTGGAAAAAAATGATTTTTTTATTTTCACGGCTCTGCATTATAAACTTAATGAAACACTTGGGGGTTCAAAGTTCTCACAACACATCTAGATAAGTTCCTTGGGGTTCTAGATTCCAAAATGGGGTCACTTGTGGGGAGTTTCTACTGTTTAGGCACATTAAGGGCTCTGCAAACACAACATGACGACCACAGACCATTCCATCAAAGTCTGCATTCCAAAAAGTCACTACTTCCCTTCCGAGCCCCTACGTGTGCCCAAACAGTAGTTTTCTCCCTCATATGGGGTACAGCGTGATCAGAACGAATTTGACAACAACTCTTGGGGTCCAATTTCTCCTGTTACCCTTGGGAAAATAAGAAATTGGGGGCTAAACAATCTTTTTTATGGAAAAAAAATAAAATTTTATTTTCACAGCTCTGCGTTATAAACTTTAGTGAAACACTTGGGGGTTAAAAATTCTCAACACACATCTAGATAAGTTACTCGGGGGAGTCTAGTTTCCAAAATGGGGTTACTTGTGTTGAGTTTCTGCTGTTTAGGCACATCAGGGGCTCCGCAAATGCAACATGACGCCAGCAGACCATTCCATCAAAGTCTGCATTCCAAAACCGCTCTCCTTCCTTGCCGATCTCTGCCATGTGCCCAAACAGTGGTTCCTCCCCACATATGGGGTGTCAGCGTACTCAGGATAAATTGGACAAAAACTTTTTGGGTCCAATTTCACCGGAAACCCTTGGGAAAATAAAAAAAATGCGGGCTAAAACATAATTTTTGGGAAAAAATATGATTTTTTATTTTCACAGCTTTCCGTTATAAACTTCTGTGAAGCAATTGAGGGTTCAAAGTGCTCACCGCACATCTAGATAAGTTCTTTGGGGGGCCTAGTTTACAAAATGGTGTCACTTGTGCTGGGTTTCTATTGTTTAGGCACATCAGGGGCTCTCCAAACGCAACATGGCATCCGATCTCATTTCCAGCCAATTCTTCGTTGAAAAAAACAAACTGCGCTCCTTCCCTTCCAAGCTCTGCCGTGTGCCCAAACAGTGGTTTACCCCAACATATGGAGTATCAGCATATTCAGGAGAAATTTCCCAACAACTTTGGGGGTCTAATTTCTCCTGTTACGATTGTTATAATAAAAATTTGGGACCGAAAAATCATTTTTGTGGAAAAAATATGATTTTTTATTTTCAGGGCTCTACGTTAAAAACTTCTGTGAAGCACTTAGATGTTTAATGTGCTCATGACACATCTAGGTAAGTTCTTTGGGTGGTTTTGTTTCCAAAACGGTGTCACTTGTGAGGGTTTCCACTGTTTAGGCACATCAGGGGCTCTCCTAATGAGACATGGCCTCCGATCTCAATTCCAGCCAATTCTGCATTGAAAAAGTCAAATGATGCTCCTTCCCTTCCGAGCTCTGCCATGTGCCCAAATAGTGGTTTACACAACAAATTTTTTGGTTCATTTTCTTTTATTACATTTGTGAAAATAAAAAAAACTGGTTCTGAAGTAAAATGTTTGTTAAAAAAGTTAAAGGTTCTTTTTTTCCTTCCACATTGCTTCAGTTCCTGTGAAGCACATAAAGGGTTAATTAACTTCTAGAATGTGGTTTTGAGCACCTTGAGGGGTGCAGATTTAGAATGGAGTCACTTTTGGGTATTTTCTCTCATGTACACCCCTCAAAGTGATTTCAAATGTGATGTGTTCCCTAAAAAAAATGGTTTTGTAAATTTTGTTGTAAGGGCTCATACTCACTGGAAAGAAAATCGGATGAGTGCAATCCGATTAAAAATCGGGTTGCACTCTGACCAGTGTTAGTCAATGGGTGACATCTCACTTGCGATTTTTTTCCCATCCAATATCAAACTGAGAAAAAAATCGCAGCATGCTGCGATTTGCTGCGATTTTCGTGTGAATATCACCAATGCAAGTCAATGGGAGCGTGTAAAAATCTGACAGCACTCGCACCATGTGAATGCTGTCCAATTTATATGCACCAGTGTCCTTTGAAAAACCAGCAATTCATATGTATACAGTATAATCACACTGACATGTTAGAATAGAATAGATAGAATAGATATATGCACATAGAATACATAGATATGTACATGTCAGTGACATACACACATATATGTGTATTTACAGTATATTAGATAGATAGCTAGATAGCTAGATAGATAGCTAGATAGATAGATAGATAGATAGATAGATAGATAGATAGATAGATAGATAGATAGATAGATAGATAGATAGATAGATAGAAGAAAAGCCGGTAATTCATATGTGGCTATACATTAAAATCACACTAACATGTTAGAATGCAAAAGATATAATACATGTATACACATAGAATAGGTGTGTGTGTATATATATATATATATATACATACTGTATATACAGTATATATATATATATATATGTCAGTGAGACACATATATATACACTCACTGGCCACTTTATTAGGTACACCTGTCCAACTGTGTGTTAAGACTTAATTTCTAATCAGCCAATCACATGGCGGCAACTCAGTGCATTTAGGCATGTAGACATGGTCAAGACAATCTCCTGCAGTTCAAACCGAGCATCAGTATGGGGAAGAAAGGTGATTTGAGTGCCTTTGAACGTGGCATGATTGTTGGTGCCAGAAGGGCTGGTCTGAGAATTTCAGAAACTGCTGATCTACTGGGATTTTCACGCACAACCATCTCTAGGGTTTACAGAGAATGGTCCGAAAAAGAAAAAAAATCCAGTGAGCGGCAGTTCAGTGGCCGGAAATGCCATGTTGATGCCAGAGGTCAGAGGAGAATGGGCAGACTGGTTCGAGCTGATAGAAAGGCAACAGTGACTCAAATTGCCACCCGTTACAACCAAGGTAGGCAGAAGAGCATCTCTGAACGCACAGTGCGTCGAACTTTGAGGCAGATGGGCTACAGCAGCAGAAGACCACACTGGGTACCACTCCTCTCCGCTAAGAACAGGAAACTGAGGCTACAATTTGCACAAGCTCATCGAAATTGGACAGTAGAAGATTGGAAAAACGTTGCCTGGTCTGATGAGTCTCGATTTCTGCTGCGACATTCGGATGGTAGGGTCAGAATTTGGCGTAAACAACATGAAAGCATGGATCCATCCTGCCTTGTATCAACGGTTCAGGCTGGTGGTGGTGGTGTCATGGTGTGGGGAATTTTTTCTGGGCACTCTTTGGGCCCCTTGGTACCAATTGAGCATCGTTGCAACGCCACAGCCTACCTGAGTATTGTTGCTGACCATGTCCATCCCTTTATGACCACAATGTACCCAACATCTGATGGCTACTTTCAGCAGGATAATGCGCCATGTCATAAAGCTCGAATCATCTCAGATTGGTTTCTTGAACATGACAATGAGTTTACTGTACTCAAATGGCCTCCTCAGTCACCAGATCTCAATCCAATAGAGCATCTTTGGGATGTGGTGGAACGGGAGATTCGCATCAGGGATGTGCAGCCGACAAATCTGCGCCAACTGTGTGATGCCATCATGTCAATATGGTCCAAAATCTCTGAGGAATGCTTCCAGCACCTTGTTGAATCTCTGCCACGAAGAATTGAGGCAGTTCTGAAGGCAAAAGGGGGTCCAACCCCTTACTAGCATGGTGTACCTAATAAAGTGGCCAGTGAGTGTATATCTACTGTATATATATATATATATATATATATATATATATATATATATATAAAAAGGGAAAAAAAATAGGCAGCACTCAAATTAAATGTGAAAAAAGTGGATACTTTACTGATCCTCAGATGGCAGCGTTTCAACGGTGACCCGTCTTTGTCAAGCTATATATATATGTATATATATATATATATATAAAACTGAATGTATGTATGTGTGTATCACCAACCAATCACAAAGCATCTTTCATTTCACCAGAGCTGTTCAAAAGAAGCTGAGCTGTGATTGGTTGCTATGAGCAACAGTTTTCCTTGCAACCAATCACTAAGCATCTCTCATTTCACCAGAGCTGGTTAAAAGAAGCTGAGCTGTGATTGGTTGCTATGAGCAAGGTTTCCCACTTGACAACACCTCAGCAGAGACTGACTGGGTGGGAGAAATCTAGCATCCCTGGGAACATAAGTTCCCAGCCATTGTCTGACCCACAGAAAGTAGCACAGAGCACTTTGGTTTTGACCCCAGGCCTCTCTTAAAGGGATCCCCGGTATGGAAGTTAGGACCGTTCCACTCAGCTCTGTGGTTCTGACCCCAGGGTCTCTTAAAAGGATCACTGGCATGGAAGTTAGGGCAAATCCACTCTGCGCTTTGGTACTGACCCCATCCTTTTCTTAAAGGGATCTCCAGTATGGACATCAGGGCAAATCCATCCAGCACTTTGGTTCTGACCCCAGGCCTCTCTTAAAGGGATACCTGGTATGGAAGTCAGGGCAATTGCCTTCAAATGCTCTGGTACTGACCCCAGGCTCTCTTAAAGGGATCTCCTGTATGGAAGTTAGAGCAAATCCCTCAGCGCTCTGAATCTGACCCCAGGATTCTATTAAAAGGATCAGAACAAGAAAAAAAGATCCTCCTAAACAATCAATATAATCCCTTTAAACAGTATAAATACCAAAAACCTTCTCTTTGACAATCTACAATCTGGTTTCCGCCCCATCACTCCACTGAGACAGCCCTGACCAAAATTACTAATGACCTACTTACAGCCAAAGCAAATGGACAATACTCTATACTCCTCCTTCTAGACCTGTCCTCTGCCTTCGACACAGTTGACCACTGCCTCCTACTACAGATCCTCTCTTCCTTTGGCATCAAAGACCTTGCCCTATCCTGGATCTCCTCATACCTCTCCAACTGAACATTCAGCGTCTCCCACTCCCACACTACCTCCTCATCCCACCCTCTCTCTGTCTCTTCACTGGCTTCCATTCCCTCAGCGTATCCAATTCAAATTACTAATACTAACCTACAAGGCCATCTATAACCTGTCTCCTCCATATATCTCTGAATTAATCTCCCGATATCTTCCCTCACGTAATCTCCGATCCTCCCAAGACATCCTTCTCTCCTCCACACTTATTCGCTCCTCACCCAACCGCCTCCAAGACTTCTTCCGAATAGCTCCCATCCTCTGGAATTCTTTGCCCCAACACGTCCGGCTATCAACCACACTCGGATCCTTCAGACGGAACCTGAAAACCCATCTCTTCAGGAAAGCCTACAGCCTGAAATGACCCCACTACCTCCTCACCACTACTGGAGCTACCGCCTCACCATCACTTGAGCTGCTGCAACCCCCCAACCTACTGTCTCCTTCTCCACCATCCTGTAGAATGTAAGCCCGAAAGGGCAGGGTCCTCTCTCCCCTCTATATCAGTCTGTGATTGTTAGGGTACCGTTATACCTAGCGAATCACCAGCGTCCCGACCAGCAATATGACGCGGTCAGGATCGCTGGTGAATCGCTAGTGAGCTGCCACACAGGCAGATCTCACTAGCGACATCGCTGGGGACAGGGATCGCTACTTACCTGTCAGACGAGGCGATCCTGCGTCCTCCCGCCCGGCTCCACGCGTCGCTCGTCGTCACAGCAGGAAGCGCCGCAGGAAGTGGCCGACGAGGAATGGTCCAGCAGCTTCTCGCACGATCAGCGATTACCAGCGGGGGAGCCGGTCGGAGGTAAGTATCACATGCAGCGATATCGCTAGCAATATTGCTGTAACGTCACAAAATCGGTGACTTTACAGCGATATTGCTAGCGATATCGCAGTGTGTAACGGGGGCTTTAGTTTGTTTGCTGTAAGTGATATCTGTAATTTGTATGTGTGATACTTACCTCCGACCGGCTCCCCCGCTGATTATCGCTGATCGCGCGAGAACGTCCTGGGCCGTTTCTCGCCATCAGCTTCTTCTGGGGCTTCCTGCTGTGACGACGAGCGACACGTGGACGCGGGCGGGAGGACGTCAGGATCACCTCGTCTGACAGGTAAGTAGCGATCCCTGACCCCTGCGATGTCGCTGGTGAGATCTGCCTGTGTGGCAGCTCACTAGCGATCACTTAGCGATGTACCAGCGATCCTGACAGCGTCATATCGCTGGTCGGGATCGCTTTTACATCGCTAAGTATGACAGTACCTTTATAGATGCGCCTTTTCTGAGGTGGCTGGGGGCATATTTTTGTAGCCAGAGGGAGCCAAAAACAATGGTCCCTCTCTAGGCTAATAAAATATGCCCTCAATCACTTGCTTTCCCTCTCTGGTTGCGAAATTTGCACGGAAGCCCACGCAAATTTTTTCTACGAATTAACCCCTAAATCTCCCAAATTTGACACACATACCCTAATCTAATTATTAGTCAGGGACATATAAAAATAAAAAAGAATTGAAATGGTTTACTGTATGTAAACCACGTATTATATCCTGTCGGCTTTTGCAATTATTTTACAAAACCTGACAAATGAATTACCAGCTATTCTGCTATCTCTCTCATATATATATATATATATATATATATATATATATATACAGTATGTGTGTGTGTTTTGAAGAATTTTTTTTAAACGATGTGTACAGTGCAAATGGTGCAAGAGAACACATTAAAAAATGTGAGGTATTAGTTGGTATTTTGGCCAAAATATGTGTTGCCGCCATCTTAACTATATGGGTCCACTGCATTTGTTTGGAGGCCTTGGCAGGTAAGCAGCTCTGCCTTTTTTGCTGTATTTTTGAATTTTTTGAGGATTTTCAAGTCCTCTTTTTGTGCTATTGCAGTTTAGTGTTAGGGACTCGTGGACATGGGGATCGGTGGCGAGGATTGCGAGCTTACATATTTTGGCCAAAATATCAACTAATACCTCACATTTTTTAATGTGTTTTTTTGTACTTTTTTATTCGGGTTGCAGTTGGACCCATTTGGTCTTGTAAACTGTGGTGTCTGTTCACATGGGATGTATCTTGATAGCGCTGGGCAGCAGCCTGATCTAATAGAAAGGCGTAACTAATAGGCTGTTAACCTGGATGCTGTGCATTGCCATAGTGTGAACAGCACCATTTGCAAGTCTTCATTGTGCATTTATATACCAAGCAGCCGCCCCATCCATGGATTGGTAGGATGTGAGCGGCTGTCTCATCGGTATTCTTGCACCTGTGTTGCCGCCATCTTAACTATATGGGTCCACTGCATCCTTATAGTGAATTTGTTTGGAGGCCTTGGCAGGTAAGCATCTCTGCCTTTTTTGCTGTATTTTTGAATTTTTGGAGGATTTTCAAGTCCTCTTTTTGTGCTATTGCTGTTTATTGTTAGGGACTCGTGGACGTGGGGATCCGAGATGAGGATTGCGAGCTTACGTATTTTGGCCAAAATATCAATTAATACCTCACATTTTTTAATGTGTTTTTTTTGCACTTTTTTATTCAGGGTGCAGTGGGGCCCATTTGGTCTTGTAAACTGTGGTGTCTGTTCACATAGGATGCATCTTGATAGCGCTGGGCAGCCCGTCTGATATAATAGAAGGGCGTAACTAATAGGCTGTTAACCTGGATGCTGTGCATTGCCATAGTGTGAACAACGCCATTTGCAAGTCTTCATTGTGCATTTATATACCAAGCAGCCGCCCCCTCCATGGATTGGTAGGATGTGAGCGGTTGTCTCATCGGTATTTGTTTGGAGGCCTTTGCAGGTAAGCATCTCTGCCTTTTTTGCTGTGTTTTTGAATTTTTGGAGAATTTTCAAGCCTCTTTTTGTGCTATTGCTGTTTAGCATTCAGATTTTTTAATCTCAAAAAGTAACAGCTATCAGAATTGTAAAAATTGGCCTGGTCATTAAGCTGCAAATTGGCGCAGTCACTAAGGGGTTAAATAAAAATCATCATATACGCACATAGTCTAGGATCCTCATGAGTTCACAGTTAAGGCTCGGGCAGACCAACACACTGCCATCTTGCCAGTGCCCACCAGGAAGTCAGAGTCTCGGCGAGATGACATCATTGCAGCGAGACTCTGATATCCTGCGCGAGCGTCAGAGCCTCATCCGTAGGCTTAAATCGTCAAAAGCGTGGGTGATAGTGCAGGGAGATCTTGTCTCTATTCTCTACCACGTGGCATAACTATATCGGCATAATGTGCATGAAAGTATGAAAGAAAGATCATTTTACCACCGCAATTATCAGTGAAAACTCTTTTCTTTAGTATAGAGTAGTGATCCGGTAACCATTTTGGCTCAGATAGGGGGATTATGAAATTCAACTACTCTAATAGGCTTCGTTAAAATAAAACAGTGATACAATAAATCTTAATAAATTGATCACTCAGAGATAACTTCTTGAGAGTAACTATTTTTATACATCAACGGCCAAAAAATATTGAAATTACACATGTTTTATTATATGCATATTTATTTCCTTTGTGTGTATTGGAACAACACAAAAAAGCAGAGAAGAAAAAGTAAATTGGACATAATTTCACTCACAACTCCAAAAATGGGCCGGACAAAATTGTCAGCACCCTCAACTTAATATTTGGTTGCCCACCCTTTGGAACAATTAACTGAAATCGCTTCCTATAACCATCAACAATCTTCTTACACCTCTCAAGTGGAATTTTGGACCACTTTTCATTTGCAAACTGCCCCAGGTCTCTCATATTTGAATGGTGCCTTCTCCCAACAGCAATTCTAAGATCTCACCACCATTGTTCAATGGAATTTAGAGCCAGACTCATTGCTGAACACTTCAGAACTCTTTGTTTCCATCCATTTCTGGGTGCTTCTTGAAGTATGCTTGGGGTCATTGTCCTGCTTAAAGACCCATGACCAAGGACGTGAACACAGCTTTCTGACACTGGGAACTACATTGCAACCCAAAATCCTTGTCAATTTTCATATTTCATTATGCCTTGATGCTCAATCAAAACACCCAAAACCAGAGGCAGCAAAACAACCCCAAAACATATATGAACCGCCATCACATTTGACTGTAGGTTCTGTGTTCTTTTCTTTGGAGGCCTCATTCCTTTTTCTGCAAACAGAATGATGTGCTTTACCAAAGAGCTTTATCTTGGTCTCATCTGTCCACAAGATGCTTTCCCAGAAGGATTTTAGCTTACTCATGTGCATTTTTGGAAACTTCAGTGCAGCTTTTTTATGTCTCTATATCAGCAATGGTGTCCTACTGGGTCTCCCATTTAATTCAAATGTCGACTGATAGCTCACGCTTACACTGATGCACCATGAGCCTGCAGGACATCTCATCTTTAGTGTCTTTGGGACTTGATTGAGGCTGATTATCTACTTCCCGTACTATCCTGCGTTGCAACCTTTCATCAATTTTTCTCTGCCGACCACATCCAGGAAGATTAGCTACAGTGCCATGGGTTGTACACTTCTTGATAATGTTGGGCTCCATGGACAAAGGAGCACTAAAATCTCTGGAGATTGACTTATTGCCTTGAGAATTTTTATATTGTTCAACAATTTTGGTTCTCAAGTCCTCACACAGTTCTATAATAATAATAAATTGTATTTCTATAGCGCCGACAAATTCCGCAGCACTTTACATTTCAGAGGAGATTTGTACAGACAATAGACATTACAGCATAACAATAATCACATAGATATTAATAGATACCAAGAGGAATGAGGACCCTGCTCGCAAGCTTACAGTCTATGAGGAAAGAGGTAGACACGAAAGGTGGGTGGTAACAGTTGCCCTGATTGTATGGACCAGCCATAATGTTAAGTGTGTAACAGTACAGACACAGAGGGCTAATGGATGCATAAAGCATGTGTGAACATGATGCGGGCAACCTGGTTATGGTAAAACTTTTGGCTGTGCCACACAGGGATAGATTAGGTTAATGTGTTGAGGCGATAGGCCAGTCTGAATAAATGAGTTTTCAGGGCGCGCTTAAAATTGTGGGGATTGGGACTAATCGTATTGACCTGGGAAGTGCATTCCAAAGAATTGGCGCAGCACGTGTAAAGTCTTGGAGACGGGAGTGGGAGGTTCTGATTATTGAGGATGCTAACCTCAGTTCATCAGCAGAACGGAGGGCACGGTTAGGGTGGTATACTGAAACAAGGGAGGAGATGTAGGGTGGTGCTGAGCCATGGAGGGCTTTGTGGGTGACGGTAATAAGTTTTTACTGAATTCTGGAGTGGATGGGTAGCCAGTGTAATGATTGGCACAAGGTAGAGGCATCGGTGTAACGATTGGTGAGGAATATGTGTTCTCTTCTCCTCTTTCTGCTCTGCATGATTAGTGTTGCACAAACAGACACACAATGTAAATATTGAGTCAACTTCCCCCTTTTTTCTGGTTTCAAGTGTGATTTTCATATTGTCCACACCTGTTACTTGCCACAGTTGAAATTGAATGAGCATCACATGCTTGAAACGAAGTTGCTTACCCACAATTATGGAAAGGTGCCAACTAGAGATGAGCGACTTTGCCTTTTTTAGGGTCGAGTCGGGTTTCACGAAACCCGACTTTCTGAAAAGTCGAGTCGAATGAAATCGGCCGACTATCGTGAAAAGTCGAAGGTCCGACTGAAACACGAAACCCAATGCAAGTCAATGGGGAAGCAAAGTCGGCAGGGAGTGGAAGACAGTAAACACACCTACATGCCGGACCGCTTTTTTAAAGTGCGCAAAAACTCTCTCTCTCTTACTCTCTCCCCGGATGCTGCACATGTCATCTCGTTGCCCACAGTGTACATCCTTTCTCAGTGGCTGAAAAAAGTCACATGCAAGCATTCTGGGAAATCTGACTTTGGCGCTCGGGTCGGCGACCGCATGGCTGACCTCACGCTATGGTCAGGTTTCGCTCGGCGAAACCTGACTTTAGTGAAAGTCAGCGACTTTTGAATTTGACCAACCCGATTCGCTCAACTCTCGTGCCAACATTATTGTTGTTTTGTGAAATTATGTCCAATTTGCTTTTTTGTTCTGTTTTTTTTTGTCTTGTTCCAAAACACGCAAATGAAATAGAAATAAATATGTGTGTAGCAAAACATGTGTAATTGCAATAATTTTTTGGGAGAAATAATACATTTTTCTGGAACAATTTTAAAGGTGCCAGCACTTTTGGCCATGACTTTAATATTTTAGAATATAAGTTTTTAACTATTTTAAACAAAGAGTCTGCAGGAGTATTCAATATTTGTTATACAGGGCTGAGTCAGGGGTGGACATACCACTGGTGCAGCCGGTGCAGCTTCACAGGGGCCCCAAAGAGGATTGGGCCTGCATAACTGCTGAGAAACAACTTGAATATCATTGTGCCTGCTGCAGCATCAAAACAAAGAGGTGAGGAAGGGTGTGGTACCTGAAACATTTGCAGACACAGGGGATGGGTTGCTATGCTGCACACTGCAATAGAAGCTGGAAAGGGCCCTCCATTCTCTCCTCTTAGTATTGCTGGCATTGGCTGTATGATACAGGAAACATGGGGCACTGCAGAGAAAACTCTGCTCAGCCTGAGCCTGAAAGTCATGTACGGTAATTCCTTCTCTGCCACTTCTGCATGGCCTTTGGGTGGAAGGGCAGCGGGGTGTCATGTGTGCAGTGGATTGAAACCTTCACACTCCTCTCAGTTTGATCCGCATGAGAGGAGTGAGAGAGAGAGGGGTGCTGTTACTACGCTCATGCGGATTGAGCAGCTGAGAGGAGTGTGACAGATTCTATCCCCTGTATACAGGAAACCCTCATACATTGTCCCCATGCAGGCCATGTAGAAGGGGCAGAGAGGGAATTGTGAGAGAGAAAGAGACAATTGTTCTTAGTGGCTCAGGGTGTACACTACCCATAGCCAATGTAAGTGTAAAGTGCCCAAGTGAGGAAGTCATGGTTGAGATGTGGCTCCTACTCGCTCTGGCACTCTACAGACAAAACTTCTCCCCATCTCGGTGTGCTGCTGTGTCTGGAATGCATCACACTTATTCGAGCCTGCAGGCCTCTGAAGGCTCCAAGTTTTCCTCTTCTGGAATCTCAGCAGCTATCAATTCAGGTGACACAAGATTTGCAAAAACAGTCAAACTTTTACGTAATGGCAGACTGTACAAGCATATACGGTATGTGTGTATATATATATATATATATATATATATACTGTATATATATATATATATATATATATATACTGTATATATATTCAATTTAGATGAAACTTCTCAAAATTTTTCAAATCATTTTTTACAAAAAAAATTTTTTACTTGCAGTAATAGATGAAAAATGAAGGTTCTTAGTGCACAGATTGGCCAATTCATGTATGCCCATCAACCACAGCAAGGTGACCTCCCTCTGATGGGTTCCTGCTCTACACTATAAGCCACTTCTGGGCCACCAGCCTACAATTTTGGACAAACATGTCACAAACATTCATGCACATGTGCTGCTGTGTTCTCTTTTGTCTATATTATGTAGTTTTCGCAGCTTGCACGTGTTCACACTAAGAGGTGCAGATCTTTTTTTTTTTTTGCTATTTAAGTAAGTCTGTAGGCTGGCGGCCTCCAGTCTGATCTTACACCCCCCCTTCCCATTGGCCTTGCAGGTGCCGCAATCAGCTCTACCTGCCAATAAATTGTAGATTTAGCCCAGTAATTACATGTTTGTCCAAAATTGTAGGCTGGTGGCCCAGAAGTGGCTTATAGTGTAGAGCAGAGACCCATCAGAGGGAGGTCACCTTGCCGTGGTTGATGGGCATATATGAATTGGCCAATTTGTGCACTACGAACCTTCATTTTTCATCTATTACAGTAAGTAAAAACAAAAATTTTTGTAAAAAATTATTTGAAAAATGTTGAGAAGTTTAATCTAAATTGAATGTTCTTAATGTTTTTCTGTGTTTTCACATGGCCCAGATTAATGCACATGTGCTGCTGTGTTCTTTTTTTGTCTATATTATGCATTTACGTGTTCACACTAGGAGGTGCTGATCTTTTTTTTTTTTAGCATATCTATATATATTTGGCCATGCTACGCAAGTTAAAGTTAAAGTCTAATCTATTAAAATAAGAAATTTTTTTTTACCAGAAAACATGTTGGGTTGAGTGGACTGTTGATTATTTGGGCAATACGCCCCCGGCCTTAATGACACAAATCCTAAGAATTTAGGTCTTTAGAAAACAAAGTAATATGTTTTATATTTAGTTACCCTCTAAGGAGTAATATTTTATTGAATCTAACCACAAAATTAATGCCAATAATAGTAAATATAACAACCAGAATGAACCAGTTGTCCACAGATATTGGATATCACAATAGCGAGAAGACAGTTCTAACATAAAAACTCCGGAAATCTTGTTTTCCTTCAAAGCCTTGATAAATTATAAAGACGGAGCTTAAACCACTCAGAAAGCAACATCAATCATTCTGTCATGGAATATGCTATCACAGATGTAAAATGTAGAAACTACACGCCCCGACTGGCAAATCAAGCTTGGTTTTGCTTGTGCCTAACAGCATTCAAAAGAACGATGTCAGGAAGAGAATATATATTTATATGGGGATGGCCGAGCAAGGAAGAAAAGGCAAAGTGTACTGACGGTGTCACCACATCTTACAAGACGCATACTGCAGGAGAAAAATTAAGGCCAGGTTGTCACGCTGTATATCCAGATTTTGATGGATTTGAACCTTTTTTCTTGAACAAAAATAACAACTTTGATGTTTTCCAATAACAATAAGAACCTGTACATCAAATGAAATGTTGTATTGGTTTTGTTTTTCTATATTTATTACATTTGAGTCCATCTGTTCTCAGTTTCTCTCCCTGAAATGAATGTAGGGGGTTTGACAGCTCCTTTTTCAGAATCCAGGGGTGCCTTCTTTTTTTTAGAGGCACCCTAATTCCTTATAGACTCGGGAAGGGAAATATTTTGAGTTGATAGAATGTGGAATAAAAGGGCGCACAGCTAATATTCAACAAAATATCAAATAACGGGGGTGCAAACAACTGGTCACATGGTAATCTAGAACAAAAATAGAAGAAAAAAGAAGCACCAAAAAGGGGAATGCACACCACCAATATGTATAATTGCAAAATGAGCTTTATTAACAACAATGTTTGAAAACATATAAAAACACAAAAATGACAAACCCCCCGTTGACCCTTATCTATACAGAAGGTGAAAAATAAGTCATATGCATGTCATTCCTAAATGGAAAGGAGGGCATAATAATAAAGTGCATGTAAGTAATATAATACATATAATCCAACCATAATGCCCCCCATAACATGCAAGGATACTGAAATCACAACAATCTGAAGGGCTCAAGATAAATAGCCTTCAGGTAGGATGCAACTAATGAACATGCCAGCAACAATTGCCATATAAAACGGCACTATACAGAAAACTCAAAAAGGTACCAAGAATTGCACCCAAAATAGAATATATGACCAATGCATGCACAACTAGTCAAAATATATCCTATGCCGCAAAAAGCGTAGATGGAAACTGCACACATAATGTGCTATAAGAACAAGCCACAAAAGTAGTGGGTAAGTATCACAATTAGAAATGATGTGCAAGCGGTCAAATGCAAGAAGGTGGCAAATAATAATCACAAATGAAGGATGCTATGCATGCAACCAGTGCATGTCGGTGATATCAGCCCTCCAACCACTGGGGGCAACAATTCACCTTCAAGGCAAGGCATAACATGATGAATAAACAATGAGATCCATACCAAGGCACCAATATAGATAGGGTAACTAGTGGGGAGAACCCAGCGCGTGTCGCCATGCTCAGACGGCTTCATCAGGGGAAGTGTACATGTAGATGTTAATGGCGCCTTTAAATACCTATGTCCGCGCTGCTTAGTAGTGCCCTGTGTGGAGGCGTGTGAAGCCGGAAGCGGAAGTGACGCGGCGGGCTGAAGGCCTGGCAGACGTCTCTGCCCAAAATGTCAAGTGTGCACGCGCTGAACAAACAGTGCGACGCACGAGACATGAAACTGAACTGTATGAGCGCATGCACAGCTCCCGGGAGTCTGATAACTGCAGAAAGAGCATGACTGATATGAATGTCAACCTAAAGGCAAACATAGAATGATTGCAGATAAGAAAGTGTGGACGGTGCGTGTCAGCCCACTATAAAGAAACCTGAAACCGCCCACAAAAAACCCCCCTAGTGTGAATGAATATACAAACACACAGGGTGTATATGGGCAACAGAGAATAAATCAAGAAATAAAAGCCCCAATAAAGCACTATAAACCGCATGTAAAATCAGTGCAATGAACCCAATATGGACAGTACATATAAGCGCGATCAAAGAGACCTAAGACCGCACATGAAATGATTGCAGAATATGAATGGTACAAAAAGCGCTATTAAAGCGCATATAAACTAAATAGAATAAGTCAAATGTAGATGGTACATATCCAAAAATACAAAGAAAACCACAGGATACACATAGAAGATCACAATTACCCCAATATAAATGGTAAATGTGAACCTACACAGAGTATATGGAGAATAGAATAGAATCCCAAATAAACGGACCTAAAGGAATAATACTGTTAATAGATACACACAAGCAGAAATATCAGTTAATCATACAATATGTATTTTGTACAATAAATAATATATTAATAACCTTACAGTCACAGAGCCATAAGCATGAAATCAATATAATTAAGAAAATTAGAAGTATTATAAATACCAATGCATGTCAATTAACATTGGCTAGATGAAAGTGTCTATTTTGAAAAATATTGCATGTATACAAACAACAATTCGTTAGAAAGGTAAAAAAATCCACATCTCAAGATTTTAAGAAATCCCCATAAAGAGTCCAAAGATGATTATATACACAAGATCCAAGAAGATTATCCGGACAGTCCATCATCCGATCTCATAATATGCAGATGGGGCAATTCGCTGAGGGTAGAGGAAACCAAGAATTCCATCAGTACGGCACGTAGTAATCACGGAACTTGAAAGGAGAAGATGGTGAAATCACCCAAGAAAACCTGTAAAAAGAAGATCCTCATTAATACCCAACGGGGCCATAGAGTGTAACAAAAAGATCCATCATGCCTCGGCCTATAACAATTTCTTTTCCAGAGAGCCACCCCTGTCAGATGGTTTTAAATGTTCCAATCCCAGAATTCTCGTATTACGATGATTTCCCGCATGCTTAGATAAAAAATGGGAAGCCACCGAGGTATGAGTCTTACCTTTGCGAACATCCACCGAAGCAGTATTGATTGAAGAAAAATGCCTTTGTATTCTACGGCGCAATTCTTGTGAGGTCTGACTCACATAAATCTGCGGGCAAGGACAAATAATAGCATAAACAACATTAGTCGTCTTGCAATTGATATATGATTTCAACTTATGTTGCTCATGATCAATGGGATTGCAAAAGATGTCCCTGGTGGGACTCATGAAGGGGCAAATATTACAATCCCCACATGGAAAAGAGCCCCTTAGAACAATCCCCCTATTAAGTCTAAAAGTAGGTCTATTATAATGACTACTAATGAGGATATCTTTCAAATTGGGTGCTGTCTTAGCAGTAATCAAGGGTCGTTGGCTCACAACCTGAGAAGTCTGCAGGTCCGTAGTCAAAATAGTCCAGTGTTTCTGTAAGATTTCTCTTACCTGCGACCAATGTGTGTTAAAGCTTGTAATAAACCGGACATTATTATCTGTTCTTCTCTTGGTTGGAGTAAGTAAAGATACTTGCAACTGCAATTTGGCCCTCTGGAAGGCCCGAGATATGGACTTTTTAGGATACCTCCTTTTCCTGAGTCTCTCCGTAAGATCACGTGCCTCCCTCCGAAAGTCCACATCACTTGTGCAGTTCCTCCTAATCCTCAAGAATTGCCCCACCGGAACTCCATTCCTAGTGTGCAGGGGATGAAAACTTCCATATTCAAGTAAACTGTTCGTCGCGGTGGGCTTGCGATAGAGACAAGTGGATAAAACACCATCACAACAAGTAATGCTGACATCAAGAAAAATGCACTGTAAGAGATGAAATGGTGTGAGTCAATTGGACATTAAAGGAATTATCATTTAGAGAATTCAAAAAGGACAAACATTCCTCAGGAGGACCAGACCAAATGAAAAAAACATCATCTATGAATCTTGACCAATATCGTACCCTATCTTGAAAAAATCTAGAGGTGTATACGATGGTGGCCTCCCACCATTCCAAAAGCAAATTTGCGAATGCCGGGGCACAACGCGCCCCCATTGCCACACCAGAGATTTGAAGAAAGTATGTCCTATCAAACAGGAAAAAGTTATGCTTCAAGGCAAAATTCAATAAATCCAGAAGGAAAGAATCATGCATCCTATCTGAATTTTGTTGTTGATCTAAAAAGAAAGCTACTGCGCACATACCATCCTTGTGATTGATGTTCGAGTACAATGATTCGACATCACACGTTACCATGATGTCATCAGGAGACAGGACAACATTCTGATAGGATGAAATGAAGTGCGAAGAGTCTCTAATGTACCAAAGACTGCAAAAAGAAATCATTTGGAGTTGATAACATAGCTGTGTCTTATGGTTATTGATAGTGATGAGCGACCAATGAAATGATCGGGTACTTGTTACTCGAGTCGAGGAAATCATAATGCTCAGGTGCTCGACCCAAGTAACGAGTATAATGGAAATCAATGGGAAACTTAAGGATTTTTCCTGTGGCCACCCCCCCTACTCCACAGAGGTTTAAAAATTGCTGAAAATGATGGAAACAGAGCTGAAATGGCATGGGGATAGCATAGGGGAGACCCCTGGAAGCATATTTGAATCCCAGGTCGCTGCTGTGAACAGTGTTGTCAAAGGAATACACCACTTTTACGGACTGATAATAAAACATACAAAACCACAGTGAAAATGGATTTGACTGTAAAAAATGTTAAGAAACATTTTTTTTCCAGGATAATGACTTGTATATAATCCAAAATAAATAAGAGAAAAAAAATGTTCCTCCACACCTGTTCACATTTGGGTCACAATGTAGTGCCCAGGGTCTAAAAGCTGGGTTTGCATCCTATGTCATGAGTCTTCCAGCAGGACAATGACCCAAAACATACTTAAAGAAGCACCCAGAAATGGAAGGAAACGAAAAACTTGATAGTTCAGAAGAGATAATTCCAGCTCTAGTAGCATAAAGTGTCCCACCACTACCTCTAGCATACATATGCCAGAGAGAAACTGTGAGTGGACATATTACATGAGTTAATTTTGCCTGCTTTGATGAATTTCTGAGTACAGAACACTGTAAAAAACATGAATCGGTCAATGAGTCCATGGAACATAGCAACAGGAAGGCTTAGAATTCATAAGGCAATAATAACTGACTAGATGCCTGTCACACACTATACCTACTGCAACATCTCACCATAGACAAATTGTAGATAAGAGAGGTATTATTGTAGTGAATATAGAAGGCATTTGTACTGACCCTGAAAAGATTTTTTTTTTTGTAGGTGGCAGCAGCAAACTCTGGAAGAACGAAAGTAACACTGGCAGCTTTGATGAATTTCTAAGTACAGATCACTGGAAAAAATATGAATCGATCAATGAATCCACAAAACATAGCAACAGCAAGGCTTAGAATGCATAAGGTAATAATTCCTGACTAAACACCTGTCATACACTATACTTACTGCCACACATCACTGCAGACAAAGTGTAGAAAAGAGCAATATTATTATAACAGATTAGAATCTATTTGAATTAGCCCTGAAAAAATTGATCAGTTTCATGTTGCAGCATCAAGGACTGTTATTTGATCAACCCTGCTAAGGATTATGGTGGAGCATTTCACATCTACTCAGGCATCTGATAGCACCCTACCTGCCCTACCCTCCCTAAATTGATTCCTCACCAATCGTGAGAAGGAACCTAAGCCCTGTATCTCCCTAGAGCTAGGCCCTGGATAGAGAGGGAGAGGTGATGAGTACAGGTCAATCCCCACTGTAAACTAAAAACAAAAAGGTAGACAGACAAGGGGAATGAACTTAGCTTGAGCAAACACCAAACGTCCTCAAACAGCTCCAGAGAGGAAGTTAGCCAACTGCTATAGCTCCAAGCCTTCCCATGGAAAAATGTGAATATCATCGGCGACACTCTGCAGCAGACTTAGGATATATAAACCCCCAGGTCCAGGTGTGTCAAATAGAGCCGGAGGGAGGTTGCCGCTGGGTCGAAGAATCAAAATGATTAAGGAGGCATCTGTAAGCCAAACACAGAGACCATCTGCAGCCAGATGCAGAGCGACAGTCTGTTGCATCTGACACACCCATGACAGGATCCCTCCCCCTGTGTGCTGCTGTCCGCGCTCTGCATGTCACCTTCCCAGGTTGGGTCAGTGACTTCATTGTCCACCACCTCGTCTTCCTTTTCTGCACCCTGGTCCCCCTCCTGACTTGCTGATGTAACAACACCACTTGATGGCAATTGTGTCTCATCATCATCCAGCTTGTGAGTATAGCTGCTCAAATATTTGGGCATCGCTACATGCGATCTTCTCATGTCCCACTTAAAATGGGAAGGACGAGAGGCCAGAATCCATAAATGGAAATGTGAACAGCTCTTCGGAGTGTACAAGTGTGGGAACACTTGTCTCCGGGCACTCGGCATGGTGGGAGGAAGGAGGATCATGGTGAAAATTATGTGGTTCAGAATCAAGGCTACTGAGACTGGACTGTGTGTAAGACAGGGTGGTGCTGACAAAGGGACTGGAAGCATTATCTTCTATCCATCCAACAACCTTTTCACACAGGTCTGACTTCAAGAGTGGTGTTCTGCTCTCCCTTAGAAAGTGAGACAGGATGCTAAAGTGATGTGATGTGTGTGTTTGTTGTGCTCAAGTAGCAGGCACAGTTTAACTGCGCACAGCCTTGTCCTCTGCGCTGACCATCAGTATCATGTCCACTTCCCTGTCCCTCACCACATGCCTTGGCCATTTTAAATTATGTATGATATATTCCTGTTCAGAAAATGAAGTATTTCAATGGCAGGAAAATTTGCCCACTTCAGATGGACTTCATACACTGCAATATAAATATAGCAATGCTATTTCTAATCAAATAATGCTTTTGACGCAAAACTGCCACAGTAAAAATGGTGTATAATATTTCCCTGCACAGAACATTTGAGGATTAACAGCAAAAAGTATATTTTTAGCCCTGAGAAGGGGTTTTGGTATAAGTTGCAGTCTGTAGCATAAAAAATGTGCAATCACCCTTTCCTGTCCTACAGGATCCCTTCAGCACTATCTCTACCTAAGTGCTGCTAGCAGCAGTGTTACTATTGATTATCATTAGCCCTAAGAAGAAATGTTTATGTGGTTGAATCCCTGGCTAATACACAACTGCAGTTGTGTCCCTCTTTCAGCAGCACCTCTCCCTGCTCTGCTTGTTTGTACAGTGTGTCGAGCATAGCGTGACAGGTCTTACATAGAGCTGATGATGCTCCATACTTCCTGTCCTTTTAGGAAGAGCTTACATGAGTTTTCTTATCAGCAGAGGCAGAATTACAAGGACAGGTAACACCTGTATACAATTGTGCTCAAAAGTTTCCATACCCCGGCAGAATGTTTGCTTTCTTAATCTTTTTTCAGAGAATATGAATAACACCAAAACTTTTTCACCACTCATGGTTAGTGGTTGGTTCAAACCATTTATTTTCAAACTACTGTTTTCTCTTTTTAAATCATAATGACAACCCAAAACATTCAAATGACCCTGATCAAAAGTTTACATACCCTGGTAATTTTGAACTAATAACATGCACAGAAGTTGACACAAATGGGTTTGAATGGCTACTAAAGGTAACATCCTCACCTGTGACCTGTTTGCTTGTAATCAGTGTGTGCGCAAAAAAGCTGAGTGAGTTACTGGGATCCAGACAGACTCTAGCATCTTTCATCCAGGCACTGACATTTCTGGAATGTGAGTCACGGGGAAAGCAAAAGAATTGTTAATGGATCTGTAAAGGGGAAAGCAGTTCATTTGATGCAGTGAGTAACCAAAGACATAGAAAGGGTTAACAAGTGCCATATATACTCGTGTATAAGCCAACCCGAGTATAAGCTGACCCCCCCTAATTTTGCCCCAAAAATTGGGAAAACATTGACTCACGTATAAGACTAGGGTGGAAAATGCAGCAGCTACTGGTCAATTTCAAAAATAAAAATAGATACCAAGAAAAGTAAAATTAATTGAGACATCAGTAGGTTAAATGTTTTTAAATATCCATATTGAATCAGGAGTCCCATATAATGCTCCATACAGTTCATGATGGCCCCATAAGATGCTCCATACAAAATACACCCCATATAATGCTGCACAAAGGTTAAAAATGGCCCCATAAGATGTTCCATAGAATAATATGCCCCATATGCTGTTCCATAAAGGTTATGGCCTCATTAAATGCTCTATAGATGATGCTCCATAGATTATGCTGCCATAAGATGCTCCATAAGATGCTCCATAGATTATGCCCCCAAAAGATGCTCCACAGATTATGCCCCATAAGATGCTCCATAGATTATGCCTCCATAAGATGATCCATAAGATGCTCCAAAGATTATGCCCCCATAAGATGCTCCTTAAGATGCTCCATAGATTATGCCCCCATAAAATGCTCCATAGATTATGCCCCCCTTAAGATGCTCCATAGATTATGCCCCAGAAGATTCTCTATAGATTATGCCCCCATAAAATGCTCCATAGATTATGCCCCCATAAGATGCTCCATAGATTATGCCCCATATGATGCTGCTGCTGCAAATAAAAAAAAATGACATACTCACCTCTATCACTGGGGGACAGGTGCCGGTGTCACCGCTGGCTCAGGGCCCTGGAACCTGCGATATTCACCAGTCCCTGGTCCATCGCAGCAGAGGGCGCGGCGCACTAATTATGTGATCGCACCCTCTGCTGCCTGAACGTCACTGACAGAGGATGCAGAGGACAGAGTGGCATGCAGCGATGGACCAGGGACAGATGAATATACTTACCCCCTCCTGGCGCTGCCTCTGCAGCCCCTGCGTCTCTGGCAGCTCTTCCTTCCTTCAGTGGTCACATGGTACCGCTCATTAAAGTCATGAATATGTGCATATTCATGACATAAATGAGCTGTACCACGTGACTGCTGAAGGAAGGTGTGGGAGAAGCAGGGGGTTGCAGAGACACACAAGAGTGGGGTAAGTATGATCTGACAACCTCGCTCCCCCTCTCCCGCCGACCCCCTCATATATATGACTCATGTATAAGAGAGGGGGACTTTCAGCCTCAAAAAATGGGATGAAAATCTTGGTTTATACGCAAGTATATACGGTATTTAATAAACAATCGATAACAGTAATACTCCTCACAGGGCGGTAAAGGCAATGGCAAAAGATTATACAAGATAAACAGAACACTTATCGGTTGAAGTTCTGACAGGGGGAAGGCTGGAATATCTCCCGGCAGCTTCTCAAATGGTACACAAAGTCTCTGGCTCTGTTACGAAGAAATGAGTCGGGCCTCTTTCACACTTCAGTTTTTTGCATCAGTCACAATCCGCCAAAAGGACGGATGGCGGATCCGTTTTAGTACTGATGACAACGGATGCAACCCGTCCGTTTTTTTGACAGATCCGACAAATGAAGAATTTTAAAGGAATCGCGGCCTGGAAAAGGAGAGAGAGAGAGAGAATTTTTTTTTTTGTCCGGCACCCAGAAAGAATTTTGGGTTAGATGAGTGTCTGGAGGATCCGCCAGAGAAAAAAACGTTGCAAGCTCCGTTTTGAAATCTTTGAGGATGGTGACGGACAGCAACTTTTGGCGGATCCTCAAAAAAAACGGATGCAACGGACAGCAATCCGTCACAATCCGCCATTAATGGAAGTCAATGGGGAAAAAAAAACGGATCCTCAAAAGAAAATTGAGGATCCATTTTTTTCAAAACCTGGCGGATTGTGACTGATTGTAAAAAACTGAAGTGTGAAAGAGGCCTAACACTGCCACCCGACAGTGCCGAAGGATTCAGTCCTCTTTGTCTTTGGTATGCTGGAATGTGGAAACAGTCCTTTGCATGAACGTCCCAGAAATGGTGCTGGGCACGGATCGTGAGCGTGTGCACTAGCTGCAATGATCTGCGGTCTTTTGGAGTAGTCCTTAAGCTATTGTTCCAGTATCTCAGGTGAAACAGGGGTATTCAGTGGTACAGATACAGACGGTAACTCAATAGCGTCAAAAGTATTCTCAAAGTCAGCCCTCGGAGGTCTGGGAACAGAGGAGTTGTCAGTAGGAGCTGTGGAGAGAGAGTCAACCGTCTCCTGTCGCCTTCCCGCCAAGTCTGACCCGTTCCAGTGCTCAGACCCTCTTAAGTACACTGCGCCCCCTTCTGTCTGACCAGATGGTCTCTCCCTCTCAGAGGAAATCTCCCCTGCTAGCAGTGGTGACGGCCCTGATAGTTCCGGCCTTAAGGGCACCACACACCGCTGACTCTGTCTTGTCTCACCTCCTTACAGGTCTACGGGAAAAGGTAGTTGAACTGTATAAAACAGGAAAGGGATACAAAAATATATCCAAGGAATTGATAATGCCAGTCAGCAGTGTTCAAACTGTGAAATGGAACAATGAAAAAGCAGGGGCTCTGTAAAATCAAAACCACGGTCCGGAAGACAAACAAAGAATTTGTCCACAACTGCCAGTAAAATTGGGATGCAAAGAAAAACCCACAAATAACATCAGCTGAAGTTCTTGACTCTCTGAAAACTAGTGGTGTGGGTTTTTCAAGATGCACAATAAGGAGGCACTTGAAGAAAAATGGGCTGCATGGTTGAGTCGCCAGAAGAAAGCCATTACTGTACAAATGCCACAAAGTATCTTGCCTACAATACACAAAACAGCACAGAAAAAAGCCTCAAAACTTCTGGAACAAGGTAATTTGGAGTGACGAGACCAATATTGAACTTTTCGGCCACTTTTTGGCCACGACCATAAACGTTAGATTTGGAGAGAGGGCAACAAGGCCTATGCTAAAAAGAACACAATTCATACTGTAAAGCACAGAGGTGGATCCAGGGCTGCCACTAGGAATTTTGGGGCCCCATACTGGCTAAATTTTTAGGGCCCTTTTGAGACTCCACCCAGGCTCCACCCCTCGAACTGTCCACAGCCCCCCCTCTCTCTTGAAAAAACTCCACTTCTCACCAATCACACATTAACAGTTCCCATCATCAGATCACACATATAACCAGCAGCCTTTTTTTGGCCAAAAGATTTTTTTAAGTCACCACCAGGACACAATAGACTCTTTTGGCCAGGCCCTACTCTACTCTACCTTATTAAACATTTGTTAAAATATGCGATACAATTTAGGTTTATTTTTAAATTTTTAAGATGATCAATAATATCACACAAAAATTGACAAATACCACTGTACGATGACCAGACACCATATTACCACCACATAGTGACCTACAATACCACATGCAAAGAACAAAAACCGCCACACCTTGTCCAGACCACATATTAAAACCACAGTGACCGCATGATACCACATGCAAGGAACAAATACAACCACACCATGGCCGGACAACATATTACCACCACATTGTGACTCAATACTACAATACTGATCAGTAATAAAAAAACACAATACTAATATCACCATATGTGCCATTATACACAGGGGATCTGTACTTAGTATGCAGTGTCAGTGTAAAGGTAATACAGTGATCACTGGTGACATTGTACCCAGGACCTCTGTATATAGTATACAGTGTATAGTATCAGTGTATAGGTAACACACTGACTCACCAGTGACGCCTCTGGGTGAAGTCTTTCATCTTCATCCAGAACAGATCGACGTCGCTTCTTCCAGCCAGGTCTTGTCTCTGCAGGAAATAACACAGTTATCTAGAGCACCGCTTGCAGAACACATTTCTTATTTTTTTCCCAACTTCTACACTACACCAAATGAAGAAAAAAAGGAAACATAGTATCACTCTGCACAGTAACAGGACCGCCTCCCCATTTAAAACAGTATACTCAAAAAATAAAATAAATACATCAGTAATAATGCAGTAATAATATCCCTTAAATAGCCTCTATTGTAATAATATCTCCCATCCTGGGCCCCGTGTGTCTCATTCCTGGCTCCAGCCATTTGTTCTCCCATCCTGCCCTCATGAGTATCCATTCTACCCCATATGATCTCCCCATCCTGCCCCATCTGTCCCATTATCCTGAACCACCTGTCCCATTATCATGCACTTCTGTCCCATTATCCTGCCCCATCTGTCCCATGAACCTGCACCATCTGTTTCCATCCTTCCCCATGATCCTGCCCAATCTGTCTCCATCCTGCCCGATCTGTCTCCATCCTGCCCCATGTTCCTGCCCCATTTGTCTCCATCCCACACCATTTCTCCAATCATGCCCCCTGTGTCTCCAATCCTGCCTCCATATCTTTAATCCTGCCACCATGTCTCCAATCCTGTCCCCGTGTTTCCTATCCTGCCCCCATATCTTTCATCCTGCCACTATGTCTCCAATCCTGCCCCCATCTCTTTCATCCTGCCACCATGTCTCCAATACTGCCCCCTGTGTCTCCAATCCTGCCCCCATATCGTTCATCCTGCCACCATGACTCCCATCCTGCCTCCTGTGTCTTCAATCCTGCCCCCATATCTTTCTTCCTGCCACCATATCTCCAATCCTGCCTCCATATCTTTCATCCTGCCACCATGTCTCCAATCCTGCCCCCATATCTTTCATTCTGCCCCGTGTCTCCAATCCTGCCCCGTGCCTCCATTCTGCTCCCTGTGTCTCCAATCATGCCCCCTGTGTATCCAATCATGCCCCTGTGTATCCAATCATGCCCCCTGCATCTCCAATCATGCCCACATATCTTTCATCCTGCCCCGTGTCTCAATTCTGCCCCCTGTGTCTCCAATCATGCCCCCTATGTCTCTAATCATACCCCCTGCATCTCCAATCATGCCCACATATCTTCCATCCTGCCACGTGTCTCCATTCTGCCCCCTGTGTCTCTAATCATGCCCCCTGTGTCTCCAATCATGCCCCCATATCATTCATCCTGCCTCGGTTCTCCAATCCTGCCCCCTGTGTCTCCATTCTGCCCCCTGTGTCTTCAGTCATGCCCCCATATCTTTAATTCTGCCCTGTTATGAAATGAGTCACCGTAGGAGGCAAAAACAGAAATGCTAGCTAAGTCCAGAAAACCAGAGAGGTTGGCAGCTATCGGATTGCAGACCCCTGATCCTATCACAACAACTAATAGTAGCCGTGGGGGGTTCCTACGATGCCCTAGACCCCTCGATCACAGCCGGAGAATTAAATAGGCCTAAAGAAAGAAAGGGGAAATCTAAACTGCCCCAGAGCAGACCCCAAAGCAATAGGCAGCCCCCAACATATAATGACGGTGAAGCAAGATGAAAACACTAACACAGACAGAAAGATAGACTGAGCAAAGACGGGGCCCAAGCTAGCTAGATAGGAAAGGACAGGAAGGCTGCTGTCTGCAATCCGTGAAAAACCCTATGAAAATAAGAGCCAACAGACTGACAGTGAAAAAGGCCCTGAAGATGCTAGGCTTCAAAAAATCTATGTCAGTACTCAGGAATATTCTGAAGACAGAGCAACCAGCAAAAGGAGATTCAGCTCATCCCAGCAGGGAATGGCAGAATCCAGAAAAGCAAGGAAAACAAAAACAAAAGACAAATGCAAACAGGCAAAGGAGAAAACTTAGCTTTTGAGGAGCAGGAATCAGACTGGTGTCCTAGAAGTCCACAGAGAAATCACCCGCAGGGCAGAAGGGCGTCGGCAGCCTTATATCCAGTTAGTGACTCCACTCAGCCAGTCATCCTCATTAGGCTCAGGTGCCTGATAATCAGGCACATTACCTTCCTTTACCAGAATAGGGAGTTCACCAGACCTCAGTAACGAAGGGGAAAATGAACTCACAACACTGCCCCCTGTGTCTCCAATCTGCTCCAATCTGCTCCCTGTGTCTTCAATCATGCCTCCATATCTTTCATCCTGCCCCCTATAGCATGGACACTTGCCTCCATCCTGCCGGCTTACCGCTTTCAATAAAAATAAAAAAAAAAACCTTTCTCCTTAACTTGCCACGCTCCTGTGGCAAGTGATCTTCCCTCCAGGCTGAAAGTGCGCACTCACCGGTGACTGGCAATGATGTTAGACGCTGGTGACGTGTGCGCTGACATCAGCTGCCAGCCTCCGATTGGCTGGCGGCTTTAACTATTGCCATGCAGGCCCGGGCCCGCACGGCAATAGAGTGTAACTGAACGGGCAAAATCTTGCTGCTGGGGCCCAATCAGCAGTAGAGATGGGGCCCGAAGCGGGCCCACTCTGCTGACCGGGCCCCATACGCCAGTCAGGGCAGTAATGCCCTGATGGTGGCCCTGAGTGGATCGCTGATGTTTTGGGGATGTGTTGTGAGTTCATTTTCCCCTTTGTCACTGAGGTCTGGTGAACTCCCTATTCTGGTAAAGGAAGGTAATGAGCCTGATTATCAGGCACCTGAGCCTAATGAGGATGACTGGCTGAGTGGAGTCACTGACTGGATATAAGGCTGCCGACGCCCTTGTGCCCTGCAGATGATTTCTCTGTGGACTTCTCGGACACCAGTCTGATTCCTGCTTCCCTAAAGCTAAGTTTTCTGCTTTGCCTGTTTGCATTTATGTTTTGTTTTTGTTTTCCTTGCTTTTCTGGATTCTGCCATTCCCTGCTGGGATGAGCTGAAGCTCCCTTTGCCGGTTGCTCTGTCTTCAGAATATTCCTGAGTACTGACATAGCTTTTTTGAAGGCCCTCCAGAAGTTTTTGGGTTTTGCTAATTTTTATCGGAAATTTATAGCAAAATTTTCTAGTATTGCCAAGCCATTGACTGATCTGACTAATAAGGGTGCTGATGTGTTGAATTGGTCTCCGGAGGCTGTTGCTTCCTTTCAGGAGCTGAAGCGAAGATTTACCTCCGCCCCGGTTTTGCGGCAACCTGATGTCTCACTCCCGTTCCAGGTAGAGGTGGATGCTTCTGAGATTGGTGCAGGAGCTGTTTTGTCCCAAAAGGATCCTGTAACATCTAAAATGAATCCTTGTGCTTTCTTTTCCCGAAAGTTCTCTCCATCTGAACGTAACTATGATGTGGGGAATCGGGAACTGTTGGCCATGAAATGGGCATTTGAGGAGTGGAGACATTGGTTGGAGGGAGCTAAACATCAAGTTGTGGTCCTCACTGACCACAAGAATTTGATTTACCTAGAGTCGGCAAAACGCTTGAACCCTAGACAGGCTAGGTGGGCCTTGTTTTTTACACGTTTTGATTTTGTGGTCTCTTTTCTTCCTGGAACTAAGAATGTCAAGGCAGACGCCCTCTCTAGGAGTTTCTTTGCTGATTCTCCTGTGGTGACCAAGCCTGCTACCATCTTAGGCGAAGGGATAGTTCTTTCTGCCATCTCGCCCGATTTGAGACTTGCTCTGCAAGAGTTCCAGGAGGACAAACCTGAGCGTTGTCCCAGTGGAAAGTTGTATGTTCCTGACCAGTGGAAGAAGAGAGTGATGTCTGAAGTTCATTGCTCTGCATTGGCTGGTCATCCAGGTATTTTTGGTACTAGAGATCTGGTGAGTCGCTCTTTTTGGTGGCCCACCTTGTCTCATGATGTCAGGAATTTTGTGCAGTCCTGTGGGACTTGCTCCCGGTCTAAATCTTGTTCTCGCTCTAGTGGGTTGTTGATGCCTTTGCCGGTCCCCAGGAGGCCATGGACCCATATTTCAATGGATTTCATCTCTGATATGCCGGTGTCTCAAAGAATGACTGTTATTTGGGTGATTTGTCATAGGTTCTCTAAGATGGTTCATCTTGTACCACTCCCTAAGTTGCCATCTTCCTCTGAGTTGGTGCCCCTGTTTTTGCAACCAGTGGTTCGCTTGCACGGGATTCCTGAGAACATTGTATCTGACAGAGGAGTTCAGTTTGTGTCCAGATTTTGGAGGACTTTCTGTTCCAAGCTGGGAATTCAGTTGTCCTTCTCCTCTGCTTTTCACCCTCAGACCAATGGGCAGACAGAGAGAACAAACCAGACCTTGGAGTCGTATTTGAGATGTTTTATTTCCGCTGATCAGGATGATTGGGTTTCATTTTTGCCCTTGGCCGAATTTGCTTTAAATAATAGAGCTAGTTCTGCCACTTTGATGTCACCTTTTTTTTGTAACTTTGGGTTTCATCCTCGATTATCTTCAGGGCAGGTGGAGCCTTCTGCCTGCCCAGGTGTTGACACTGTGGTGGAGAGAATGCACCAGATCTGGGACCAAGTGGTGGGTAAGTTATCTCTCTCCCAGGAAAAGGCCCAGCAGTTTTCCAATCGACATAGGACCATTGGTCCCCAGTTTAAGATTGGTGATATGGTGTGGTTATCATCAAAAAATATTGCTATGAAGGTGGCTTCTCCTAAGTTTAAACCTAGATTTATTGGACCTTACAAGATTGTGGAGATTATTAATCCGATCTCTTTTCGTTTGGCTCTTCCTGTCACATTTAAAATCCATAATGTGTTCCATAAGTCCTTGTTGAAGAGGTTTGTTGAACCAGTTGTTCCTGGGGTGGCACCTCCAGACCCTGTATTGGTTGAAGGTAACATGGAATATGAGGTAGAGAAAATACTGGATTCCCGTCTGGCTAGACGGAGACTCCAGTATTTGGTTAAGTGGAAGGGTTATGGTCAGGAGGATAATTCCTGGGTCTCTGCCTCTGATATTCATGCCAAAAGTTTGGTGCGTGCCTTTCATCGGGCTCACCCTGATCGCCCTTTTGGCGTGGTTGAGGGTTCGGTGACCCCTCCTCAAGGGGGAGGTACTGTTGTGAGTTCATTTTCCCCTTCGTCACTGAGGTCTGGTGAACTCCCTATTCTGGTAAAGGAAGGTAATGAGCCTGATTATCAGGCACCTGAGCCTAATGAGGATGACTGGCTGAGTGGAGTCACTGACTGGATATAAGGCTGCCGACGCCCTTCTGCCCTGCGGGTGATTTCTCTGTGGACTTCTAGGACACCAGTCTGATTCCTGCTTCCCTAAAGCTAAGTTTTCTGCTTTGCCTGTTTGCATTTATGTTTTGTTTTTGTTTTCCTTGCTTTTCTGGATTCTGCCATTCCCTGCTGGGATGAGCTGAAGCTCCTTTTGCCGGTTGATCTGTCTTCAGATTATTCCTGAGTACTGACATAGCTTTTTTGAAGCCTAGCGTCTTCAGGGCCTTTTTCACTGTCAGTCTGTTGGCTCTTATTTTCATAGGGTTTTTCACGGATTGCAGACAGCAGCCTTCCTGTCCTTTCCTATCTAGGTAGTTTGGGCCCCGTCTTTGCTCAGTCTATCTTTCTGTCTGTGTTAGTGTTTTCATCTTGCTTCACCGTCATTATATGTTGGGGGCTGCCTATTGCTTTGGGGTCTGCTCTGGGGCAGTTTAGATTTCCCCTTTCTTTCTTTAGGCCTATTTAATTCTCCGGCTGTGATCGAGGGGTCTAGGGCATCGTAGGAACCCCCCACGGCTCCTGTTAGTTGTTGTGATAGGATCAGGGGTCTGCAATCCGATAGCTGCCAACCTCTCTGGTTTTTTGGACTTAGCTAGCATTTCTGTTTTTGCCTTCTACGGTGACTCAATCATAACAGGGATGTGTGAGCTACAGAGGCACAGAAAACTTGGTCAAAGTTGTAGGAATGATGAATGCAGCACGTTATCAGCAAATACTGCTGCGCATGGGACGTACTTGGATGTTCCAACATTTCAACAATCCAAAACACAAGGCAAAGTCGACCTGTCATTGGCTACAGCAGAACAAAATAAAGGTTCTAGAGTGGCCATCTCAGTCTCCTGACCTCAATATTATTGTGCCACTCTGGGGACATCTCAAGCACACAGTTCATGATAGACAGCCCAGGAATTTACAGGAACTGGAGGCTTTTTGCCAAGAAGCGTGGGCAGCTTTACCATCTGAGAAAAACCTCATCCACAAATACCACAAAAGACTTCAAGCTTTCATTGATGTTAGAAGGGGCAATACAAGGTATTAAGAAGTGGCATATGTAAAGGGTCATTTTGATGTTTTGGGTTGTCATTATGATTTAAAAAGAGAAAACACAGTAGTTGACAATAAATGGTTTCATCCAACCACTATTATGAGTGGAGAAAAAGTTTTGGTGTTATCATTCATATTTTCTGAAAACAACGCCAAGAAAGCAAAAATTCTTCAGGGGTATGTAAACTTTTTAGCACAGCTGTACGTATGTGATAACACAGGATCCATCAATCACAATAGGTGATGTTACACTTGACACTACTCCCTTTCCCTTCACAATGATCTTTGCACAGACAGGATCATAAGATAATTTAATTTAGCACTGCATTCCCCCTACTTAATAAGAATTCACTTGTAATGTTGTGTTGGTGGAGTGTATAACCTCAAAATGATGGTAATTCCTTATTTTAATCAATATATTTTAATCCATGTTTTCTCAAGGTAACTCATTGGTGAATGCTTTGGGGTAGGCTACACTAGTGCAATGGGGCCAATGTAGGGTGCACTTCTTAAATTCCATCATTTGTTTAAAGGGGTAATTCTAGACTATTTTATTCTTTTGTCACCAGGCTAAGAGATAACAGGCAAATAGTGGCTAACTACCTGTTTGCTCTGTCTGTCAAGCCCCCTTCACACAAAGTGAGATTATTATTATTTATTATTATAGCGTCATTTATTCCATGGCGCTTTACATGTGAAGAGGGATATACATAATACATACAAGTACAGTAATCTTAAACAATACAAGTCACGACTGGTACAGGATGAGAGAGGACCCTGCCCACGAGGGCTCACAATCTACAACGGGATGGGTGAGCATACAGTAGGCGAGGGTAGAGCTGGTCGTGCAGCGGTTTGGTGGATCGGTGGTTACTGCAAGTTGTAGGCTTGTCGGAAGAGGTAGGTCTTCAAGTTCTTTTTGAAGGTTTCCATGGTAGGCGAGAGTCTGATATGTTGTGGTAGAGAGTTCCAGAGTAGAGGGGATGCGTGTGTGAAATCTTGTATGCGATTGTGGGAAGAGGAGATAAGAGGGGAGTACAAAAGGAGATCTTGTGAGGATCGGAGGTTTTGTGCAGGTAAGTACTGGGAGACTAGGTCACAGATGTACTGAGGACTCAGGTTGTGGAGGGCTTTGTATGTCATGGTTAGGGTTTTGAACTGGAGTTTTTGGGTAATGGGGAGCCAGTGCAGGGATTGACAGAGGGGAGAGGCCGGGGAATAGCGGGAGGACAGGTGGATAAGTCGGGCAGCAGAGTTAAGAATAGATTGGAGGGGTGCGAGAGTGTTAGAGGGGAGGCCACAGAGCAGGCGGTTGCAGTAGTCAAGGCGGGAGATGATGAGGGCATGGACTAGGGTTTTTATAGATTCTTGGTTGAAAAATATACGGATCCGTGAAATATTTTTGAGTTGAAGTCGGCAGGAAGCGGAAAGGGCTTGGATATGTGGTTTGAAAGAGAGATCAGTGTCAAGGATAACCCCGAGGCAGCGAGCTTGTGGGACTGGAGAGAGTGGGCAGCCGTTTACTTTAGTGCATAGGTCTGTTGGGGGGGTTACGTGAGATGGGCGAAAGATGATTAATTCTGTTTTGTCCATATTAAGTTTTAGAAATCTAGCCGAGAAGAAGGATGAAATAGCAGACAGACATTGAGGGATTCTGTTTAGTAGGGAGGTGGTATCTGGTCCAGAGATGTAGATCTGTGTGTCATCAGCATAGAGATGATACTGAAAGCCATGAGATTCTATGAGCTGTCTGAGGCCGAAGGTGTAAACGGAGAAGAGCAGGGGCCCTAGGACTGAACCTTGCGGGACTCCGACAGATAGGTGGTGCGATGAGGAGGTGGTGTGCGAATGGGAGATGCTGAATGTCCGGTCTGCTAGGTATGATGCAATCCAAGATAGGGCCAAGTCATAGAATCATAGAATCATAGAATCATAGAATCGTAGAGTTGGAAGGGACCTCCTGGGCCATCTGGTCCAACCCCCTGCTCAAAGCAGGATTCGCTAAATCATCCCAGTCAGATGTCTGTCCAGCCTCTGTTTGAAGACTTCCATTGAAGGAGAACTCACCACTTCTCGTGGCAGCCTGTTCCACTCATTGATCACTCTAACTGTCAAAAAGTTTTTTCTAATATCTAATCTGTGTCTCCTCCCATTCAGTTTCATCCCATTGCTTCTAGTCTTTCCTTGTGCAAATGAGAATAAAGTTGATCCTTCTACAATGTGACAGCCCTTTAGATATTTGTAGACAGCAATTAAGTCTCCTCTCAGTCTTCTCTTTTGCAAACTAAACATTCCCAAATCCTGCAACCTTTCCTCATAAGACAGGGTTTGCAGACCGGTCACCATTCTGGTCGCTCTTTTCTGAACTTGCTCCAGTTTGTTGATGTCTTTTTTAAAATGTGGTGCCCAAAACTGGACACAATATTCCAGATGAGGTCTGACCAAAGAGGAGTAGAGGGAAATAATGACTTCACGTGATCTAGACTGTATGCTTCTGTTAATACATCCTAGAACTGCATTTGCCTTTTTTGCTGCTGCATCACACTGTTGACTCATATTCAGTCTGTGATCTATTAGTATACCCAAGTCTTTTTCACATGTGCTGTCACTTAGCCCTATTCCTCCCATTCTATATATGCTTTTTTCATTTTTATTGCCCAGATGTAGTACTTTGCATTTCTCCCTGTTAAAAACCATTCTGTTAGTTACTGCCCACTTCTCCAGTTTATTTAAATCTTTTTGAATCCTCTCTCTCTCTTCTCTAGTATTAGCTATCCCTCCTAGCTTTGTGTCATCAGCAAATTTAATCAGTTTACCCTCAATTCCTTCATCTAAATCGTTGATAAAGATGTTGAACAATACAGGGCCCAGGACAGAGCCCTGTGGTACCCCACTTGAGACATTCTTCCAACTGGATGTGCAGCCATTTACGACCACTCTTTGGGTCCGATCACTAAGCCAGCTATGAATCCACCTAACAGTTGCCTTGTCCATTCCATACTTAGTCATTTTTTCAATAAGGATTGTATGAGAGACTTTGTCAAATGCTTTGCTGAAGTCAAGATATACTATATCTACAGCATTTCCTTGATCCACCCAATCAGTGATACCGTCATAGAAGGAAATTAAGTTAGTCTGACATGACTTATTAGTTACAAACCCATGCTGACTCTGTTTGATCACTTCATTCTTATCCAGGTATTGACTTAAATGTTGTTTAATAATTTGTTCAAAGATCTTTCCTGGTATAGAAGTCAGACTCACCGGCCTATAGTTGCCTGGGTCCACCTTCTTCCCCTTTTTGAAGATAGGAACAACATTTGCTCTTCTCCAGTCTTCTGGCACTTCTCCTGTTCTCCAAGAATTTTCAAAGATTATGGAGAGTGGTTCAGAAATTTCTTCTGCTATCTCCTTCAGTACTCTGGGGTGTAATTCATCTGGACCTGGAGACTTGAATTCATTTAGGTTAGCTAAGTGTTTCCTCACTATCTTTCTGTTTATAGATATCCTGGATTCTTCTATTCCCTTAATAGGACAGGGAATAACAGTTGGTGTTACATTTCCTTTCTGAGAGAAAACAGATGCAAAATAGGAATTTAAAAGTTCAGCCTTCTCAACATCCTGTCTTACCATTTCATCATTTTCATCCTGTAAAAATCCTATAGCATCTTTGACTTTTCTTTTACTTTTGACATATCCCCAAAATCCTTTATTATTGCTTTTGACATCTCTTGCAAGCCTCAATTCATTTTCAGCTTTAGCTAATCTGATTTGTGCCCTGCAGATTCTGCAGACAGCATTATATTCTTCTTTAGATATGCCTCCCTCTTTCCATTTTATAAACATTTTTTTCTTCCTTTTTAGCATGTGCTTAAGTTCTGTGTTCACCCATCCTGGTTTCCTTAAATGCTTCCTATTCTTCCCTCTTTTCGGAATTGTTAACAACTGTGCTTTGAGAATTTCATTTTTCAAGATTTCCCATCCTTCCTGGACATTTTTGTCTTTAAGGATATCCAGCCATTGGATCCCTCCAATTATCTTTCTGAATCCCTTAAAATCTGCCTTTCTGAAATCTAACCTTGACGTCTGAGTCTTCACAGGTCTTCCGCCTCTAGTTATCCAAAATTCTAAAATAGCATGGTCGCTACCTCCTAGGGTTCCAGCCACTTTTACCTCCTCAACCATTTCCTCCCTGTTTATAAGGATTAGATCCAAGGTAGCAGTTCCCCTTGTTTTCTCCCCTACCTTTTGGAAGATAAAGTTGTCAGCAAGAGAGGATAAGAATTTCCTTGACCTGTTAGTTTTGCCTGAGAGAGATTCCCAACAAATGTCTGGATAGTTGAAATCTCCCATGACAACTATGTCATATTTTTTGGAGAACTTGGCCATTTGATGCATAAAGAGTTCATCCATATCTTCAGCTTGCACAGGCGGCCTGTAGTAAATGCCTACAATGGTGTCCTTTCCATTGTTCTGTCCTTGTATTCTTACCCAAACAGTTTCCACAGAACTCCCAGTCTCTGAAGCTTCAATCTCTGTGTGATACCAGGAGATGAGAGGGTCTGTAGTAATAGGGAATGGTCCACTGTGTCAAAGGCAGAGGACAGGTCCAGGAGGAGGAGGACAGAGTAGTGTCACTTGGCATTGGCGGCTAGTAGGTCATTGGTGACCTTAGTTAGGGCAGTTTCAGTGGAGTGGTGTGGCCGGAAGCCGGAATGCAAATGGTCAAGGAGGGAGCAAGAAGAGAGGTGGGAGGATAGTTCAAGATGGACATGTTGTTCCAGTAGTTTTGAGGCATAGGGGAGAAGTGATATAGGGCGATAGCTAGATACAGAGGATAGGTCAAGAGAGGGCTTTTTGAGGATAGGTGTGATTGAGGCATGTTTAAAGCTTGAGGGGAAAACACCAGTTGTTAGTGATAGGTTGAAGAGATGGGTTAGGGTTGGGATGAAGACTGTGGTGAGGTTTGGGATGAAGTGGGATGGGATCGGGTCAAGTGTACAGGTAGTGAGATGTGATCTTGAGAGTAGAGTGAAGAGTTCATCTTCCGTAATGGTGGAGAAGTTGGTTTTGGGGTTGGAGGGCAGGGCAGGTAGGAGGAAGGGCACTGGGGGTTGTTGACCAAAACTGTCTCTGATGTTACCGATTTTGTGACGCAACAGCGATATCGGTAGCGATCTCGCTACATGTGAGACTTACCTCCGACCCGGCTCCCCGCTGGATATCTCTGATCGTGCTAGATCGGCCTGGTCCATTTCTCGTCGTCAGCTTCCTGCTGGCGCCGACAAGTGACTCCATGGATGTGGGCGGAAGATGTCACCCTCGCTGCGTGTGACAGGTAAGTGACGACCCCGACCGCTGCTGCATCGCTGGTGAGATCTGCCTGTTTGGCAGCTCACTAGCAACCATTTAGCGGTGCACCAGCGATCCTGACCGGGTCAGATCGTTGTCGGGATCGCTGGTGCATCGCTAAATGTAACGGGACCCTCACTGTCTCAGAGAAATCACACATCACTCCTGTCAGTGATGTTGCTGATTTATGTCAACAGATTAGCTCCTACTCTCCAGGCTGCTGTGTACATGGGGCATGACTGCTAGGATCATGCTGATTGACAGCCAGCTCCCAGCAGTTATGAGGCAGAGAGCTGGCTGTCAATCAGCATGATATTTGCAATAACACCCCATAAATAGAGTACAGCAGAATAGAAGCAGTGGGTTTATCAATGTGTCGTCACCAGAAGCCACAAGATTTCTGGTCATGAGCAGTTGTTGACCTCTCTGTACCAGCAGAGAACAGCCCCAGACAGAACAGGCAGGTAGGTAGCAATTACCTGCCTGTAAGTTCTTAGATCCATAAGGGAAATGTAAAGTAGTCCTAGACAATCCCTTTAAGTACTGGGATGCTCCAAATTTTTGTTCTCCAATGCAAAATATGCAGTACCTACTGCATAATGGCATCCATATTTCATTTGTAGTTCCAAAAGTCTTAGAGAAAAAGAAAATTAGAAAAATTCACAAAGATAAAACTTCCATTATTTGGTTTTCCCTGTGTAAGGGATCCAAAGGAAAGATAAAAGTCCTTCCATCCTTCCTTAACATTTAATAACTGCTCTAATAGCAAGTTTGAGCAAATAAAGTAAACATTTTAAAACAGAAAATATAATTGCTACTATTTCCATGATCTTGGAAGTAAAGACATTTTTGAGCCATTCAATAATCTTGGCCTCTTTGCATGTTGCAGTCATAACTTCACTAGTTTAAACCTCTTATTACTTCGGCTCTGTTTAACATCCATATATTTCCCTTTCATTTGTGTATTCATTGCTCACAGTCCATTCGCTGTTTGGATCGTGCTAGTCTATAAAAAATGTCCTCAAACTCTAAGATTCCCTGAAACATTTACAACCTCGTTCCAAAAAATCTGTAATACTATTTGCATAGAAATCCCAACACAAATCACCTTTAGAAACAGAGTCCTACCTTCATGTCAAGCTCATTTCATCTTGTTCTGCTTTTCCAGCTCTGAAGATTGAGACACTTTCAGAGATAGTTTCTTAAATTTATGGCCGGGCCTAAGAAAAGTCAACTAAACTTCTACTACATTGTAGATCTTTCGGAAGGAAAATAAATCATGGATTAGTGGTAAGGGTTGGGTAGAATCTTTTCTGGCTCTGCAAGGAGTCATTAAACTTCCCTCAAGGGTGTTTTACTCTAAATTCTATACTCTGTCAAGAGTTAAGGGGGAATGCTGACAAAACAGGCAAGCACTGGAGATTGGCATCCACTGGCCACCCAGGAGCATTGGGTAAATCTTTGCTAGGTCCAGTGCTGGACTATCACATCTCATAGGCTCGAATAGATTGTAGACTTTCAAGAAGAGTCCTCACTCCTCTTGTTTATTACTCTGTGGAATTCGTCAACTATATAGAAATAAATTATTATTTCCCTATTTCTGATCTGCAGATTAGCTCTCTTTCTGATGGAAGACCAGTCTTTCTAGCACAATCTATAGACAGCTACCCTCTAAGACAATGGTCATCAAAGAGCCTTGAAACATGAATAGTGATACTAGCTAAACCATACTCATTAACACCTTTACCCCAAAGGGTTGTTTGCATGTTAATGACCAGGACAATTTTTACAATTCTGACCACTGTCCCTTTATGAGATAATAACTCTGGAACACTTCCATGAATCTCAGGTGATTCTGACTTTGTACTTCATGATAGTGGTAAAATTTCTTTGATATGACGTGTATATTTGTGAAAAAACGGAAATTTGGTGAAAATTTTGAAATTTTCACAATTTTCCAACTTTGAATTTTTATGCCCTTAAATTGCAGAGATATTTCACATAAAATACTTAATAAGTAATATTTCCCACACGTTTACTTCACATCAGCACAAAATTGGAACCCAAATTTTTTTTCGTTAGGAAGTTATAATTTTTAAAGTTAAACAGTGATTTCTCAACACCATTTTTTTAAGGACCACATCACATTTGAAGTCACTTTGATGGGTCTATATGATAGAAAATACCAAAAAGTGGCATCATCCTAAAAACTACACCCCTCGAGGTGCTCAAAACCACATTCAAGAAGTTTATTAACCCTTCAGGAGCTTCACAGGAATTTTGGGGATGTTTAAAAAAATGAACATTTAACTTTTTTTCAAAAGAAGTTTACTTCAGATCCAATTTTTTTATTTTACCAAGGGTAACAGGATACATTGGACCTTAAAAGTTGTTGTACAATTTGTGCTGAGTATGCTGATACCCCATATATGCAGGTAAGCCACTGTTTTGGTGCGTGGTAGAGCTCGGAAGGAAAGGAGCTGGATGCAAAATTGGCTGGGATCAAGATGGGACACCATGTTGAGTTTGGAGAGCCCCTGATGTGCCTAAACAGTGGAAACCCCCCACAAGTGACACCATTTTGGAAAGTAGACCCCCTAAGGAGCTTATCTAAATGTGTGGTGAGCACTTTGAACCCCCAAGTGCTTCATAGAAAATTATAACGTAGAGCTGTAGAAATAAAAAATCATCTTTTTTCCACAAAAATGATATTTTCACCCCCAATTTTTTATTTTCCCAAGGGTAAGAGGAGAAATTGGACCCCAAAAGTTGTTATACAATTTGTCCTGAGTACGCTGATACCCAATATGTGGAGTTGCACCACTGGTTGGGCGCATGGCAGAGCTTGGAAGGGAAGGAGCGCCATTTGAGTTTTCAATGCAAAATTGGCTGGAATTGAGATCAGACGCAATGTCGTGTTTGGAGAGCCCCTGATGTGCCTAAACAGTGGAAACCACCCACAAGTGACACCATTTTTGAAAGTAGACCCCGTAAGGAACTTATCTAGATGTGTGGTGAGCACTTTGAACCCCCAAGTGCTTCACAGAAGTTAATAAAGTAGAGCCTTAAAAATAAAAAATCATATTTTTTTCCCAAAAATGATTTTTTGCCTACAATTTTTTATTTTTCCAAGGGTAACAGGGGAAATTGGACACCAAATGTTGTTGTACAATTTGTCCTGAGTATGCTGATACCCCATATATGGGGGTAAACCACTGTTTGGGCGCATGGCAGAGCTCGGAAGGGAAGGAACACTGCTTGACTTTTTCAACTCAGAATTGGCTGGAATTGAGATCAGACACCATGTTGCATTTGGAGAGACCCAGAAGTGCCTTAACAGTGGAAACCCCCCAATTCTAACTCCAACCCTAACCCTAACTTTAGCACCAACCCTAACCCTAACTTTAGCTCCAACACTAAACCTTACTTTAACCCTAACCCTAACTTTAGCCCCAATCCTAACTCTAGCAATAACTTTAGCCCCAACCCTTTCCCTAACTTTAGCCCCAACCCTAACCTTAACTTTAGTCCAACTCACTTTAGCCCAACTCTATCTCTAATGGGAAAATAAATACTTTTTTTATTTTATTATTTTTCCCTAACTAAGGGGGGTGATAGGTTCTATCACAGTGATCAAAATGAACCAATAGGATAAAATCTCCAATTGTTGCCGGGTGCCGGCAACAGAAGTACCGGTGGCTGATCGGGGGACCAGGGGACCCTATTTCACTCTCTTCTTCTCTTTTTATGTTTGGCAACTGTGACATGCTAAAAGATGCTTGTTATTGCAAAAAATAATTTTTTCATCACCACATATTGAGAGCTATAATTTTTCCATATTTTGGCCCACAGAGTAACGTGAGGTCTTGTGTTTTGCAAGACGAATTTACGTTTTTATTGATATCATTTTCGAGCATATGACATTTTTTAATCACTTTCTACTCCGATTTTTGAGAGACAAAATGAGCAAAATCCAGAATTTCCTCTGGGGGGGTGTTTACACCATTCCGCGTGTGGTAAAATTGATAAAACAGTTTTATTCTTGGGGTCAGTATGATTACAGCGATACCTCAGTTACATCATTTTTTCATGTTTTGGTGCTTTTATATATTAAAAACTATTTTTTAGAAAAAATAATTGTGTTTGAATTACTTTATTTTTTCGCTGTGTGGCGGATCGTTTTTTGAGGGACAAGATGGTGTTTTCAGCAGTACCATGTTTATTTTTATCCTTCTTTTTGATTGCATGTTATTCCACTTTTTTTAGGCAGTATGATGATAAACCATTGTTTTTTCCTTGTTTTTTTTATGTTGTTCACTAAAGAGGTTAACTAGTGAAACAGTTTTATAGGTCAGGTCACTACAGACGCGGTGATACCAAATATGTGTACTTTTATTGTTTAGATTTTTTCATTCAAATATTTATTTAGTGATAGAATAAATATTGATTTTTTATTATTTTAACATATGATATATTAAATATTAATATAATATATTTTTTAATATTTTTACAATTACTGTATTTAAAAACTTTTTTTACTTCATTCTAATTTTTACACTTTGTCCCACTATGGGACACTCATTTTTTGCAGGCTGATCGCTTCTATAGCATGCAGATGAAGCAGCATCAGCATGCTACAGAAGCTGTCAGCACTGCACTCAGTGCGCACTGATCTGAGAGACTTCCTGACATGCACTGTGCATGACAGGAAGTTTATCAGCTCTGGTAACCCAGATGTCGTTATGACAACATCGGGTTACCATGGCAACGATCGGGACCCTGCGTCACAGGGTCTCCGATCCAAAGACAGAGGGGCGGTCTCCCTCTGCCTGCTCCCAGAATGCTGCGATCATGTTCAATCGCAGTATTCTGGGGGTTAAAGTGCCGGAAGTGATATGTGACTGCTCCTGGCACTTAGTACAGGGTGTCAGCTGTGAGTATCAGCTGACACCTGGCCACAATCGGCCGCACACCACCCATGTGCACGGTCGATCACTGAGACGTACTATACCTTCCATGGACATGCGGGCCCAGGACACATGGACAGTATGTAAGGAGGTGGACCTGACGGAGAGATCTGCCTTTAGTGACAGGCAGAGGGATGGCTCAGTGTAGGAATGGAAACACTGAGAGAAAGAGAAAAAGGGTGCTGTGCTGTAAAGTGACCTTTAGAGGGCAGTGGGGAGCGTAGGAGAGGGTGGTTATGTAACTGCCAGAGGTCAAGGTCACTGTGATAGGCTAAAGGTTACTGTCAGGTGAGAGTGGGCGGAGCTACCTAGGCTGGTAGTATAAAGGCTGAGGGAAGGTTCCAGAAAGTCCAGTCAGCCAGGGGAGCTCATCTGATAGGAGGGATTGCCGTAGCAAGGAAGACGGTAGAAGCCCTCAGTGAGTAACTGACAGTGAAGCCGGTCACGGGGGGTGACCCAAAAAGACAGTAGCGGCAGACAGAGACGGTCTGAGAGTGGCAAGTGACGGCATACTTTGAAAGGTGAAGCGCTGTGGTGGATGTGCCTAGGGCAGCCACAGTGGGAAGAACCACAAAGGATGCCACGACGGTGTAGATAGGAAGTGAAGGTACCCCAGGTCTGTGTAAAAAGGAACTGTGAAAAATCCTGTAGCAAAGTGCTGGAAGTCATCAAGGAATGGTGAATAAACACAGGCCTGTTGAACTCAATTTCTGTCTCAAGTCTCCAGTCTGTCAATGTCAAGAAGTGGGTCACCCCCCCTCCAGTTCTGTGGGAAAAGCACACCTTCCCCGCCTATCAGCATCAACAACACCTTATCGCACCTCCCTCAGCCCGACCCCTACATTTGGCGTAGTTGGTAGGATCGTTGCTGCCAATACAACATCTTCAGCGGCAAGCCTGCCTCAAGCTGTGTGGGGTGAAGAAATTTTTTTTTCTCTCTCCGTTCCCTGTGGATTACAATTTAAAACTGGACTGTGGATTGCTGGCTGCCAATAAGCACAACCGGCGCAGAGAAGTGCACTGTTTAAAAAAAATACGACTGTGGTGATTTGGCGCCCAAAGAAAGAGATACAGACATTGCGGATTGTACTGGATGATCAGGGGCTATATCAAATCTGCCCCTGGGGGAAGTGGAGTTCATCTGGAGAGAACTGCCCCCTCATGTTGGACCCTGGAAGATGGGTGGAGAAGCCCAACGCCGCATCACCCAAGAACGGGAGTGGCCCGGGTGGAGAGACCTGTTGCAGCTGTTTGGCGCCATTCAGCTACTGGACCTCGGAAGACATGAGACGCTGCAGCTGTCGGCGTATCCGACGCCAGGAATGGCGGTGGCGCCAAGGATTGGAGACTCATCGGGAGACCTGCCCAGTGAGCCTCCCCACGGAGCTGTTGGGCCTGGAGGCTGGCCCTGTCGGACGGTGGGGTAAAAATCCACGGCTGAAAATGGAGCGGTGGGAGAGCCTGCTGGGAGCAGCGGCAACTGGGAAGGTGAGCGTGTCCCCGGCCCCGCCAGCGACACCCCGGGCAAACCCCGTCCCCACACACCATGCAGCAGACAGACCACGGGGCCTTGACACTGGTCCTCGGCCTCCCCGCCCGCCTCCTTACACAGTGGTGCCTCCTGCTCTGAGCGATGGCGTGGCCACTGTCAAGCTGACTGCCACCACATCGGTCCCACTCCCGGTCACTGCTGAAATCGGGCCATCAGCTGCAGTGTCTGACTCACCGGCAATTATGGCCGCTGCTTCATCTGCGACCCTACCTGTGGTTGCTCTGCCGGAGCCCTGGACACCTTGGTACCAGCTGCGGCCTCCCCTGCGGCCACGCCGACGTTGCTGTCAAAGCCGGCTGCAGCCTACTCACCACCGGAGCCTGCGGCCGCTTCTGCCTCGCCCCCGACCTCGACCGCGGCCCGCCCATCAGACTCTGTGGCCTATACCGGATCCTCCGCCTGGGTTGCGGAGGTCATCGAAGGAAAGAAGGCCTGAGAGCGGGAGATCTGGGGGCTGCTACATGAAAAAGGAGAGACTGGTATGGCGGTTCCACGTTCCATCAGGAGGCTGGTGCACGCAAACCGGGAGAAAGGGTATGGCTTTATCTGAGATCGCGCCACTGGAGAAAAAGTGTATTTAAATGTGGCATCCATCCGTCATGGCCGGGCTCTACAGGAAGGAGACTGGGTCTCTTATTATAAGGAGTACTGCCCCTGAGGATACTACGCTGTTGCAGTAATTGCTTGCCCTGAGGACTACGTGCCCCCGTAAAAGGGACTCATAGAGACACCCCAAGAATCCCTGGACTTCACGGCTGTGGAGTCCCTTGCTGAGTTGGCGGACCACTGGCCGTTGAGAGATGGCCCGGACTACTGGGAATTCGATGCACCATTGTGCTATTCAGAGTAAAGTTCGACGTCCAAGTATTAGAAATGTTTTGTTTGATAAGAAATGTTCTCTCCTAACACAGCAGGGATGCACGGGGGAGGTGCTCATGGCAAAGGAAGGGGGAGTATGCCCGTTTTGTTTTTAAAGTTTGAAAAAAAAGATCTGCCTTGATGAAAATGTATTGCAGCAAAGATGGTAAAGTGTGTGGTAGATGTGACATGTTGAAAAGTTAAAATATTATTAAAAAAAAACTGTTTAGCATATATAGCCAAATTTGAAATGTTAAGGTGTTATAAAAAAAAATGTGTGTTCAGCAGGTCTCGGGTACGTGGAGTATGACGACCTCGACTTACTCAAGGTGACTGGACGACGAGACAGGAAGAAGGTAGACAGACCGGGGTACATGATTCAGGCCCTCAGTGCGGCCCATGTCACTACATTTGACGTAGCTCCGGGTATGAGGGTCTGTGACCGAGGGTCTGTGTGACAAAGGAGTCTATGTGACCCAGGGGTCTGTGTGACCATGCAGTCTGTGTGACCAAGGGTCTGTGTGACTGAGACGCCGACCATGACTTGTTTTACAATGCCAGGTCCTTGATCCCACAGACACCCCAGGAAAATAGAACGAGATTGTCGAGGACGACAATGGTTAAAGGAAGGAGGAGTGTAGGGAGGTGGACCTGATGGAGAGATCTGCCTTTAGTCACAGACAGAGGGATGGCTCAGTGTAGGAATGGAAACACTGAGAGTAAGAGAAAAAGGGTGCTGTGCTGTAAAGTGACCTTTAGAGGGCAGTGGGGAGCGTAGGAGAGGGTGGCTATGTAACTGCCAGAGGTCAAGGTCACTGTGATTGGCTAAAGGTTACTGTCAGGTGAGAGTGGGGGGAGCTACCTAGGCTGGTAGTATAAAGGCTGAGGGAAGGTTCCAGAAAGTCCAGTCAGCCAGGGGAGCTCATCTGATAGGAGGGATTGCCGTAGCAAGGAAGACGGTAGAAGCCCTCAGTGAGTAACTGACAGTGAAGCCGGTCACAGGGGGTGACCCAAAAAGACAGTAGCGGCAGACAGAGACGGTCTGAGAGTGGCAAGTGACGGCGTACTTTGAAAGGTGAAGCGCTGTGGTGGATGTGCCTAGGGCAGCCACAGTGGGAAGAACCACAAAGGACGCCACGACGGTGTAGATAGCAAGTGAAGGTACCCCAGGTCTGTGTAAAAAGGAACTGTGAAAAATCCTGTAGCAAAGTGCTGGAAGTCGTCAAAGAACAGTGAATAAACACAGGCCTGTTGAACTCAATTTCTGTCTCAAGTCTCCAGTCTGTCGGCGTCAAGAAGTGGGTCACCCCTCCTCCTGTTCTGTGTGAACAGCACACCTTCCCCGCCTATGAGCATCAACAACACCTAATCGAGCCTCTCTCAGCCCGACCCCTACAGGTATAGTACGTCTCATTTCAGAAAGGGGTTAAAGAATGCCATACAAAGACCCATATTACAATGATCATATTGTAGCAGATACCAGTTGTACTCAGGTACCCTACAAATCCTAAATGTGAATACAATAAAATAAGTAAAACCCAATAAGTGAATACAAGTTTAAACCTGTGACTCCCAGGTCACAATCAAATATTGTTCTTCAAAATGATAGTGTTATCAAAAATGTTCTTCATTTTGATGAACAATAAAATAAGCCTTTGTATCTAGTGAGTAGAAAAATAAAGGGAACTGAACATTCTTCTAAAATGGTTGATCAAAAAGTCCATAAAAGTATTATTGTTGTTTAGTGGCAAATTTGTTGCTATTGTTTGTTGTCTTAGTTGTTTAATTTATGGTTAAAACCCTGGGCTCAAAAGAAGAGAAGAGGTTAATGACTGCATCTCTAGTGGTCTAGGGAAGTCAAGTAATAAATGTTAGTAAAAGGCTATGTTCACTCTATCAGTATTTAATATTTCACATCAGCATTTGTAAGCCAAAACCAGGAGTGGGTCAGAAATGTAGAAGTGGTGCACGTGTTTCTATTATACTTTTTCTCTGATTGTTCCTCACCTGGTTTTTGCTTACAGATACTGCTGTTTTTGCTTACAAATACATAGCTTTCCTCCATCTCTCGTACCTTCCCTACCTGATCTATCTATCACAATAAATTACACCACGCTTTACCCTCTACTGGAAATATGCTGCCTTGGAGCAACCCTTGGCTCTGCCCTGTCCTTCAAACTGCACATCCAAGCTCTCGCCACCTCTTGTTGTCTCCAACTCAAAAAAATTTCTAGAATCCTGCCTTGACTACTGCAACATCCTCCTATGTGGTCTACCTGCTAAAACGCTCTCATCTCTTCAGTCCGTCCTTAACTCTGTTGTCCAACTAATAATCTCTCTCCTCGATACTTCTCTACTTTTCAACTCTCCAAATCCCTTCATTGGCTCCCAATTGACCAGCGTATCCAGTTCACACTACTAACACTGAACTACAAAGCCATCCATAACCTGACTCCCTTGTATATTTCCAAAATAATTTTCTGATATCTTCCCTTATATACTGTAATCTCAAGTCCTCCTTCTCTCCTCCACACTTATTGGTTCTTCAGCCAATCACCTCCAAGACTTATCCCGAATATCCCCCAACCTCTGGAATTCTGTGCTTCAACACATCCGATTATCCACCATATTTGGGTCCTTCAGATGGAACTTGAAAACCCATCTCTTCAAGAAAGCTTACAACTTGTGATGACCACGCTGCCACCCCTAAGCCATCAAAACTACTGTAACCCCCAACCTGCTGTCTGCTTCCCTATCATTCTGGAGAATGTATGCTTGCAGGTGCAGGGCCCTCTCCCTTCTTTACTAGTCTATCATTCTTAGCATTGTGAGGGGTCTGTACTCACTTAGGTGCAGCAGGATGAAAACAAGAGGCACGTTTCTTGACAAAGCCCATACGGGTTTATTTACTTCACAACCCCATAAGCAAAACAAAAGGTAATAGTCCTTCAGAGCAGATAAAACAATACTAACATGTCCTTAGCCGGGTTGTGCTCCCTCAGGCCTGTGGGCAAACAGGATTGGTAATGTCCAGCACTCAGGCTTAGTCTGGAGCCACACACACGGACAGGCTTCTCCCTCTCTGCACACAGATCATTCTCTAGTGTCCAGCCTGGACACATGGAAATCTCTCCAACCTGACAGGCTCCCAAACACTCCACCCATGTGCCAAACACATCTGATTACATACAGGCAACACCCAGTGAGGAGACATGGTGGGCGGTTCCCTCCCGCAGTGCACCACCCACTAAGCTTGGCTGAGAAAATGGAGGATTAACCCCTCTGAACATGAAATGCTGGAACAAAACTTCCAAGCCCATGTCACAGAAAATAGACCTTTCTGTGATGCATATCTCCTCCTGTGACACATTATCAGGGACACATTATGGGGTTCCTGTATTGAGACGTGGGGGTGATAGAGTTAAGATGTTGAAGAAAAAAGAGTTGAGATGGATATCGATTCTCCATACATTGCAACCAAGGGGTTTGAACTTGGATTATAATCTACACACTTGTGTCACCTAATCCTTTGCTCTATGTCATTATCCTTTGATGTTGGTGTATATTTGTTTATGTGGCCTTTTATGGTCTTTTAATTAAATGTTTTTTTATCTGTTTTTTGTGTTTATAGGTGATAAATTTGGAGGGAGTGGAGGACACGGGGACTGAACAGTCCTGAATTATGAAGAGGATGTTGTCCTTTGAGATTTTTTGTCGAGATTTTTTGTCGTTATTTCTTACCTGCCATTCCCCGTGCCCTCTTTTCCTTTCTTTTTTCTTTTTTTCTTTTTTTATAATTATCCCAGTTTTGCTCTTTATACAATGTACAACGTATGTGACTAAAGGATTCATAAAGTATGGAATATTATTAAAGCTACTATGGATGTGGTTACTTGATTCCTAATGTTTCTTATATGTTTCTTTGTACGGGAGCATTTTGGACTATTTGTGTGGACTCATTTATTCAAGTGCGGTTTTACACTTGTTTTTGTTCATCAGCGCATGCGCGATCTTGTGAGGGGGTGCCTTGCGTGACTGCATGCTCCGGGTCTCTGCGCGTGCACGGTCCCCCCGGTGGGCGGTTCGTGTGGCTGATCCCTTGCATGGCACTGCGCACACGCGGTGCTCTGTGACGGAGGCGTCACATGACCAGACCTGTAGGGGTGGACGGCACGCGCGCCGTGACCTGGTGGTGCGCGTCACTGGGCTGCGCCTCTGATGCAGCTTGGCTCCTGCTGACGATGTCATGTGGGTGAGAGGGAACTCTGCCGATACATGGATGTGTGAGTCCTCATATGATTGGTCCTTTGGGGTTGGCGCCACTATTATATGAATAGGGATTGGTGGTGTATACATGGATATGTATTATTGCAAGTGATTGGTGTGTTATTTCTATGGATACCTTTGATGCATGACGACTAGTGTTGAGCATTCCGATACCGCAAGTATCGGGTATCGGACGATACTTGCTGTATCGGAATTCCGATACCGACTTCCGATATTTTTTCAATATCGGAAGTCGGCATCGGAATCGGAAGTTCAAAGTTGATTGACAGCCTGACGTCATCATGATGCGCGGTGTGTGCGCATCATGATGCGCCGTCATTTCGGGCCTTCCGGGGGTCTCTGCCGGCCTGCCGGGGGGCTGTGCCGGCCTGCCGGGGGGCTGTGTGGACTGCCCGAGGTCTGTACCGGCCTGCCGGGGGGCTGTGCCGGCCTGCCGGTGGTCTGTGCACCCTGTGGGGGTCTGTACCGGCCTGCCGGGGGGCTGTGCCGGCCTGCCGGTGGTCTGTGCACCCTGTGGGGGTCTGTACCGGCCTGCCGGGGGGCTGTGCCGGCCTGCCGGGGGGCTGTGCTGATGTCCGGGGGTCTGTGCAAGCATCGTCCGATGGGACTACAAGTCCCATCTGGCGATGCCTGCTACCATGACAGTGATTGACACATTAGCCAATGATGGGACAGTAGTAGTCCCATCATCCGGCTAATGTGTTAAATGTTAAAAAAAAAAAAAAATACTACATACATACTACATGCATGCTACATACATACTACATGCTACATACATACTACATACATACTACATACATACCACATATATACTACATACATAACACATATATACTACATACATACTACATACATACTACATATATACTACATACATACTACATGCATGCTACATACATACTACATGCTACATACATACTACATATATACTACATGCATGCTACATACATACTACATGCTACATACATACTACATATATACTACATACATACTACATGCATGCTACATGCATGCTACATACATACTACATATATACTACATGCATGCTACATACATACTACATGCTACATACATACTACATATATACTACATGCATGCTACATACATACTGCATGCATGCTACATACATACTACATACATACTACATGCTACATACATACCACATATATACTACATACATACTACATACAATACATTCATACAATACATACATAGACATACAGTACATATAACATAGAGTAACATACTTACCAATACTTGTCACATTGTTCCCCGAAGCCATTGTCTTTTACGGAATAAATATTAACATAACAAACCACAAAAATACTCACCCACGATCCGAAGCAGTCCACGAGTGTGTCCCACGACGATCTTGGGTAGAGAACGGCAGCATCAGCTGTTGCTGCCGTTCTCTACGGGCTGCAGGAATCCAATGATGGAAGGTAGGTATCCTTCCGCACTGTATTCCTCCGCCACTTAAAAAAAAAAAAAGTCCCTAGTCTCACTTTATGCCATTGCTGCGTGGGAATTTCCCACACAGCAATGGCATAAAGTGAGACTAGGGACTTTTTTTTTTTAAGTGGCGGAGGAATACAGTGCGGAAGGATACCTACCTTCCGTCATTGGATTCCTGCAGCCCGTAGAGAACGGCAGCAACAGCTGATGCTGCAGTTCTCTACCCAAGATCGTCGTGGGACACACTCGTGGACTGCTTCGGATCATGGGTGAGTATTTTTGTGGTTTGTTATGTTAATATTTATTCCGTAAAAGACAATGGCTTCGGGGAACAATGTGACAAGTATTGGTAAGTATGTTACTCTATGTTATATGTACTGTATGTCTATGTATGTATTGTATGAATGTATTGTATGTAGTATGTATGTAGTATATATGTGGTATGTATGTAGCATGTAGTATGTATGTAGTATGTATGTAGCATGCATGTAGCATGCAGTATGTATGTAGCATGCATGTAGTATATATGTAGTATGTATGTAGCATGTAGTATGTATGTAGCATGCATGTAGTATATATGTAGTATGTATGTAGCATGTAGTATGTATGTAGCATGCATGTAGTATATATGTAGTATGTATGTAGCATGTAGTATGTATGTAGCATGCATGTAGTATGTATGTAGCATGCATGTAGTATATATGTAGTATGTATGTAGCATGTAGTATGTATGTAGCATGCATGTAGTATATATGTAGTATGTATGTAGCATGTAGTATGTATGTAGCATGCATGTAGTATATATGTAGTATGTATGTAGCATGTAGTATGTATGTAGCATGCATGTAGTATGTATGTAGTATGTATGTAGTATATATGTAGTATGTATGTAGCATGTAGTATGTATGTAGCAAGCATGTAGTATATATGTAGTATGTATGTAGCATGTAGTATGTATGTAGCATATATGTAGTATGTATGTAGTATGTATGTAGCATGCATGTAGTATATATGTAGTATGTATGTAGCATATATGTAGTATGTATGTAGCATGTAGTATATATGTAGTATGCATGTTGCATGCATGTAGTATATATGTAGTATGTATGTTGCATGTAGTATGTATGTAGTATGTATGTTGCATGTAGTATATACGTAGTATGAATGTAGCATGTATGTAGTATGTAGTATGAATGTAGCATGTATGTAGTATGCATGTTGTATGTATGTAGCATGTAATTTTTTTTTTTTTTACATTCAACACATTAGCCGGATGATGGGACTACTACTGTCCCATCATTGGCTAATGTGTCAATCACTGTCATGGTAGCAGGCATCGCCCGATGGGACTTGTAGTCCCATCGGACGATGCCTGCACAGACCCCCGAAGCCTGCACAGCCCCCCGGCAGGCCGGCACAGCCCCCCGGAGCCTGCACAGCCCCCCGGCAGGCCGGCACAGCCCCCCGGCAGGCCGGCACAGCCCACCGGAGCCTGCACAGCCCCCCGGCAGGCCGGCACAGACCACCGGAGCCTGCACAGACCCCCTGGCAGGCCGGCACAGCCCCCCGAAAGGCCCGTACAGACCCCAGAGAGGCTGTACAAGGGAAAAACAGGATTTTTCTTATTCCGATACCGGAAGTCCCATAGACTTGAATGGGACTTCCGGTATCGGAATCGGCGATACCGATACTTTTTTTTAAGATCGGCCGATCCATTCCGATCCGATACTTTGAAGTATCGGACGGTATCGCTCAACTCTAATGACGACTATTGGTGGGCTGATTTGGGGATGGTTGTTTACGTATGAAATCTTTTTGTAATATTTCTAATATAATCATGACCATTACTGATAATGACTAGATAAACTGTGATGTTGAATATATATGTATCTGATGGATGTATTTATATGTATTTTATGTATGAATTTTCTGTGATGGGTGTTACCTAAATGGTGATTGGCTGTGCCACACTATAAAAGGCCACCATATGTGCTGTTATGTTATACTTGAAAAAGGCCACAATATGGCCGAAACGTTGTATTTTGTACTGGCAGAATAAATTTTTGATACGATTTTTCACCTAGACCGGATGCTGTTCCTTTTCCTTATTTGGACTATCGTTCATTTGGGTCCATGAACCTTTGAACTTGCATCTACTCCTCCGCTGTGCTGTCGGCTGCTCTTCGGTGTATATTGTTTGGACTCTGGCGGACTTGCACCGGATTGAATATGGAAACTGTTAATCCAGAGGTGGGTGAACTGGATACTGCCATGATTTTTTCCTACACAGAGGATGATGTGAAAAGGATTTTGTCTGGAGCCCGGACAGATATGTCCTTTTTAAATAAACCTACTGCTGATATGCTTAAAAAGAAATATGAAACAGAAAGAAGGAAATGCATATCATATGAATTGCATGCCACTACACTATGTGAATATTATAAAGTCCGTATGATTCCACGTGGTTTAAGACCGCATTTACGTCCTACATTGCTTGCAGATAATTCAAAAATTTGCAGTAGGTTTGAGTCTATTACAAATAAGTTTGCATTTGATTTAATGCTTCTGAATGTTAAGTTTCTCCATATAGAGGTTGAATCTGTGAAGAGAAACATTGTCGATCTGGAGCAGCAATTGATAGCTGAATTGACAGCACAGGAGGTTGACTTATTTAAATCTCAGTTGGAGGATAAGTTGGTGAAATATCGAGGTGATATAGAGAAAACGAAAAGTACGAAATGGTTTCGTGATGCTGATGATTACAGATCTGGTCGTATTTTCTCATGGCAAATGGGTTTGCAAAATACTCCATATCCTAGGAGAGATCGGCCTTTGCCAATACGTAGAAGGAGGAGACCACCAGATAAAGATCAAAGATTTGGGTTCACTACTGCTGAGTCTGATTCAACGGATGACTCTAATATGGGTGCAGCGTCTTCATCTTCTATTTTTTTAGGAAAAGACAAGATGGACAATATAACAAGAAAAGGAGGACCCGTCGAGGAGGTAGAAAGCACAGGAGAAAGGGGAATGTCACGCAAAGCACCAATGCGAACGAGGAATATGGAGGTGAAAAAGAGAGTCCAGTAACACAGAGAGACTTGGTGGTAAATATCTCGTCGTGTGTGTTATCTGAAGTGGACTATGGGGTATTGACTAAGGGATTGTCGTTCTGTCCCACAAATTCCCCTGATTGGTTTGAAATCGAGTGTTATTTGTTCTCTTTTTTTAGGAGGCTACGATTGGCATCCTTTTTCTCTGATAAGGAAGAAAAGTCATGTGCAATTAATGATGATGATAAATCTACTGGTTTTACGCTTCAGGGTGTAGGATTATACAGTAAGAGTAATTTTTAACCACCTGTTAGGAATAACTTTGTTGAATCGTATATTCAGTTGGTAGAGAGAGATATTATACAATTAAAGGGAGAGTTTCGGGGTCAACATAGGGGGAACCTTACATACTATGAAAAACAGGCATTGGATAATCTTTCAAAAAATACTGCTATTACGATAAAAGCTGCAGATAAAGGTGGTGCGGTAGTTGTTATGGATACAAACAAATATAGGATGGAGATTCTTGGCCTGACACTGCAGTGTATGTTAGATTGACTAGTGATCCCACCTCTCGTTTTTTGAGTGAATTGCGGCTCTTGGTGGATGAGTCCCTACTTAATGGACTCATTGATCAGAAGCTATCTGAATATTTGGTGGTTGATGCCCCCCAGACACCAATACTATATACGTTACCAAAAATACATAAAAATTTGGAGAATCCACCTGGGCGTCCCATAGTATCTGGGAGGGCGTCATTATGTAGTAAGGTTTTGATTTTTCTTGACAAAGTATTGCGGCGTTTTGCTACCTCAGCACGGTCTTACATCATGGACACGAATGATTTTCTGCAGAAAATTAGTGACGTTAAAGTTACTACTCATATGGTGCTTGCATCTTTTGATGTAGTTTCTCTATATACGTTCATTGAGCATGACAGGGGCTTGGAGGCCGTCAATGTGGTGCTGACAGGCTCGGACATGGCACCGGAGTGTGCACAACTGGTCCTAGCACTGTTAGGTTTCATCCTCAGGAGGAATTTTTTTCTCTTTGGGGATGATTATTACCTACAGTTGTGGGGTACCGCCATGGGGTCCAATGTGGCCCCAACCTATGCTGACATCTATATGGCGGTATTCGAGGACCTGTATGTGTACAATTCCACCTACTGGTGCCATGTCTGGGCCTGGTGGCGCTACATAGATGATATCTTCTGTATCTGGGATGGTAGTCTGGAGGATCTTCTTGATTTTTATTCTCTGAGTTGAAGTTCACATTGACCCACTCTTATGATCAGGTCCAATTTTTGGACACGCTGGTCTATAAGAAAGGTGAGTCTCTATATACTGATCTTCTTGTAAAAGAGACAGATAGGAATAGTCTTTTGGTGTATGATAGTAATCACCCAAGATGGATGGTGGAGTCACTTCCATGGAGTCAGATGTTACGTGTACGGAGGATTGTCAAAGAGGATGACAAGTTGGATTTAAGATTGGACCAGATGTGTACAAAATTTGTTAATAGGGGCTACCCAATGGATAGAGTTAATTCTTATAGAGTTAAGGCTCAAAATATACCGGTGGAGGATTCTAGCCATAAGCGAACTAAAGGGCCTATGAGACGTGTTCCTTTTGTCTCAACATATTGCCCAGTTAGTGGCAGGATTGGAGGTATCCTGAACAAACATTGAAGCCTCTTACAGAAGGGTCTGCCTCAGATATCAGAATTTGTGGACAGGCCATTGCTTTCATATAGACGTGGACACAATCTTAAAGATAGATTGGTAAGGTCAGATATTGGTTCATCAAAAGTCAACATACAAAGGACAATATGTCCTCCTAAAATGGGCAATTTCCCATGTTTGGGATGTGCCTGTTGTGGCAACATGTTAAAGGGGGATAGCTTTAATCACCCTCGACCTGGAAAAAAATTCTCGATAAAAGAAAGGTATACGTGTTCGTCGAGTTTTGTGATTTACTTGATTTTGTGCCCATGTGGGCTTATGTATATAGGAGAGACCACCATGGAGATTAGGGCTCGAATTAGTAAGCATAAGAGTACAATTAGGACTAAACTTGTGGAATTGCCGATTTCGAAGCATTTTTTGGAGTGCAGACATTCAGTGAACCAGTTACGATTTAGAGTAATAGATAGGGTTCCTGTATTGAGACGTGGGGGTGATAGGGTTAAGATGTTGAAGAAAAAAGAGTTGAGATGGATATCAATTCTCGATACATTGCAACCAAGGGGTTTGAACTTGGATTATAATCTACATACTTGTGTCACCTAATCCTTTGCTCTGTGTCATTATCCTTTGATGTGGGTGTATATTTGTTTATGTGGCCTTTTATGGTCTTTTAATTAAATGTTTTTTTATCTGTTTTTTGTGTTTATAGGTGATATATTTGGAGGGAGTGGAGGACACGGGGACTGAACAGTCCTGAATTATGAAGAGGATGTTGTCCTTTGAGATTTTTTGTCGAGATTTTTTGTCATTATTTCTTGCCTGCCATTCCCCGTGCCCTCTTTTCCTTTCTTTTTTCTTTTTTTATAATTATCCCAGTTTGCTCCTTATACAATGTACAACGTATGTGACTAAAGGATTCGTAAAGTATGGAATATTATTAAAGCTACTATGGATGTGGTTACTTGATTCCTAATGTTTCTTATATGTTGCTTTGTACGGGAGCATTTTGGCCTATTTGTGTGGACTCATTTATTTCATGTGCGGTTTTACACTTGTTTTTGTTCATCAGCGCATGCGCGAGGCTGTGAGGGGGTGCCTTGCGTGACTGCGTGCTCCGGGTCTCTGCGCGTGCGCTGTCCCCCCGGTGGGCGGTTCGTGTGGCTGATCCCTTGCATGGCACTGCGCACGCGCGGTGCTCTGTGACGGAGGCGTCACATGACCGGACCTGTAGTGGTGGACGGCGCGAGCGCCGTGACCTGGTGGTGCGCGTCACTGGGCTGCGCCTCTGATACAGCTTGGCTCCTGCTGATGATGTCATGTGGGTGAGAGGGAACTCTGCTGATACATGGATGTGTGAGTCCTCTTTTGACTGGTCCTTTGGGGTTGGCGCCACTATTATGTGAATAGGGATTGGCGGTGTATACATGGATATGTATTATTGCAAGTGATTGGTGCGTTATTTCTATGGATACCTTTGATGCATGACGACTATTGGTGGGCTGATTTGGGGATGGTTGTTTACGTATGAAATCTTTTTGTAATATTTCTAATATAATCATGACCATTACTGATAATGACTAGATAAACTGTGATGTTGAATATATATGTATCTGATGGATGTATTTATATGTATTTTATGTATGAATTTTCTGTGATGGGTGTTACCTAAATGGTGATTGGCTGTGCCACACTATAAAAGGCCACCATATGTGCTGTTATGTTATACTTGAAAAAGGCCACAATATGGCCGAAACGTTGTATTTTGTACTGGCAGAATACATTTTTGATACGATTTTTCACCTAGACCAGATGCTGTTCCTTTTCCTTATTTACATTATCAGGGACCCTGTCACAGTATGTTTGCTGTAAGTTATGTCTGTATTTTGTATATAACCCCTTCTAATGTGCAGCACCATGGAATCAATGATGCTCTATAAATCAATAATAATAATAATAATGTAAAATACTGACCAGACTGCCCCACACCATCTGTCTAACAAACTGCCCCCATTCTGCCTGTCTAACAGTCTGCTGCACATACTGCCTATCTAACAGACTGCATTCAATACAAAACGTCCATGTCCTCTTCTGTCACATATTGCTCTCGATACTCCCTTCTCTAATAGAGAGCTCCCAAAACTCCCTTCAACATATTGATCCCCATACCCCCTCTCTAACAGACTAATCCCCACATCCCCTCTAACAGACTAATCCCCACACCCCCTCTCGATCAAACTGCTCCTGATATGGCTGAGTTCACATTATGTTACAGCAGTCCGTTGATGCTGCCATTCAGCCCCATTGTCGGGCGCATCGCGACGCATGCCGTAAAGCGGCAAGCATTCGCGATGTGCCGTCATTCAGTGACAGAGCCTTGGACGTGTGCTGCAGCGTCTGAGGCTCTGTCACCGCTAGCGCAGATGGAGCTTCTGCGCTAGTGGTATAGCATAATGCATATTGCGTTATGCTATAGCGTTAACGCAGCCCGTCAATGCTATGCGCTGAACGGGCTGTGTTAACGCAATGTGAACCTAGCCTATGCCCATTCTAACAAACTAATTCCCATAGTCCCTCTAACAGACTAATCTTCATACCTCCTCTTAACAGACTGCTTGAGTGGAGATAGATTAGCCCCTTGCAAATACACCCACTTTGTACGAGGATAAGTATGATGACTTACCTTAACTAATCAGAAAAATTTGATTCCTTTCTCGCTTATTAGCAACGTATCCCTCTACCTCCTGAAATTGCTATCCACTATGAAAAAAGAGCTCAAATCCATCTTGTTCAGACACTCTGGAAACATGTGACATAGCCCATTATATTCTATGTACAGGGAATATGGAGCAGGGAGAGGAAATAGGCAAAGGAAGACAGAAAGATCAAGGTCAACTTTCTAACAAGTCTTTTACCTCACTCTGTGGCTTATTCACATCCAGGTAACTCAGGAGTGTTGTATAATATCCTTCTCTGTGTGCTGTGCGCTGTATAGGAGAGATCATAGCAGCTAGTCTCCACCCTTCAGCTCACAGTGAATTGCAAAGTAGAGATGGAGCCAAAAAAGTGGAAAATTTGTGAGAATGCGGGATGCTGCTCATAATGGCCAGATATTGTTTTTTTCCTCAAATACGCACACAAGACAGCTAATTCTGAAAAGTTACTTGAAAGTGTGGTTCCCTTAAGTTCTGAAGTGCTTTTGAGGGGCTTAAATATTTATTATTTAATTTATCATTTATTTAGTTTACTAAAATAGCACAGTTAGTTCTGCAGCGCTTTACAAACATCCTCATTACTGTCCCCATTGGCGTGGGCAATCTAGATTTCCTATTAGGATGTTCTGGACAACCCCTTTTAATCATTCAGATATAATGTTGCAGCATAAAACAGCTAAATAACCAACACTTTCTGCCACATCTGTTTGTAACAAGTGTATGCTTACAAGAAACTTTTTTTATATTTGTGTAACCATGCCTGGCAAACAGTCATATATGGCAACATTTTTGTGTTCCACTATGCTTAAATGAGAAAATTTAGCAGACACCTTCAATAAAACGGCTAAACTCACCAAAACAAGCTTTGGGGCTTGTGCTATTAATTAAAGCACTGTTCTGGTAGAGCTTACTGACAAAAACCAGAGGCCTGTATGTCAGCCAAAAAATGGATACTGTAAAAAGTCTGAAAAGGATTTCCAGAATTTACCAGCCAATTTATAGTCTTACACAACCGCCTTTCATTACCTGCAAAAATGTAATATAGTGGAGGAGTGAAAGGAGTAAAAAAAAAATAAAAAATCTTGATATACTGTTTTTTCATTGTTAAAAGTATAAAAAACACCAATGTACAAATATTTAAAGAATAGTAAGTCAAAATGAATGAAGAATCAGTTACAGACCAAAACGATCAGATCTGATTTGCTACAAATTAATGTATCTCACCATGTTGTACTTGCATTAGTTTGGTACCCAGATTGCTTAGTTTACTGTCGACAGAATACAGTTGTGGTCTGTGAGTGCGACATCTCTGTGCAGGTTTTCTGTCTCTGAATGTGAACACATCACTGCAGCAAGCAGAGATCTTATGCATCTGGTGAGAGTCGGTGAAAATTGAAAGTTGTAGAACTTTTCAAGATTAAAGTCTATTATTTTCTGCAGGTTTTTTAAACTTTCATACAAAAAATAGAATCAAATGTGTAACATAGAAAGGAAACACATGATCAAATCATAACTTCACATAGTACAGTGCAGGAGAATTGTTCAATGATTTTTCACATCCATGATAAGTCACCAATTCTCTTCTTTTCCCAAGAAGGGAAAGTGCACAGGATTAAAAAATTTGGGATTTACAAGAGCATGTGGACCCAATGTTGTCTTTCACAGATAACTTTACCTGGTGCTAAGCTTTAATCTGAATATATTTGGACCATATCTTAATAGCAATAACAACTTAAAGATAAATCCCATCCATATAAATCATTAGGGCCTTCGAACCTCCCAGAAATGGGACCACCCTTTACAAGCCAAAGTGGAGATTTTCTAAGTGAAAGCTACTTACTGCCTGTGGACCTGTATGACATGGTCTAACATTAATTTTAAGGCATGCAAAGTGTTGTGTTTATGGGATAAAACATTTAAAGTGAACCTGTCACCTCGTTTTGCCGCTGTAAGATGCAGCCACTGCCTTTCAAAGCTTATCTACAGCATTCTATAATGCGGCGGAAAAGGTTAGAGAGGCCCAGCGCCTGCCAGCAATAATCAGCTCTGTTCATCTGAGTTTCACCAGCAAGCAATCTTGTTCTTCACAGTCTTGTACGCAATGAGTTTGTTACTGTGAGGGATCATTTCACATGAATAGGGGAAGCCTCCCATATTACAGTGAAAAGCTCATACTTAGAAGCGGCAGTGCTCGTGTGTGCAGGTAACTAAGGCTAGTTTCACATTAGCGCTTTTGAGCTCAGCGACGGCCTGCGCACGGCCGTCGCTAAGCCCCGCCCCCCTGCCACGCCTCCGCCGGTAGCTCCGCCTACAGGCGCATGACGCTGCATGCGTCCTGCTTCCCCTATCTTTATCACTGGGGGCGCAGGCCGTGCGCAGTATGCGTTTGGCGGCGCATGCGCTTTTTTGACGGTGCGCCGAGCGCAACCAAACTGCAGCAGGTTGCGTTTGACGCAGGTCGGCGCACCGTCAAAAGGACGCATCCGCCGCCAAACGCATACTGCGCACGGCCTGCGCCCCCAGTGATAAAGATAGGGGACGCAGGACGCATGCAGCGTCCTGCGCCGGTAGGCGGAGCTACCGGCGGAGGCACAGAAGGGGCGGGGCTTAGCGGCGGCCGTGCGCAGGCCGTCGCTGCACTCAAAAGCACTAATGTGAAATTAGCCTAAGAGGATCGTTGTTCTTGAGGATGAGCTGTGTATAAAGGCTGTAGAAAAAATTGTTGTTCTGCAGGATGGGGCTGTATATAGAGGGGGAAGAGAGGAAAGATTCACAGCAGAATAAGGGTGCATACAGATTAGAGGAATCATGTTCTGTAGGCTGGAGCTGTATGTAGTAGGGAGAAGTGATATAAAGCAGGATGGGGCTGTGCATAAATGAGAGGAGTGATTTACTGCAGGACAGAAATGTATTTAGAGAGGCTGAGAGGAATGATATTTTTCAGAATGAAACTGAATTTTCAGGGGCTAAGAGGAGTGATGTACTTCAGCATGGGACTGTATATAGAGGGGCTGAGAGGAGTGAAATAGTGCAGGGTGGAGCAGGATATAAAGGAGCTGAGAGGAGTGATGTAGTGCAGGATGGAGCAAGATATAGAGGGGCTGAGAGGAGTGATGTAGTGCAGGATGGAGCAAGATATAAAGGGACTCAGAGGAGTGATGTATTACTGAATGGGACTATATATAGAGTGGGATTAAGAAGAGTAGTGTACTGCTGGAGGAGAGTAAATAGAATGGCTAAGTGATGTTTTGCAACATAGTGCTACGATAGGGATAGAAATCAGTGCCCTTTTTATTGGAACATGAAATAGGCTGAAGGGAGGGAGTGATATCTTTTCAGTAAAAGGTAGAAGATCCAGAATCACAAGCTTTTTTTAAATATATATTTTCTTTATTAGTGAATAATAATAATCCAGTGGAAAAATAGTTAATATTCCTAATTCAGGGCATGGATAGAGGATTCATGGTGAAGGTATAGTATAGATGCCTGCCACTGATTGTGTCCAGGCATAGACACTTTCCATATTCCGAACTACATGGGAATCCTATGATGGTAAATTGGATCCTTTTTTCATTTTATTCTTATGCCATGTTCATGCATTCAGTAATTTACATCAGTGTTTGTAAGCAAAAATTAGGATTGGAACAATCAGAGGAAAAGTATAATAGATACATGTCACCATTTCTGTATTATTCACCCACTACTGGTTTTGGCTTACAAATACTGAGGTAAAACATTGATTAAGCACTAAAAGGATTGGGTGCATTGTAAGGGTACCTGCTAGCTGCATTGCTGTGTGCACACTGGTGTTCAAACTGCTTTTTCAAAGCACTCCAACTTTTATTATTTTGTCCTGGTGAGTTACTGAGTGTTCATTTTTTCACAGACCGTACAGCGGTGTACGCTCCTCACACACTACCGTGTACCAGCTGGTATCACGGACAAATAGAAGCTATCTGGGTGTGACTCTGGAAGAAAAAGCCGAGGAGTTTGTCCGTTTTTCCAGACCTACACCTTAGAGTGCTGTCCGCTTTTCAAACAGTTTCGTATATCTGCTGTTTGACTACGGTGAAAACTAGACAGAGACAGCGTGTGTCAGTCCCTATACAAATAGACGGAGATTGACAATTTTCCATACAGACACCGTATAGCGGTGTACGATCCTCACACTCTACCGTGTACCAGCTGGTATCACGGACAAATAGAAGCTATCTGTGTGTTACTCAGGAAAAAAAAAGCCGAGGAGTTTTTCCATTTTTCCAGACCTACACCTTAGAGTGAGTGCTCTCCGCTTTTCAAACAGTTTCATATATCTGCTGTTTGATCTCGGTCAAAACTAGACAGAGGCAGCGTGTGTCAGTCCCTATACAAATAGACGGAGATTGACAATTTTCAATACACACACCGTATAGAGCTGTCTGATTCTCAAACAGTATTGTATATCTGCCGCTCGCATTACAGTCACATCTATGCAGAGTCAGCGTGTGTGACACTCCGTAAATACATATACGGAGATTGTTAGTTACACAAAAAACGTATACAGCTGTACATTTCTGATACAGTTCAGTATATCTGCTTGTTGGTTTACGGTCCAATACATACTGTAAGAGCATCTGTGACTAACAAAATATATACATAGATTTAATTTTTTTAATACACCTTACACAGCTGGACGCTCCTCATACAGTACCATCTCTCTGCTTGTATTTTTTGTACATTTTCCCAAACATGAGGAAGTATGGTGGAAGAGTCCGCGGACGTGGGCAGGGGGGCGCAGCTGGTACTGATGGTGGTGGTGCATCGGCTGGTTCTGGCAAAAGCACAATAGCAGCTAAGGCAGGGGGTGTTGAGCATGCATCATCCTCTGGCCCAAGAAGGCCTGTAAGGTTGCCTTTTCTTGGAGTAGGAAAACCGCTTTTAAAGCCGAAGCATCAGGAACAGGTTTTGGCATACATTGCCGAAACAGCCACCAGCTCTATTGCCTCCTCTTCTGAACGTTCGAAACCTGCAAGCACGGAGTCGTCAGTGCAGGGTCCTGGTCAGGAAAAACACCTTTCCTTGTGTCCTTCACCCCCACCAAAAGTTAAGGATGCGGCAGCCCACACTGCAGATTACTCTATGGAGCTCTTTTCACATACCATGCCTGGGTTATCCAGTCAAATCCAGAATTCCCCAGTCCAAGATGAATCTGACATGGATTGCACTGATGCACAGCCACTGCTAGATGATTCTGCTGGTACATCGACCCAGAGCACTACATTGCCCTCGCAGTCTATTGAGCCAGAATCTGACCCTGATGAAAATCAGGTGCCCCTTCCCACATACTATACCACCTTACACGGTGATACAGAGGAAGGTAAAGAGGAAGGTGCAGTTGACTTTGAAGAGGAGGTGATGGATGACCCAGTTCTTGACCCGGATTGGCATCCATTGGGGGAGGAGGGTGGCGCTGGCAATAGTTCAGGAAAGGAGAAGGATCCGCAGCAGGCATTGACATCACAGCAGCGGTTATCTGGCAGGCCCGTAGCTGTCCAAAAACGTGGACCAAAAACTAAAAGAGTTTCAGGACAGCTTGGCCAGACGGTCACCTTAGCACAGTGTGCAAGGCCAGAAAATTTATACCATAGTAGGAAGAGTGCAGTGTGGCACTTCTTTGTCCAAAATCCTACTGATGAGGCAAAGGTTACCTGTAAGAAGTGCGGAAGGAACTTTAGCCGAGGTAAACAACTCACAAATTTGAATACCAGTTGCAAGCTTAGACATTTAATCAACATGCACTTGCAAACGTGGACGGACTGAAAACCTGACTGAAGGAAGCCAGCAATGCTCCATCGCTTCTCCCACTGTAAGACCACCGCCACCGTTAAGCACACCGCCAGCACTAAATGTGGAGGTGTTGTCGCAAGGCCAAAGCACTCAGGGAATCACAATGGTTTTGCAACACAACACTAAATCTAGGCCATCACCACCAATACCATCACCAACCCCCTCTCACTCCGTCCGGTCCACCGCTACTTCCCCCATATGCAGCTCTCCAGTCCAGCTCACTCTACCAGACACTCTGAGTAGGACAAGAAAGTACTCATCCTCTCATCCGCATACCCTTTGCTTGAATACCTACATTGCCAAACTAATCTCATTAGAGATGGTGCCCTACCGTTTAGTTGAAAGCGAAGCTTTCCGCGACCTCATGGCCTACGCTGTCCCACACTATGACCTACCCAGTCTGCACTTCTTTTCTCGAAAAGCCATCCCTGCCCTCCACCAGCATGTGAAAGACCGCATTGTCCATGCACTAAAACAGTCAGTGAGTGGAAAGGTGCACCTCACAACAGATGCATGGACCAGCAGGCATGGCCAGGGCCGTTACGTGTCCATGACTGCGCACTGGGTTAATGTGGTGGATGTAGGCTCCACTGGGGACAGCGGCGGTGGAACAGTGCTGCCTAGCCCATGGTATAGGAAACAGTTGGCTGTAGGCTTTTGATCCTCCTCCTCCTCTATCAGCGAAAGCTCATCCACAGAGCGCAGTCGCATGAGCACTCCATCCGCAGCTGGCAGTGTTGCACACGAGGTGTCCCACTATGGAACAGCTAGTGGTAAGCATCAGCAGGCTGTGTTAAAGATGATGTCTTTGGGCGACAACAGACACACCGCAGAGGTACTGGCCGACTACTTGCAGCGACAAACAGAGTCATGGCTGGGCAGTCTACATCTTGAACCAGGCAAGGTTGTCAGTGATAATGGCCGTAATTATGTGGCAGCCATAGCCCATGCAAAACTCACACACATACCTTGCCTGGTTCACACTTTGAACCTGGTGGTGCAGTGCTTCCTTAATAATTATCTGGAGTTAACATCCCTGCTCCATAAGGTGCGAAGACTGTGCTCGCACATCCGTCACTCGGCCGTACACTCCAGTAATATGCAGAAGCTGCAGCGATTGCGCCACCTCCCCAAGCACCGCCTAATCATAGACGTTGCAACAAGGTGGGACTCCACCCTGCACATGGTTGAGAGGCTGTGCGAACAGAGGCAGGCTGTAATGCATTTGTGGGAGGATACACAGGCAGGCAGTTTGAGGGAAGACATGGAATTGTCAGGTGTGCAGTGGTCAAAGCTGAAAGACCTCTGTAAAGTCCTTCAGTGTTTTGAGGAATGCACACGACTGGTAAGCACAGACGACGCCATCATAAGCATGAGCATCCCACTTATGCGTCTGCTCATGCAAAGTTTGATGCACATTAAGGAGCCGGCGTCTGCAGAGGAGGAAGAGGGAATCCTTGGTGACAGTCAGCAATTGTCTTGTCAGGGAACTGTCCTGGACGAGTTGGAGGAAAAAGAGGAAGAGGAGGAGGATGAGGGGGATGATTATTTTGGGCAGGAGGATGCTTCTCAGGGGCAAGAGAAAATGTTGGCTTTCCAAGGTCAGGTACAGTGTTTGTGCGTGACTGTAGGGATGTGGATTTGCCAGAAAGTGCTCCTCCGCCCACCACTGGCAGTGCATCATTGACACCTGGAATGTTGGCCCACATGTGCGATTATGCCTTGCGGATCCTAAAAAGGGACCCCCGCATTTCCAAAATGATGAGAGATGACGACTACTGGCTGGCCAGCATCCTCAATCCACGCGACAAAAGCAAATTACACAACATCATGCCACAGGAGAACCTAGAGATAATATTGGCTAACAAACAAGCAACTCTGGTAAACAGGTTGTTTGAGGCTTTCCCAGCACACAGCAGCGGTGCTGTTTCTCCCACGAGCCGTAGTGGGCACAATGGAAGAGGTGATTGTGGTGCACACAGCCGAAGTGGCATTGGAGACAGGGGTTTAATGACCATATTGTGGAATGATTTCTCAAGTACCGCTCACACGACTGCTAATACTGCATCGATTAAAAGTGACAGGAGACAGCAGTTGTCAAATATGGTTACAAACTACTTCTCCCATATCGATGTTCTCCCTCACAAGTCATTCCCCTTTGACTATTGGGCCTCTAAACTGGACGCCTGGCCTGAATTGGCACAATATGCCTTACAGGAGCTCGCTTGCCCTGCTGCTAGTGGGTTATCGGAAAGAGTCTTCAGTGCTGCTGGATCAATCCTGACAGAAAAAAGGACCCGTCTGTCTACCCAAAATGTTGATGATCTATCCTTTATTAAAATGAACCATGCATGGGTTGCAAAGGATTTTGTCCCACCTTCCCCTGATGACACATAGGTTCCCAGAAAACTGCCTTGCTTTTGTCCTCTTCTTCCTCAGACTTGCCCAGTTCTGCCCTTTGCAGCAGCTGAATGTCCAGCCAACACATCAACATATGCCATTTTTTAAACCTCCCTTTAGTGGGCTGCCCACCCCCCCAATGGCTGAGGTGAACACCTGGCACACCCGGGCAAGTGCCGTTGCTCTGAACAGGTGGATGGGCCCACAGCTGGCCTATGGCACTGGCACAGGGCCCCTCATAGTACAATACAGTGTCTCTGAAGGTGGGGGGGCCCACTCACCATCAGACACACCAGCGTACTATGAGGGGTCCTATGCCAGTACCGTCGACCACGAATGTGCCCCCCTGCTTGGTCATAGCCACAACACTTGCAAGTTGCAATACTTACCTCTCCCTGCTCCACCGCTGTGTAATCTGGGCAGTTAAATTCTTCACAGGGACGGCCACTAGAAATTTGGTGTATTGATCGATGATGGTTAAGATGTAGCTATGCCCTGTCCTGCTGGCCTCTACGTTCAGATGATCAATGGCTACCATTTGTAATGGACGTCAACTTACAAGCGGATGCAGTGGTGCTTTATGATCACCTTTCACAGTTGTGATAGTCACAGACGTGTGACATTCCTGCCACCATTTTTCAATGTCTCCTCTCATGCCAATCCAATAGAATCGCCTACGGCCTGTGGCTTTTGTTTCTGGCACTCCAAAATGACCAGACACATCATGATAGGCAGTGAGGACCATGTGTACATCTCTCCCTGTGATCACAGTTTGATGGAGACGAGTAACGGTGATGTGATCCACACTACTGCGATAAAGCAATCCTTTCTTCACAAAGAACCGTTTTCGCTGTCTCCACAGACAAAGTAATTGAGAGTCTGCATCGCCTCTGCAACATCTACCGGGAGGTTTTCCCGCGATGAGTAATTCCCAAATTTCTGATAACACTCGAATTTCCGTCTGGACTGGCTTACTGAGATTGAAATATATATGAAGATTTAAAAGTACCACAAAACTGTACACTGTTGTACGCTTTGACTACCTCTCCCTTTTTCTACTTGTTAAATTCTGGTGTAATACATACTGAACCTGTGAGTGTCTGTGTCTGACTCCTTTTTTCGACATTTAGTATTACGGTCAAATCCATACTGGGTAAGCATCTGAGACTGACTACGGGACTATGTTTACGGAGATTTCAATTGTACCCTGTAATATATATTCTTGCTATCTTGTTATCCAGTACCTTTTTTACAACATTTTTTATTATGTTCAAACCCAGACTGAGTGAGCGTCTGAGGGTGACTCCAGAAATATATACCGAGATTTCAAATTTGCCCAACATTGTATACAGGTGTATGCTTATAATAATAATAATAATAATAATAATAATTTTTATTTATATAGCGCCAACATATTCCGCAGCACTTTACAATTAAGCGGGGACATGTACAGACAATAAATTCAATACAAGTTAAGACAATTCAAACAGTGACATTAGGAGTGAGGTCCCTGCTCGCAAGCTTACAATCTACAAGGAAATGGGGGGACACAGTAGGTGAAAAATGCTTGTTAATTCAGGTCTGGCAATTATAATAGGGATTTTCATATAAAGCTGCATGATCCGGTCATCAGCCCGTGTGTTTAAGTGCAATAGACAAGTATCAAGTGCAGTTATCATGTGCATGAAGGGTGTGGAGACAGATGAATAGTAGGGTGCAGATTCAGAATAATATTTGGAAGGAGGGAACAGGGCAAAGTTAGCTTGCTGGGTAGTTGATGTGGTAGGCTTGTTTGAAGAGATGGGTTTTCAAAGCGCGCTTGAATAGGTCAGGGCTAGGTATCAGTCTGATCGCCTGGGGAAGTGCATTCCAGAGAGCTGGAGCAGCACGAGAGAAGTCTTGGAGGCGGAGGTGCGAGGTTCGGATTACGGGGGATGTTAGTCTTAGGTCATTTGTAGAACGGAGGGCACGTGTAGGGCGATAGACAGAGATGAGAGAGGAGATATAAGGCGGTGCAGAACAGTGGAGAGCTTTGTGGGTGAGAGAGATGAGTTTATACTGGACCCTGTAGCGAATAGGTAGCCAGTGTAATGACTGGCACAAGATGGAGGCATCGGTGAAGCGGCTGGACAGAAATATGACCCTGGCTGCCACATTCAAGATGGATTGGAGAGCAGAAAGTTTGGTAAGAGGGAGACCGATCAGAAGAGAGTTGCAGTAGTCCAGGCGAGAATGAATAAGAGCGACAGTAAGAGTCTTAGCAGTTTCAAAGGTGAGAAAAGGTCGGATTCTGGAGATGTTTTTAAGATGCAGGTGACAAGAGCGACTGAGTGATCGGATGTACGGAGTAAAGGAAAGTTCAGTGTCGAATATGACCCCAAGACAGCGGGCATGCTGCTTGGGAGTTATGGTTGAACCCTCCAGGGTTAGTTCGATGTTAGGTAGAGTGAGGTTAGTAGAGGGGAGAAACACAAGAAGTTCAGTTTTAGAGAGATTTAGTTTCAGATAGAGGGAGGACATGATGCTAGAGACAGCAGACAGACAATCCTTGGTATTTTGAATTAGGGTAGGGGTGATGTCAGGGGAAGAAGTGTATAATTGGGTGTCATCAGCATAGAGATGATACTGGAACCCAAATCTGCTGATTGTTTGTCCAATAGGGGCAGTGTATAAAGAGAAGAGGAGGGGGCCTAGGACTGAGCCCTGCGGGACCCCGATAGTAAGGGGACGAGAAGAGGAAGAGGAGCCGGAAAAAGATACAGTGAAGGAGCGGTCAGAGAGGTAGGAGGAGAACCAGGAGAGGGCTGTGTCCTTGAGGCCTATAGAGTGGAGCATAGTGAGGAGGAGCTGGTGATCCACAGTGTCAAATGCGGCAGAGAGATCCAGGAGAATCAGCAGGGAGCAATGACCTTTCGATTTAGCTGTTATTAAATCATTAGAGACTTTAGTGAGGGCAGTTTCAGTAGAGTGTAAAGAGCGGAAACCAGATTGTAAGGGGTCGAGAAGAGAGTTATCCGAGAGATAGCGGATTAGACGGGAGTGGACCAGGCGTTCCAGGAGTTTAGAGATGAAGGGAAGGTTAGAGACAGGTCTGTAGTTAGCAGTGCAGTTCTGGTCCAGGGATGGCTTTTTAAGTAAAGGGGTTATGATGGCATGTTTAAATGAGGAGGGAAATATACCTGAAGAAAGAGAGAGGTTAAATATTTTAGTCAGGTGAGTGGTGACCACTGGTGAGAGAGACTGCAGGAGCTGTGAAGGAATAGGGTCACTGTTGCAGGTTGTAGGCCGAGCAGAAGCGAGGAGCTTGGAAACTTCTTCTTCTGAAACAGGCTCAAAGATGTCTAGTGAGCTTGAGGTGCGGCAGGGAAGGGGATCCAGGCACTGAGGAGATAGGGCTGAGATATCCTGATGGATGTGGTTGATTTTTTCTAGGAAATAAGTGGCCAGATCCTCACCGCTGAGGTTGGTGATGGGGGCCTGTACTTTAGGTTTCAGGAGGGAGTTTAAGGTTTCAAAAAGTCGTCTTGGGTTGTTGGATAGTGAGGTGATGAGGGTGGTGAAGTAGGATTGTTTGGCCAGATGAAGGGCAGAGTTATAGGTTTTGAGCATGAACTTATTGTGGATGAAGTCTTCTGCTAAGAGAGATTTTCTCCACTGCCGCTCTGCACACCTCGAGCAGCGCTGAAGAAAGCGTGTTTGCGTTGTGTGCCAGGGCTGCCGTTGTCTGTGTCGGGTCTTTCTGCGTATAGAAGGTGCTGCTTCATCTAGGGCATTCTTCAGTGTATTATTGAAGTATGACAATGCTATGTCTGGACAGGAGAGGGTGGAGATGGGGGCTAAAGATGTGTGGAGATTGTCCCTAAGCTGTTGGGTATTAATGGTACGTGTATTCCGATAAGTGTGGTAAGTGGGGGTGTTCCGGGTGAGGAGACAATTCTTGACAGAGAAGGAAAGAAGGTTGTGGTCCGAGAGCGGGAGGGGTGAATTAGTAAAGTCATGCAGCGAGCCGGGACGGGAGAAAACCAGGTCCAGAGTATTCCCATCCTCATGTGTAGGAGAATTAGTAAACTGTGAGAGGCCGAATGAAGAAGTTAGAGAAAGAAGATGAGAGGCAGACTGGGAGAGCGGATCATTGATGGGGATGTTAAAGTCTCCCATGATGAGGGTGGGGATGTCACAGGATAGAAAGTGAGTAAGCCAGGTGGTGAAGTGGTCTAGAAACTGGCGGGAGGAGCCTGGAGGGCGATAAACGACCGCCACTCGTAAGGAGAAGGGCTTAAAGAGTCTGACGGCGTGGACTTCAAAGGAAGGAAATGTAAGTGAGGGAACCGGGGGGATGACCTGGAAAGCACATTGTGATGAAAGGAGCAAACCAACACCTCCACCCTGTCTGTTCTCAGGTCTGGGGGTATGTGAAAATTTTAGCCCACCAAACGAGAGAGCGGCAGCAGCGGTGGTGTCTGAATGCTGGATCCAGGTTTCTGTAATAGCCAGAAGGTTAAGGGAATTAGAGAGAAAAAGATCGTGAATGTAAGTCAGTTTGTTACACACAGACCGTGCATTCCAGAGAGCACATTGGAAAGTGAGAGGAGAAGGCATGCACTGAATGTTAATAAGATTAGCAGGGTTTCTATATGCAGATGGAGGAGAGTAACGTATGCTGGTGGAGGGAGGCCCAGGGTTGGGGGAGATGTCACCTGCAACTATTAAAAGGAGAAAAAACAGAAAAAGCAGGTGGTGGGATGATTTGTATGAACGTTTTGAGTGCTGCATGGTGGTTTTGGATGGTTTGGTGTGGGTAAGAGATGTCAATAGAGCCTCAGAGTTATACATGGGAGAGGGGAAAAGGGAGGGGTGGATATGCAGAGAGTGCACAGAATGTGTAAAAGGGCAGGCGAGTTGTTAGAAAGCAGAGGTGAAGACAAAAAAGCAGCAGGTTGATATGATCAATGCAAATGTAGTACGACTGACCAAGAAGCATGCGTGCATGAAAAGCTTATGCACCTTACCTGTCTCCTGCCCTGTCCAACTGCATTGTCTAACTGCAAAACACTTGATCCCGTTGCACTTAATATCTGTTGCACGCGTGCTATCCCAACCAGAGCTAAATATATATGAAATGAAATGTCTGCTAGCTTCAGCCACCAAAAGGCCACAATCAGTAATTAACCAATTAGCACAAGGCCAGAGCAGGCATTACTATGCAGGGTAAATAACTAACGCTGGACAAGGCCATCAAACAGAGAAAGGGAAAAAAAAAACCTTTCTACACTTCAAAGCAGAAACCAAATAGTTAAAAAAAAAAAAAAAAAGGCCCACCACAGGAGTGATGGAATGAAATACCATAAAAATATCTGGCAATATATGATGCAGTTCACACTTGTCAGACAGCATACATGGATGATGGAATGAAATACCTGTGTGAAGAAGAGAAGAGAGGAACATCAGCTTCAATGCATTGTCTAACTGCAAAACACTTGATCCCGTTGCACTTAATATCTGTTGCACGCGTGAGCCCGCACGCGTGCTATCCCAACCAGAGCTAAATATATATGAAATGAAATGTCTGCTAGCTTCAGCCACCAAAAGGCCACAATCCGTAATTAACCAATTAGCACAAGGCCAGAGCAGGCATTACTATGCAGGGTAAATAACTAACGCTGGACAAGGCCATCAAACAGAGAAAGGGAAAAAAAAAACCTTTCTACACTTCAAAGCAGAAACCAAATAGTTAAAAAAAAAAAAAAAAGGCCCACCACAGGAGTGATGGAATGAAATACCATAAAAATATCTGGCAATATATGATGCAGTTCACACTTGTCAGACAGCATACATGGATGATGGAATGAAATACCTGTGTGAAGAAGAGAAGAGAGGAACATCAGCTTCAATGCATTGTCTAACTGCAAAACACTTGATCCCGTTGCACTTAATATCTGTTGCACGCGTGAGCCCGCACGCGTGCTATCCCAACCAGAGCTAAATATATATGAAATGAAATGTCTGCTAGCTTCAGCCACCAAAAGGCCACAATCCGTAATTAACCAATTAGCACAAGGCCAGAGCAGGCATTACTATGCAGGGTAAATAACTAACGCTGGACAAGGCCATCAAACAGAGAAAGGGAAAAAAAAAACCTTTCTACACTTCAAAGCAGAAACCAAATAGTTAAAAAAAAAAAAAAAAGGCCCACCACAGGAGTGATGGAATGAAATACCATAAAAATATCTGGCAATATATGATGCAGTTCACACTTGTCAGACAGCATACATGGATGATGGAATGAAATACCATAAAAATATCTGGCAATATATGATGCAGTTCACACTTGTCAGACAGCATACATGGATGATGGAATGAAATACCATAAAAATATCTGGCAATATATGATGCAGTTCACACTTGTCAGACAGCATACATGGATGATGGAATGAAATACCATAAAAATATCTGGCAATATATGATGCAGTTCACACTTGTCAGACAGCATACATGGATGATGGAATGAAATACCTGTGTGAAGAAGAGAAGAGAGGAACATCAGCTTCAATGCATTGTCTAACTGCAAAACACTTGATCCCGTTGCACTTAATATCTGTTGCACGCGTGAGCCCGCACGCGTGCTATCCCAACCAGAGCTAAATATATATCAATGCTTGTGTATGCTTGTGTATGCTTGTGTTACATTACCCATTTACAGCTTTTCATATTCTTGTGTACTCCATACTGGGCCTGAGAGCATTTGTGTCTGCCTCCTGAAATGTATACGGAGATTCAGAATGTTTACACTATACTATATATACCTTGTATCTGGTGATACTGTACCCTTTTTCACCTTTTTATTTTATTGGGTAATCCATACTGAGCCTGTGAGTGTCTTTGTATGACTCATGAAATATATACAGAGATTTACTGTTATCCCTAGACTGTATAGAGCTGTACGCTTCTGATACAGTACCATATATCTGCTGGTATTTTTGGGTCAATTTTCTAAAACATGAGGAAGTATGGTGGAAGAGGATGTAGATGTGGGCGTGGGAGGCCATCTGGTACTGATGGTGGTGCATCTGCTGATAGTGCCAAAAACACAATAGCAGCTAAGGCAGGAGGTGTTGAGCCTGCGTCATGGTGTAGCTCTGGAAGGCCTGTAAGGCTCCGTTTTATGGGAGTAGGTAGACTGCTTTTAAAGCTGGAGCATCAGGAACTGTTTTTGGCTTACATTGCTGAAACAGGCTCCAGCTCTATCGTCTCTTCTTCTTAAGTTTAAAAAAATGCAAGCACTGAGTCATAAGTGCAGGCTTCTGGTCAGGAGCAACCACTTTACTTGTGTCCTTATCCCACACCAAAAGTGAAGGATGCGGCAGCACACACTTCAGATTACTCCATGGAGCTCTTTTCACATAACATGCCTGGGTTAATTAAAAATGGGGCCCATCATATACTGGAGCATTCAAAATGGGGGACATCTGACACTGGAGCATCATCTAGAGGCCCATCATATACTGGAGCATTCTAAATGGGGCAGATCAGACACTGGAGCATCATCCATGAGGCCCATCATATACTGGAGCATTCCAAATGGGGCAGATCAGACACTGGAGCAGCATTTACGGGGCACATGATACACTGGAGCATTAGAAATGGTGCATATTATATATGGAGCATTATTTGGGCCCAAAAGACACTGGAGCATTGTCCATGGGGACCATCATATACTGGAGCATTGTAAATGGGGCAGATAAAAAACTGGAGCATCATCCATGGGGTCCATCATATACTGGAGCATTCTAAATGGGGCAGATCAGACACTGGAGCAGCATCTATGGGGCACATTATACACTGGAGCATTAGAAATGGGGCCCATTATATATGGAGCATTATTTGGGCCCATAGCACACTGGAGCATCATCCATGGGGACCATCATATACTGTAGCATTATGTGGAGCTCATCAAATACTGTATGGAACATTATATGTGACCAATTATTCTGTATGGAGAAATATATGGGGCTCATTATTCTGTATGGCGCACAATGTGGTGGCCATAATACTGTATGGAGTAATATACTGTCCTTTTTTTGAGCTATTGCAGAATTTAAAATAGATCAGTCATGTCATGTAAGCAGTGAAGTATAAGTCATTGTACTATACCTATATTTCTGTGCCATATCGGAGCATCATGAGTTGTGGTATGTGTTAAAGGGGTGCTCTTTGGCCCAGGGCACATGAAAACCTGGAGCCAGCCCTACCCCCCCACAACTTTATCCAAATAACCCCCAGTTTTCAGTGCGTAACTATTATTATAAAGTAAATTAAGGTTAACAAGCGTCAGTAATAAGAATTGATGTTTTTGGCATTGAAATGGCCACTGTAGGTGTGTTTACTGTCCTCCACTCCTTGCCGACTTTGCTTCCCATTGACTTGCATTGGGTTTCGTGTTTCAGCCGGACCCCCGACTTTTCCCTATAGTCGGCCAATTTCATTCGACCCGACTTTTGAGAAGGTCGGGTTTCGACTCGACTCTAAAAAAAGCAAAGTCGCTCATCTCTAGTTCCAAGATTTTCTCTAACGTATTTCTCTCTGATTCTGGCTGTACAATCACCTAGTGTTGCCCTCTAGTGCATTTAATGCCAGCTCTGCTTGTAACGCGAGGGCCAAATTACACATCCGCAGTATGCTCCGAACCCTCTCAGCCCAGTCCTGCAATGCTATGTTATGCCCGTCGTATTTTGGCATGTGCTGGAGCAAATCTCCTACCGGCACATACCCTCCCAAAGTCACCGCGGCTGCCAGGGGATCTGCGACCAACAGGGGACTGCTTGTGCGGCGGGGTCATTTCTTTCCTCGCCTCCGTCCATGACAAGCACTGGATCCTGCTGACTATGCCAAAGATGTAATGACCAGAGGTCTGAAGAAGATCCAGTGAGTCACAAACTGAGAAAGAGGCAGAAATAACAACACTTCTTTAGCTGAAATAGTATCCTAATGGGTCCTAATTAGTGATGAGCAAATGTGCTCGGCACTACTCGTTACTCGCCCGAGTATCACGGCACTTGGTGTACTTGGCAAGCACCGAGCATTTCCGGGATTACTTGGTGGGAACTTAGGTCTCCACCCAGCTTTTTTGGCGGACTTTACAGACCCAATCACCATGCAGTGATTGTCTGTCAAGCAATAAAATGCTGCAGGCCTCTTTGTTGTGGTCGTGCAGTGATTGGCTGGCCACACAGCATCATCATGGGTATAAGAGACTGGACGCCGCCCTGCTCGGCACATTCAGCTCCAGATTTAGATAATGTAGGGAGAGCTGCTGCTGAGGGTCAGAATTGGGGATTTATTAGACAGTGTGGGGTCTACCATCGTAAACTACTCAAATCCAGATAAACCAACAGTCCTTCTAAGTACTAATTCGTGAGTATATAGGTTGCAGTGTTAGGTACGCAGGGGACTGTACGTCACTCTATTCATATCAGTGCAAGGCCTGCAGGCACTGTATGTGTGTATATAGATATCATTGCATACATCAAGAGGCTCCATTCCCTTACTGTCTGCTGCTGCTACGTATAGGATATATTGACCATATATACCTAGCCCCAGGTCTAATTGGCTAGGAAAAATATTTTGTCCAAGTTAATAGAGCTTATTTTATTGCAAAACAATCCAACACCCTTTTTTTCCTCCATTTGCTTTTTGACACTGCACAATACAGCCAGATCCTTTTACTAGCACAGCATGAAAATCCAGCAATTTTAAAGGGGTCCCAAAAATCACTTTTGAGTGCGCAGAGAAAACTTTCATTTTTATGTGGTACGGTAAAGTATATTTTTTTTTGCGTGTCTTACACAATTTCTTGACACCATTTTGCTGAACCCTAAAAAAAAATACATACAGGCCACATATTTTACAGTGCGGTATATCTGTGACACGTCTCATCCATCCTTCTGCTAAAAATTTGGGCATTTTAGGCCTAAATTTCATTTTTTTTGCTGTCTGTCACTGTAGTTATATACAGCACTATTTTGCATTAAAAAAAAACAGGCCACATATTTGTTTGCCCATTTTAGGCTGGTATTCCATGTCACTGTAGTTATATACAGCACTATTTAGCATAAAAAAGGCAAAAATACAGGCCACATATTTGTCACTGTGGTATCTACGTGCCAGCTCATATATCTGCGTGCTCCAAGTTTGCCCATTTTAGGCCGGTATTCCAGTGTTTTCCCGTGTGTCACTGTAGTTATATACAGCACTATTTAGGATAAAAAAGCAAAAAATACAGGCCACATATTTGTCACTGTGGTATCTCCATGCAAGCTCATATATCTGTGTGCTCAAAGTTTGGGCATTTTTTCTGCTGTCTGTCACTCTAGTTATATACAGTACAATTTTGCATTTTTTAAAAACACAGGCCACATGTTTGGTAGTATGGTATATCTGTGACACGCCTCATACATCCGTGTGCTACAAATTTGGGCATTTTAGGCCGGTATTCCTGTGCTTTCCTGTTTGTTACTCAAGTTATATACAGCACTATGTTGTTTTTTTAAATAAAACAGCCCATATATTTTACAGTGTGGTATCTCCATGGCATCTCAGATATCTGCGTGCTATAAGTTTGGGCCTTTTAGGCTGGTATTCCATATTTCCTGCTGTCTGTAACTCTAGTTATATACAGCACTATGTTGCTTTTTTGAATAAAGCAGCCCACATATTTTACAGTGTGGTACATCTGTGACACGCCTCATACATCCGTGTGCTACAAATTTGGGCTATTTAGACCAGTATTCCTGTGCTTTCCTGTTTGTTACTCAAGTTATATACAGCACTATGCTGCTGTTTTAAATAAAACAGGCCACATATTTTACAGTGTAGTATATCTGTGACACGCATCATACATCTATGTGCTACAAATTTGGCCATTTTAGGCCTACATATTCTAATGTTTTTGCTGTCTGTAATGATACTTAGTGTCACCAATTGGCTAACCAAAAAAACATTTGTAACTACTGTCCAGATAGTTGAAAGTGTGATTTTCCCGCACACATCACATACAAGTTCGCTCCCAATTCAGCCATCTGTAGTGAACGTGTATAATATTGTAGTCCATTTACAATTGGCAAGGCACACAGCGGGAGGGAGGCGCAGCACCCCTTCAGGTAGGAAGAAGCAGTGTGGTGGTTGCAGACAGAAGGCGGGCAATCATTCCCCGTAACACCAACATGATGGAAGTTGCAAGTCCAACTGTTAGGTTGTCACGCTCGCGCCTTGGCTGAATGGTGCGAGCCGGGGGGTTGTGGCCCCACTGTGCCACAAACCAGACTACCCTGGAAGGGGCGTAACTACGGCAGCTACCTTGGTCTTCACTGGAGCCTCTGATGGTGAGGTCAGGCTTGTGCGGCAGGTAGCTGCCGGGTGCCACTCCAGGGTGGTGTCTGGTTGTGGCTGCTGATCCCACTCGGGAACAGGACACCTGGACAGGTGCGAGTGACAGGCAGACTGAGACACAGGGCAAGAAGGTACGACAGATACAGGGCAAGCAGGCACGGCTTGAGACACAGGACAGGCGGGCATGGCTTGAGACACAGGACAGGCGGGCACGGCTTGAGACACAGCACAGGCGGGCACGGCTTGAGACACAGGACAGGCGGGCACGGCTTGAGACACAGGACAGGCGGGCACGGCTTGAGAAGGAACAGGTAGGGACCTGTTCACACAGCAGGTGCAGGTATGGATACAGGCAGGCAGGAGAGGAATATGGAGGAACGGGTTTGGACCTGTTCACACAGCAGGTCTAGGCAGGAGGGAATGGTGTATGAGAGAACAGGTTTGGACCTGTTCACACAGGAGGTGCAGGTATGGATATAGGCAGGAAGGAGTGGTGTATGAGAGAACAGGTTTGGACCTGTTCACACAGGAGGTGCAGGTATGGATATAGGCAGGAAGGAGTGGTGTATGAGAGAACAGGTTTGGACCTGTTCACACAGGAGGTGCAGGTAGGCAGAGCCACAGGAGTGCGGAGCAGGCAGAGCCGCAGGAGTGCGGAGCAGGCAGAGCGGCTAAGGAGTCGTGCAGACAGAGCTGTGAGGGTGCAGATGCACAGATAAAGCTGCGAAGGTGCAGATGCACAGATAAAGCTGCGAAGGTGCAGATGCACAGATAAAGCTGCGAAGGTGCAGATGCACAGATAAAGCTGCGAGGGTGCAGATGCACAGATAAAGCTGCGAGGGTGCAGATGCACAGACAGGGGGGACACAAGGAAAGACACGACAGAGAAGGAACCACAAACAAGGAGACTGACAGACAGAGGTAAGACTGAGTTCAGACAGAGACACCGGGACAAAGACACAAGGACCAGGATATTCTGCCTCCTGGCAGGCGGACAGAGTACAGACAAGGTATTGGGAACAAGACTCAAGGGCCAGGATATTCAGACTCCTGGCAGGCGGACAAGGTACAAAGCAAGACTAGAGTAATCCTCCAGAGAAGGAGACACACAGAACAGGGCCTGGCTTGCTCAGCAGCAAGATACTGAGTATAGACATTGCACAGGCAATGTTTCAGTGGGAGTGGTGAATCTAAATAGTCAAGGGTTCCAGGTGATTGGTCAGGGACAGATTACCCAGGTGCACCCTTACTGGATAAGAACCAGAGAGTTAAGGCGCCGCCCCCCTATACACACAGTCTGGAAACATGGAGAGCAGAGGCACAGAGCTGGCAACAGACAGAATTCACAGCATGGCTTGAAGCAGAAAGTAAGTTGGTGTGCGGGGGATGGGAGGCCATTTAGTGATGCCAGCAGGGTTGTTACAGTACCCCCCCTTTTACGGCCCCTCTTCCTCAAGCCTGCCAGAATGACCTGAAGAAGGAGTATGGAACCACACACAGTCCAGGCTGACAGGGCATCCTTCTGGTGAGACGAAGTAGGTGTGCCATCCGGAATCACCGAGTGCCAAGTTTCTTGGTGCCCAACAGCCTCCAACACAGAGGGTACAAGGACTTCTTCCTCCTGATTGGCAGAAGGCAGGGACCTGGAAGCTTCAGACTCGACCCCTACATCAGCCGGCCAACTAGAAACAGCAGACACCTTCACTGAGTCCAACTTCAGCACGACATGCCAGAAAAATTGGACCTCCTCCTCCCGATTGGCGAGAAATGGAGATACGTAGGTCATTGTTCCAACCTTTTCACCCACCTGCCAAATGGAAGCTGGAGGCATACATACAGGGAGCCACTTCAGCCTGATACCCTGAAAAAACTGGACCACATCTTCCTGGTTAGAGGATGAGTGAAGCTCTGTCTTGGGACCTTCACCCCTAGGCCACAGGGGAGCTGAAGGCATACACTCTGGATCCATCTTCAGCCCTTTATCATGGGGAAGACAATCAAGAGGCAGGGGTGCTCTTGGGAGCAGAACACTGGTATAGTCGCTGGGGATGTGTGAGGAGACTGAGACAACCTCCCCCTCTTCAGAGGCATCCTCACACCTTGACTCGGCAACTAGCAAACCAAGCGAAGAAGACGACCTTGCTGACTGAATGCGACGCAAGGGAACCAGACACCTCTTGTCCCTTGGTTGTTTCAAGTGTGGTGCCTTGCTGGGTCTCCAAACATAAATGGGCATCAGGATCTATGGTTCAGAATGACCCATGGGCATACCAGTCAGCAGATGGAAGATGAACTTCTTCATGTATAAAGCTCCGACCTGGAGCTGTAGTTGTCCTTGCAGGACTAGACTGTTCTCCAATAGGGCTCGGCCACCTCGAGACAACGCCCACGCTGGCTTCGGGAGCTGTATGACAGAGACCACACACTGACTCAGTCTGACTGGCGACTTAAACACACCAAAGCTCCCTGAAGGCAGAGAAACAGTCAAAGAGTTTAATGGAGAGGGAGTACTCTCACCAGGGGCAGCCTCTTCTACTGGCCCAGGGTTCTGTAGTACAGGCTTCACAGGGCAGAGGCCAGATTCCGGTTGCAACTTGGCCCGCTTCTTCTTTTTAGACCTCTTGGATCTTGCACGGGAGGCTGCACCGGCAGACTGTGGAACAGGTGATGGCTGGACGGTCATAGGTAATTGAGACGTTTCACCCACAGATTCCTCTTGTCTGGTCTGTCTCTGGAAGCTTGGAGGGGAAGACTTTACAGGAGCAACTGGACGAGGCACATCAAAGACTTTACGGAAGGCCACCAGGAAGGCCCCTAGGTTCATGACAATAGGATCCCCTGCTTCCCAGAGGGGAGTAATCCATATCAGAGCATCTCCTGCTAGGTAGGACATGATGTATCCCACCTTGAACCGGTCAGAGGGGAACCATGCTGCATTCTGCAGGATCTGGTGCAGGCACTTTTTCAGGAACCCTTGGCACTCTTTAGGGTCCCCATAGAACCTAGGCGGGTCATCTGGGTTGTGCTCCTCATAGGCCAGAAGTTGCTCATACATAGTCCTGGTGACAATGAGTGGTTCAGACGTCTCAACAATTGGAACCTTGCAAGGCGGAACCAATTCTTCCAGTGGCTCACACTGGCAGGAAGAGAGTTCATCATGCTCTGCAAGCGGAAGGACATGTGACTCAGCGGGGACCATGGCCTGTGCAAACTGACACGCTCGCGCCTTGGCTGAATGGCGCGAGCCGGGGGGTTGTGGCCCCACTGTGCCACAAACCAGACTACCCAGGAAGGGGCGTAACTACGGCAGCTACCTTGGTCTTCACTGGAGCCTCTGATGGTGAGGTCAGGCTTGTGCGGCAGGTAGCTGCCGGGTGCCACACCAGGGTGGTGTCTGGTTGTGGCTGCTGATCCCACTCGGGAACAGGACACCTGGACAGGTGCGAGTGACAGGCAGACTGAGACACAGGGCAAGAAGGTACGACAGATACAGGGCAAGCAGGCACGGCTTAAGACACAGGACAGGCGGGCACGGCTTGAGACACAGGACAGGAGGGCACGGCTTGAGACACAGCACAGGCGGGCACGGCTTGAGACACAGGACAGGCGGGCACGGCTTGAGACACAGGACAGGCGGGCATGGCTTGAGACACAGGACAGGCGGGCACGGCTTGAGAAGGAACAGGTAGGGACCTGTTCACACAGCAGGTGCAGGTATGGATGCAGGCAGGCAGGAGAGGAATATGGAGGAAAGGGTTTGGACCTGTTCACACAGCAGGTCTAGGCAGGAGGGAGTGGTGTATGAGAGAACAGGTTTGGACCTGTTCACACAGGAGGTGCAGGTAAGGATATAGGCAGGAAGGAGTGGTGTATAAGAGAACAGGTTTGAACCTGTTCACACAGGAGGTGCAGGTATGGATATAGGCAGGAAGGAGTGGTATATGAGAGAACAGGTTTGGACCTGTTCACACAGGAGGTGCAGGTAGGCAGAGCCGCAGGAGTGCGGAGCAGGCAGAGCCGCAGGAGTGCGGAGCAGGCAGAGCTGTGAGGGTGCAGATGCACAGATAAAGCTGCGAAGGTGCAGATGCACAGATAAAGCTGCGAAGGTGCAGATGCACAGATAAAGCTGCGAAGGTGCAGATGCACAGATAAAGCTGCAAAGGTGCAGATGCACAGATAAAGCTGCGAGGGTGCAGATGCACAGATAAAGCTGCGAGGGTGCAGATGCACAGACAGGGGGGACACAAGGAAAGACACGGCAGAGAAGGAACCACAAACAAGGAGACTGACAGACAGAGGTAAGACTGAGTTCAGACAGAGACCCCGGGACAAAGACACAAGGACCAGGATATTCTGCCTCCTGGCAGGCGGACAGAGCACAGACAAGGTATTGGGAACAAGACTCAAGGGCCAGGATATTCAGCCTCCTGGCAGGCGGACAAGGTACAAAGCAAGACTAGAGTAATCCTCCAGAGAAGGAGACACACAGAACAGGGCCTGGCTTGCTCAGCAGCAAGATACTGAGTATAGACATTGCACAGGCAATGTTTCAGTGGGAGTGGTGAAACTAAATAGTCAAGGGTTCCAGGTGATTGGTCAGGGACAGATTACCCAGGTGCACCCTGACTGCATAAGAACCAGAGAGTTCAGGCGCCGCCCCCCTATACACACAGTCTGGAAACATGGAGAGCAGAGGTACAGAGCTGGCAACAGACAGAATTCACAGCATGGCTTGAAGCAGAAAGTAAGTTGGTGTGCGGGGGATGGGAGGCCATGTAGTGATGCCAGCAGGGTTGTTACATAGGTCTTCCTGAGTCTGTTTTTTTTTAAGACTTTTTTAAAAATAAAAAATTCAGGCCACATATTGAACAGTCTGGTATCGCTGACAGACGTCTGAAATATTAGTGGACTACAAAATGTGACAATTCAGGCCTACAATCCACTGTATTTGCTGTCTGTTACCCTAAAAATACAGGCCACATATTGAACATTGTGGTATCTCGGTAAAAATAGTTCTGTTTCAAGTTGTTATGGCTGCTTCATGACTGTCTTAAATGCTCCAACTACTACCACCATCATCATCTTCTGCCTAGAGTCTGTCACTGCGCAGATAGAAAGTTTGAGGAGCATAGGGTGAATGCTTGTGCGATGTTGTACTCAGTCTCTGGATTGCGAAGGTGAAATGTTCTAGATGAAATCATGAATGGAATATCCAGAGGAAGAGCACCTGGAAGAGCACGGGCCCAGGACTCGCAATTACTGAAGCCTGGTGTTCCTGGGCCAGATTCTGACAAGCCTTCACCTACTAATACTGAACTTGTTGGATAATGACATCAAAAAGAAGCCCCTGCATTTTCTAAAACAGAAGCTAGACATTGTGAAGTTTTGGCTGCATTTCAAGAGGTGTCAATTGGAGAGCGTGGGGGTCGTAGATATGACTTCTACACAACCACCCGAGCTACCGCCTCTCCACCAACCGAGGTGCCGCACCCCGAACTTATGTCTCTTCCCCATTATCCCGTAGAATGTAAGTCCGCAAGGACAAGGTCCTCTCCCCTCTGTACCAGTCTGTCATTTTAAATTTGTTCACTGTAAATGATATCTATTACTTTGTATGTAACCCCTTCTCATGTACAGCACCATGGAATAAATGGCACTATAAAAATAAATAATAAGGGTGTTTCCACTAGACAATCCATCAAACATGTTATTGAATTAAAATCTTGTTTTTCTGACAACTCTGTTCAGCTGTGCACAATCTATGTCAAATTGGTAGCTAAGCTCCAGTGTGTCTTGGCACAGTGTCATGTTGACTACAGTCACCAGATGTTATCTAGATCCCTAATCTCACCTCTACTTTACTGGCATGATGAATTAATTGGAAAAGCAAGTGGTATTGATGGAGCGGTTTCTTGCCAAAGAAAATCAATAAGATCAGTGAGGTGGGTTAGCCACACACAGAATGGAGAAATAGTAAAGATGACAATTGTTTTCACATTTGAGTTAAAACACACTTCACCAACTTGTTTTTACTTTTACAACAATATATTCAGAAGCCTTAAAGAAAAAGATGAATATATTGTGAAGTAAAAAGGTATGACTAATTATTATCACCCAAAGGATGTTACATAAGTCAGAACATACACAACCTATCGCTGGGGAAATAATTTTCCACCGAAAATTTGAAGTATGAGACTAGTGTCATCTTGTGGATTGATATGAGCCACAAAGTCATTCAAAGTGACAATGCTCTGGATGTAATGTACAATTTTCTCTTTAAAATTGGAAGAACATGCCTTCTATGATGCTTACATTAAAGAACTGATTGGCCAGATATGTACAGATTCAGGATGACCGGGCTGCGGGTACCTGTGCTGTGCCGGGTCCGAAACTGTCAAGGCTGCGTCCCCTGTTTCCCAGGGGAAAGAATAGAGGAACAGACAGGCCCCATCACCCAGGAAGAGCGGGCGTGTTTAGACAAGGAACCTGGACGGAAGGTGAGGGGAAAAAAATGTAAAGTATGAGTGAGTCCCCAGCTGTAAGCGTGTGAGCTTGAAAGGGGGCAATGCACTATGCACCTGAAGTGCCGATCCTGCGGCGAACTGCAGCAGACAGACCCTGTGAATTACAGGTAGGGGGAAAGCTTGACACAAAGCAGGCACGATGGCATAGATTTTTGGCGTGGACAAGAAGTGCATAGGAGGCTGAGCAGCGTGCTCCGTCCTTAGAGTACTGGCGCTGCAAAGAACTGTTCCCATTGGCTCCCGCAATATCATCACTATGCCGGGTGACATGCAGATCTACCTATCTGTACCTGACATCACCTCTTTACTGACCAAAATCACACGTCTTCCCGCTATATCATCCTTCTTTTCTTCTCGCTTTCAAAAAGTGGACAAGGACAAATCAGGATACATCATCTTTCAAGCATCTCACGCTGAGTAGACATGAGAGCTGTGTATGCATCATTCGGTACCACTTTGTAAGGCTGGTTTCACACTTGCGTTTTTTTGTGCTGCGTTTTTGCACATAAATGCACATTGCATTTTTTTCCCCTATACTTAACATGGGTGCGCATTGTCATGCGTTTGTACGCGTTTGTATGCGCATGTGTTTTTTTGTAGTGTGCGACCGGGCGCACAAAATGCATCCTGTTGCATTTTTTGCGCGTCCGACCTGTCTCAAAAAAATGCATGCACATGCAATGCGCACAAAATTCACCCAAAAACACATTATAGTCTATGGGTGCGCTGACGTGTGCATGGTCATGCACACGTCAGCGCAAAAAAAGCATGCTTTTTTTGTAAAAACCATGTGCAAAAAAACAAGAAAACGCATAAAAATGCATGATGCGTTTTTATGAGCATTTGTACTGCGCACGCAGCGCAAAAAAACGCAAGTGTGAAAGTAGCCTAAGAGGGAAACTTTGCCCTAGAGAAAATTATTATCAATTCAAGACATTCATGACCTTTTTTCCACATATTTTGCAGCTGTGATCTTCATTTTCTTGGTGTGAATGTGGTAAATTTCAAATTCGTCATCAATACCATCATCGTCCATATCTTGTGAAGTGGAAATCTGGTGTTTCCAAGGGTCGTGGTTATGTACATCTAGTGCCATTCTTTTAACAGTCTTCATTACACTATGGCAAATAATTTTTGACTGGGACATTTGGATACTATTGGTAATATGTATGGGTGAAGATGAAGAAGCTTGTGCCACAGGAGTGTTTAAAGTGACGGACGGTGCACTCCTCTTTAAACTTGGTGTGTCAAGAGCATCCATCAGTTTATTTGGTTTTCCTCCGACATTGATCTGCTTTCTCTAATTCAGCATCTCACGAACATGTTGAACTTTGTCCATTATACAGACACATGCATGCTTGGCAACATATTTTGGATGGGCATTTCTTAGTGCGAGTCTCACGTGTATCTGTTACACCGATCTTCTGCCGAGCATGAAACCGATAATGGTAATTGATGGTGGCTAAACGACGAATCATTGTTGGCTGTATCCTGGATCTCATACCTCCCATAGCCACTGCTGTTATTAATCATGCACTTTCCCATTCCTGTCATCAACATGCCCCTTTTCCTGATCACTTCATCCAATGATTTGTCCGCCATATTTTTACTAAATTTCAGTATAGAATCACTGCACATGTAAAATATGCTTCAAGTGAATATTTATTGATGGCGATAGGTAAAGCGACAGCTGACGTTTCGGCCTGATAACGACCTTTATCACACAGTCGCTGAAAAAATATAAAATATATACAATGAGGATCAATTATGTACAAAATATTTACAAGATATTTACAAATAGGCATATCCAAAAATACATGTGATAAAATATGTACTAATACATTAGGATCAAGAGAAGTATTAGAGGCATCATAGACAAGCAAAAGGGGTTACTGGCAGCAGACATGAGAAACATATATACAGGAGGCATTGAAGATAATCAAATAAAATCATACCCCTTTAAGTGGAGTATCAGAAATCACTGGGTAAGTAATGTCACTGCTATGCAATATTTCAAAAGGCGCAATCTGTCCTGTAGGTGGAGGCGGAGTAGGCAGAACCACAGGGGGCAGAGTAGGTGGAGCCTGCAAGAGTGCAGGGTAGGTGGAGCCTGCAAGGGTGCAGAGCACAGACAGGGAGCACACAAGGGAAGACACAGCAAGGAAAGAAGCCACAGACAGGGAGACAAGGGTAGGACAGAGTACAGACAGGGAGACAGCACGAGACAAGGTACAGGGTCCAGGAAATGCTGCCTCCCAGAGGCGGAAGGTTAGGTATAAGACACAGCTAGGACAGAGACACAGAGACCAGGATATTCTGCCTGCTGGCAGACAGAGAATACTAAGCAAGGCTAGGAGTATTCATCCAGAGAAGGAGGAGATACACAGGAGAGGACCTGGCAGGCTCAGTAGCAATATCCTAATTGAGTTTAGACATTGCAAAGGCAATGTTCCAGTGGATGGGGCAGGCTTAAATAGTAGAGGGCTCTAGGTAATTGGTCAGCTGCACCCTGACTCCATAAGAAGCAGAGAGTTCAGGCACCACCCCCCTATACATACACAGCCAGGAAGCATGCAGGAGAGTAGAGGAACAGAGCACAGAGCATAGGGCTGGCAACAGACAGAATTTACAGCATGGCTTGGCGCAATGAGCAAGCTGGTGAGTGGGGGATGGGAGGCCATGCAGCGATGCCAGCAGGCTTGTTATAATACGGCATAAATACACAAACTGTGATGCGAAGACTGGCAAGACTGTTTAAAAATAGAGCTATATGCATAGTATGGTAAAGGCTGCCAAGGATTGAATGGTGGACCAAATAAAGCGTAATGCTGTTTAAATATAAACAGTAGTTATTAAATACCAGTGTAGCTGGTAATCCGGGTTCCTAAGAAGCCGTTGTCCTGGTGGTATGCCACAGCTGAGTAAAACAAAAAAGTCCAGATAAATGTGTGTTCCTCCAGGGGATAGGAGGGTGCTGACTAGTGGGAAGGTACTTACGATCATTGGTGGCGCAATGTGGGATGCAGGCACCGCCGTGCCCGAGCAGTGAATGAGCACTGTGAGCAGAATAGAGCTCATATCAGAGCACTGGCTGGTCACATGACTGGAATTGGCGTGGAACGCCCGCGCATGCGCAGAAGAGCGCCGCACCACCACTGTATAGTAAATAATATCAAGGGACACCTGCGCTTGCGCAGAAGAATGTGGCACCACCGCTGTGTACTAACTAGTATCCAGGGATGCCTGCGCTTGCGCAGATAGTGGAAACACTCTCTGTGTTTTGAATAGTCTGCAGGAAAGCGGCATGGATTTAAAGTTGGAGCTGGACATACAGAAAGAGAAAAATTGCGATCTAATAGGGAGTATTTGCAATACAAATATTAGGAATATGGACAATTGATGAAGCACAATACCGACAATGTAATCTGTTGAGGTGACAATGGGACATCCAGGTGGATTATGTAGGTCCTTATGAACTTTGGGAAGGATGTAGAGGACTGGAGTCGCAGGATGTTGGTTAGTCAGAAATGTTTTGGTCTTGACATCAATTGTATTGAATTGTAGATGTTTATTAAGGATGGTGTCAATTTTCTTGCGTATGGTGAATGTTGGGTCAGAATGGATTTCCCTATATATATTGGTGTCTGAGAGTTGTCTCCTAATTTCCTTCACATATTGGTTTTTCTTCATGACACCGATGGCGCCTCCCTTATCCGCAGGTTTTATAATGATATTAGAATTATCCTTGAAGGATAATATGGCTTGTTTCTCAGCAGAGGTAAAATTATGGCGGACAGGGAGTAGACCCAAATGTTGATCATGAATTGTTTGTTTGATGTCCCTGTCCAATAAGTCAACAAAGGTTTCAACAGCATGGTTAGTTTTGGGGGGTATAACGCTGCTTGGATTTCGCAGACCCAAGGTGTCAATAGTAATTGAAGGGCTTGTGTCCGACTAGGGATTAAGCCTGCAGTATTAGCCGTGTGAGGTGAAATATTCTCAAAATGTACTTTTAGTCTGATGTTCCGGTAAAATTGTGGTAGGTGTTTTTCTAACTGAAAAGCATCCCATTTGGGTATTGGACAGAATAAGAAAACCAAGTTTATTACCTTCAGCTCTAAAGGAGAAAGTGAGTAGTCAGAGATGTTTATAACTAAGTTTGGACTCCTACCTGTGACCGGAGGACCATCTGACGATTCGGGTCTCCTCCTCCTCGACAGCCTGGTTGGCGTGTGTTTTGGCCTAAAAAAGGTACTCTTGAAGTGGATGCTCTGCCAGCATAGCTCCCGGATCCTGAAGAGGAACCTCCTGCAAGTGAGGATCCCCCGGAGGCCGTGTATCCTCCTGGTTGGCGACGGGATCTCGTTCGGTAGTGTATTGGGGCTGGGTCCTCCCATTTGTAGACTCTGTTATTTAAGTAGTCCTCTGTATCGCGCTGGAATTTAGACCATTTTCTTTCTTCCAGGGTTTTTTGGTGCGTTAGTAGGGCAGCGTCTACTTTGCTTTTCAGAGTGTTGAAATCGGTACTACTTAGAGTGGAAGTTAATTGTGTCTCTATGGTGGTAATTTTCTCTTCAGTTTCCTTAATTGCTTCTTGGAGGCGCTCGATTGTCAGCAGAATTATATAGAATGAGCACTTATTGAGAATTTTCTGGAAAGTGGCACAATACTTTACGTTGTCGGAAAAAAGGGTGGGTCGTAAGTTGCTGCGCAGCCCGCAAGGTATCTTCCCTTGTCTGGGATATTGCACAATGCAAATCATAAGCTGTGAGTCTTTTCCTTTCTTTTTCCAAGTCCCTTGCCTTGATGTCTATACTAGGGATGTGAAGAAAATCTGTGCCAGATCTGATTCTGGATAAGATCGTAGATCCTAAAGCATCATCATACATGTAGGTTTCAGACGTCATGGATATTGTGTCGGTGCTGATAACCAAAATAAACGTAGTATACAATGGAGATGGTTAGCACTCGACTGAAGAGTTGGATATACAGTGCTAGTGAAAAGGAGCCAGTGGTCCCGTAGTAACAAGTTCAGTATAGAATCACTGCACACACAAAATATGCTTCAAGTGAATATTTATTGATGGTGAAAGGTAAAGCGACAGCTGACGTTTCAGCCTGATAACGACCTTTATCACATAGTCGCTGAAAAAATAGAAAATATATGCAATGAGGATCAATTATGTACAAAATATTTACAATATATTTACAAATAGGCATATCCAAAAATACATGTGTGATAAAATATGTACTAATACAATAGAATCAAGAGAAGTATTAGAGGCATCATAGACAAGCAAAAGGGGTTACTGGCAGCAGACATGAGAAACATATATACAGGAGGTATTGAAGATAATCAAATATTTTTAGGTACAGGCTGGGTATCCACGCCAGGAAGTCGGGTACCCAAGCAATGTCCTTGACAATACTCACTGTACTTTACCACTTCCTGAGTCTGCCAGTCAACCACAAGATTATGCAGAGTGAGCCAAGGAAGCCCAAGAACCACAGGAGAGGGCAGACCCTCTAGCACATGGCCCCTACCTGAAGATGTAAACCTCAGACGACTTGAGTAAAATACCCTGTCTTAAGGGGGCAGAGTTGATGGTGATTATGGGTATGGGTCTGGAGAGAGTATGCGGATTGAGGCCCCGCACCTGGACGAACGTAGCGTCAATCAAGTTAAACCTCGCCCAACTGTTCAGAAGTGCAGACACAACCACCTTAATTTCACCCAAGTGAATCTCAGCTGGCAGAAAAAATTGTGTCCTACCAACGGAGGTGATAAGTACACCTGGGTTGCGAACCTACCCGCAACACGGGCCTCTTCATTTTGTTTAACTGTGAGGTTGGAAAGGACACATTCCCATGAAATGGTCCTTTTAATGCAGTAAAAACACATTACCACTTTGCGCCGAACAACAGACTGTTTTCTGGGATGAGATGCCACACCCACTTGCATGGGTTCCTCAGTTAACTCCTGATCTTCCTTGGCTCAGGACCTCCTGCACATTGAGATGTCTCTCTATGTCTCTGGTGAAGACAGCGATCAACACGGATAGCCAGAGATATGGCTACTTTGAGGGAAACTGGAATGTCATTCAGGATCAAGGCATCCTTCACCCTTACTGATAGCCCCTCACAGAGCAGGCTACGGAGTGCAGGTCATTCCACTTAGTGCCTGTGTACAAGCTCCAAAACTCAGAGCAATACTCCTTCGCTGCCCAGTCTTCCTGCTGGAGCTGGCGCAGTGTGGACTCAGTGCGGGGTCACCGCATACAAGACCCAGTGCCAAAAAATTCCTCCACCGTCTGAAGTGACAGGGAGTCAGAAGGGAGAGAAAACACCCATGCTTGTGGTCCCCCTGAAGGAGCGAGATTATTATCCTTGCACATTGCTCTTCTGTACCTGAGGAACTAGGACATAACCTAAAGTACAGTTTACAGGCCTCCCTGAAAACAACAAACTTGTCACATCCCCAGAGAACCTGTCAGGCATAATGATCTTGGGCTCCACTACGAGTTTCCTGGGAGCTATGATTCCCACACCTTCAGTATTAGGGTGCTGCAAAATAACAGTGCATAAATCTGCCAACTCCAACCTGAGCTGTTGCAGGCGCCCTGTCAGAGCAGTAATAGGATCCATAATGGATAAAAAAAAGCAGTTTCCGTCAGAGCTAATGTCATGATTCGGTTGTCGTGTGACCCGGGACTAGGTGCTCCTTCCCTGTCCCTAACACTAGGGGGGTGGCATAGCTTGCCCTATTCTTTGGGTTACTTCTGAAGATGAAGATGGCGGGGCCACCTACCTTGCCTTATCTCCTGTATCTGCCCTCTGTCTGCACCCTTCTGCCACCCAGGGAAGAGGGGAGCTGCTGTGCACCGCAGTACACCAACCAAACAAGGCAACACTTGCAAGGGCAACTGAAAATACAAGGCATACAAATATTCACTCACATATAACACAGGAATGCATTGGGGAGATGGAAGATGGGGAAAAACCAAAGTAGGAGAAGGAAAGGGGATTATCACTCTTACTAAACCAAGCAACAGTCACTGATAAATCCATCATACGCGTTCTCATACAACCAATAGACAACTATCTTCCTAGCCATGCAGCATAAGCTACCTCTGACTATGCATGTCAGTCAGGACCCAGATTATATAGGGGATAGGAGTAGCTAATCATGTTCAGCTGAGAGCCCAGACTCCCAGAGCTTCCAACATGGCTGATTAACTACTGTATTGCCAAAAGAAATCAACACCATTTAAAAAGAAGGTGAAGTGCTTCCTTTCAGCGCAGGAGTAGGAGCAATCAGACCCTGCAGTCTTCTGGCTCCTCTGTTGTGGTAACCTTGTGACAGGTAGACACAGGAACTTTTCTCCTGCTTGTTTATTTAAATCATGACAAACCAGTGCAGGATTCAACAAAATAAACAAGGCCTTTCTGGCAAAACCGGGAAACAAAAATGTAGTGTATAGCACAGTCCTTACGCATGGAGCATCCTGCCTCCAGACCCAAAGACAGAGAAAAAAACTTAGTATCTGGACATTTAAATTACCCACCCTCACTCTTAGGGTGGAGATATGATGAATAGCTGTCCAGCCCATGTCTTTCAACTACTCACAAAAAAGCCCAACCCTGTCATAGCCGATTAACCCCTATCAGCACATAACATGCTGGAAAAAACTTCTGGGTTTTCACATCACGTTAGATAACAATCTTCGTGATACATATCATCTTTCGCATACATTGCCAGTGACCTTGTAACCCTAGGTATATGCACAGAAAGTAATTTGCAGCAGCAGCCATCAGTATTGGCAGTATCTGATATATACGGTTGTGAAATGTAAAACAGTTGTAAAACATTAACCTTTTTTATTAATTCTTTTTACATTATGCCTTCCTTGAACAAAATTGCATTGTAACCCAAATGGCCATGTTGCAAAGTATAAATTTTTTCACATGTAACATAGAAACCAACTCAAAGCACATAAGGCTGCAACAGTCCTCAATGCGGAAATAGCCATTTTTGCCCAATGTGGCACATCGAACATCAAGGTAAAGAGTCTTTCAGCTGTTGACAGAATAAGAAAGTTGACATCTCAAGTAGATACTTACGGTATATGTCCTTTTCCTACACGTTTCAAACTGCAGCGCATTCTTTATTCATGGATACAATTGGACAAATTGGTACACCTCTACAAGCAAAATTGAGGCATAAGTGTGCAGTATGGATGTCGGGTTTGTATCTGATAAATGAGACTATTAAATCATGTATTTAAATAATTAACATGTATTCATTATAGCAAAGATTTTTTTTTTTAAATTGCATATATAGCACTTCCAAAAAACAAACAGGACAGTTTTAAATCTTAAAAGCAATCACCACAAAAATGAACATAGTCCACAGCAATGTAAAAATGGCATTACTGTGCATGTGTTCAGTCATTTGCAATTTCTATTAACCACTTCAGAAAGAGGAATCCATGAAAACTGTTTTTAAGGTGGTGTGTTGTCACTAAAGTATATCACACATCAATGAACTCACAGTTACACTAACTATACAGTTACAGCACCTCCCTATCTCACTGGAATATTTGTATTATTATTCACAGACTGACACCAACATTCCAACTTTCAGTGCCTTACTATAATTCAATAATTCAGTCCACTTTAGTCTATTTCTGTCCCTACATGGAATGAGATGTCCACTCTTAACTCCCATCCCTATGCTGTAATAGCACAATGTTGTGCTGCTTGGCTATATTTTATAGTGGCTGTGATAATCCCCCTTGACTGGCATGTACTAGACCATGTGATGGTCCATGGACTATGCGATTTTGTCTAATCTGTGTGAATTCAATCACAAACTGTTCAAATTCACAGGTATTTGCCAATTTCGAAGTCGATTCTTCATGGATATATTTGATCATGTCTAGTGGTAACAAAATTGCAGGACGGTGTATGCTGCTGATACATTTAATGCAGATCTGTCATTACGTTTCAGAATAGAAACTATATTTATTATTTAATAGCTCTACTAGCATGAATGAGATTCATGAAGTTAATTTAATAATCCAGGTCAGAATGGCTGCAAATCCCTTTTAAAAGTTTATATTCCATCCTCAACTATCTAGTCTCATTGAAGGCTCCTCAATGCAAGCTGCAGCTGTTGGCCAGGCTGGTTGGCTGAAGATGGACTAAAAATTAGACTCATAGCTTTCTTACTTTGAGATGTTTTAAATAATATATGCAGTTTGAATTGTTATATCTTTAATTCACATAATGTTGCTTTAACTGAATACAATTGTAGTAAGCTCTCCATTTATGCTCTCTGATTAGCAAGACTAAGGAGCAAACGGAGTGGAGTAGCATTACTAGGATCCAACTCCTACACAGATGCTTTGTTTGTAGTCATGGTGACACATGGAGAATTTTTGTAATTGTCCATCATACCTGGAAGCTCCGGGAACCCTTGGAAGAGTTTTCCATAAATGGATCCGACAGATTAGCATCTGTGCGATGCAGCTGTTCTGTAGAAACAGACAAACTGCTCAGTTTTCATAATTTCACTCCATTTTCAGCTGTACGTTCCATGGGTAAGAAGGTCAATTTTTCTATGTATCTGGAAAATCTGGTGAGGTTTGTTCTTCCTTCAGCAAGCTTGTAAATGGATACATCTCGGTTCTGCATGTTGAGGTTGCATAGCTCTGTATGGTTTACGAACCTGCCAAAATAAGCATTTTTCCTGGTTGGGATGTTTAAAGAATTCAGCAACGCTAAATGTTCCTGGTTCCCAAACAAGACATTGAGCGTTACAGACCTTAATTCAAGAGCCCGTGTCTTTGTGCAGCAGAGTTCAGCCCTGGATTAATCTTGACAGTTTTGTAGCGATTGTGGTTCTGAATTATTTTCCAAAGTTTAATAAAATTGAGTTTTATACTTCTTGAGACACAAAGTCTTAGCAAAACAAATTAGTGCCAAAATTAACATTTTTAATGTACGTTTTAAGGAAAAATTACTGAATGAACATTAACCGCAATTCACGGAGCAAGAAAGGACAAATCAGCGCAGATGCTATTCTATAGGTTGGGTTTTCAAGTGCGAAACATTCTATACTTTAATGTGTGATTTGTTTTACTCTGAGGTTTCAGTTCTTGGGTCAAAAATCTATAGGTTACAAAATTACATTTCTCAGAGATTGTTTGTGATATTTTTCTGCATTCCAACATGTTTTTTTTCATACTTGTAAATGTCAAAGGGGTAGGATTAAGGGGATCCTGTAAAACTACCTGGAAAGATTAGTCCATTTATAGAAACCCAAATCCTCATGATATCATTTTGCTTTCTAAAGACCATTCTGGATGGAAACCACTTTAATGTACAACCAACCAATGGCTACAAATCAAAGGCAGCAAACAAGATTGTAGCCTGCAGCAGATACAGTATACTTTAGCTTTTATAATCCTAGTAATACACCATTATATTTTAGGAAGGGAAAATTCCATTGGATCTAAATAAAGAGCTATTTCCATTTTATAAAATATTGCCATGCCTCTAGGATATACCATCACGTTACGATAACTCTGTTTTTGACCTCTCGACTGCAGTGCTCCTCCTGCTTGGGAGGAGCAGAGCAGCTTGGTCAGGAGGTGAAGAGGGGGATGATAAATGCATGGACAAGAGACTTCCTATTTCTACATAGATCAGAGAAAACAGAAGAATTTACTGGGTAGAAAGGCAAAATGAGCAATTGTAAGTACACAGTGCTATATAATATGATGACTGCAATATATTAAAAGGATAAAAACTTTGATGGGAGTGTTTCTTTAAAGAAGCATTCCTATACCATTTTTTGTTCCTTACACCTGTGTAAATGTAAGTGTATATTAGTGTGTGTCCATCTTTTACGGTTTCCAGCATTGTTCTGCTCCTGTTCTGACTCTTTTAGTCACATGCCAGCTCCTTCAACTAAGACGCTCACACTGAGGTCTATATGTGAGCCAGGAGTCACTTTTAGGCCGGGGTCACACTAGCGTATGGTATCCGATGTGAGAGCATTGGATGCGATGTGCTAATGACCCCCGGCTCCTGCTCTGCTGCAAGCGGGAGCCGAGTGTCCTGCGTCTGTGCTCCAAGCCTCTCGCACAGAAAGAATCGGAACACAGCTGCGGAGGAGGTGGAGAAATTAATTTCTCCTTCTCCTCCATTGCCGGGGTCAGCGTATATTGCATAGCACTTGGATGATATCCGAATGTTGTGCGCTGTGTCACTCACACCCATAGACTTATATGGGTGCGAGTGAAGCGAGACTCGGCCGAGTGTCAGTGACAATCGCAGCATACTGCGATTTCACTTGCACGTTGAAAACGGCAGAGAAAAAAACACTGATGGGAGCTGCCCCATACATGAATACTGGTCTGAGTGCTATGCGATGTTTTATTGCATAGCACTCGTCCGTATTCATCGCTAATGTGACGCCGGTCTTATACTGTAAGTCTATGTAGCATCAGAACCGGGTTGCATTATCTTACACTGTAAAAATGATTTCCAGCTCACACAAAGGGTGCAGTATGATCCATAGAGTCAGAATCACGTGACTCAGAAGAGGAGCTGATCAGTGCTGGATACCAGAGAAGAATGCAATTGGAGTATATTATCATAGAATCATAGAATCGTAGAGTTGGAAGGGACCTCCTGGGCCATCTGGTCCAACCCCCTGCTCAAAGCAGGATTCTCTAAATCATCCCAGTCAGATGTCTGTCCAGCCTCTGTTTGAAGACTTCCATTGAAGGAGAACTCACCACTTCTCGTGGCAGCCTGTTCCACTCATTGATCACTCTAACTGTCAAAAAGTTTTTTCTAATATCTAATCTGTGTCTCTTCCCATTCAGTTTCATCCCATTGCTTCTAGTCTTTCCTTGTGCAAATGAGAATAAAGTTGATCCTTCTACAATGTGACAGCCCTTTAGATATTTGTAGACAGCTATTAAGTCTCCTCTCAGTCTTCTCTTTTGCAAACTAAACATTCCCAAATCCTGCAACCTTTCCTCATAAGACAGGGTTTGCAGACCGGTCACCATTCTGGTCGCTCTTTTCTGAACTTGCTCCAGTTTGTTGATGTCTTTTTTAAAATGTGGTGCCCAAAACTGGACACAATATTCCAGATGAGGTCTGACCAAAGAGGAGTAGAGGGAAATAATGACTTCACGTGATCTAGACTGTATGCTTCTGTTAATACATCCTAGAATTGCATTTGCCTTTTTTGCTGCTGCATCACACTGTTGACTCATATTCAGTCTGTGATCTATTAGTATACCCAAGTCTTTTTCACATGTGCTGTCACTTAGCCCTATTCCTCCCATTCTATATATGCTTTTTTCATTTTTATTGCCCAGATGTAGTACTTTGCATTTCTCCCTGTTAAAAACCATTCTGTTAGTTGCTGCCCACTTCTCCAGTTTATTTAAATCTTTTTGAATCCTCTCTCTCTCTTCTCTAGTATTAGCTATCCCTCCTAGCTTTGTGTCATCAGCAAATTTAATCAGTTTACCCTCAATTCCTTCATCTAAATCGTTGATAAAGATGTTGAACAATACAGGTCCCAGGACAGAGCCCTGTGGTACCCCACTTGAGACATTCTTCCAACTGGATGTGCAGCCATTTACGACCACTCTTTGGGTCCGATCACTAAGCCAGTTATGAATCCACCTAACAGTTGCCTTGTCCATTCCATACTTAGTCATTTTTTCAATAAGGATTGTATGAGAGACTTTGTCAAATGCTTTGCTGAAGTCAAGATATACTATATCTACAGCATTTCCTTGATCCACCCAATCAGTGATACCGTCATAGAAGGAAATTAAGTTAGTCTGACATGACTTATTAGTTAGAAACCCATGCTGACTCTGTTTAATCACTTCATTCTTATCCAGGTATTGACATACATGTTGTTTAATAATTTGTTCAAAGATCTTTCCTGGTATAGAAGTCAGACTCACCGGCCTATAGTTGCCTGGGTCCACCTTCTTCCCCTTTTTGAAGATAGGAACAACATTTGCTCTTCTCCAGTCTTCTGGCACTTCTCCTGTTCTCCAAGAATTTTCAAAGATTATGGAGAGGGGTTCAAAAATTTCTTCTGCTATCTCCTTCAGTACTCTGGGGTGTAATTCATCTGGACCTGGAGACTTGAATTCATTTAGGTTAGCTAAGTGTTTCCTCACTATCTTTCTGTTTATAGATATCCTGGATTCTTCTATTCCCTTAATAGGACAGTGAATAACAGTTGATGTTGCATTTCCTTTCTGAGAGAAAACAGATGCAAAATAGGAATTTAAAAGTTCAGCCTTCTCAACATCCTGTCTTACCATTTCATCATTTTCATCCTGTAAAAATCCTATAGCATCTTTGACTTTTCTTTTACTTTTGACATATCCCCAAAATCCTTTATTATTGCTTTTGACATCTCTTGCAAGCCTCAATTCATTTTCAGCTTTAGATAATCTGATTTGTGCCCTGCAGGTTCTGCAGACAGCATTATATTCTTCTTTAGATATGCCTCCCTCTTTCCATTTTATAAACATTTTTTTATTCCTTTTTAGCATGTGCTTAAGTTCTGTGTTCATCCATCCTGGTTTCCTTAAATGCTTCCTATTCTTCCCTCTTTTCGGAATTGTTAACAACTGTGCTTTGAGAATTTCATTTTTCAAAATTTCCCATCCTTCCTGGACATTTTTGTCTTTAAGGATATCCAGCCATTGGATCCCTCCAATTCTCTTTCTGAATCCCTTAAAATCTGCCTTTCTGAAATCTAACCTTGACGTCTGAGTCTTCACAGGTCTTCCACCTCTAGTAATCCAAAATTCTAAAATAGCATGGTCGCTACCTCCTAGGGTCCCAGCCACTTTTACCTCCTCAAAAGGTGAAGAGGGGGATGATAAATGCATGGACAAGAGACTTCCTATTTCTACATAGATCAGAGAAAACAGAAGAATTTACTGGGTAGAAAGGCAAAATGAGCAATTGTAAGTACACAGTGCTATATAATATGATGACTGCAATATATTAAAAGGATAAAAACTTTGATGGGAGTGTTTCTTTAAAGAAGCATTCCTATACCATTTTTTGTTCCTTACACCTGTGTAAATGTAAGTGTATATTAGTGTGTGTCCATCTTTTACGGTTTCCAGCATTGTTCTGCTCCTGTTCTGACTCTTTTAGTCACATGCCAGCTCCTTCAACTAAGACGCTCACACTGAGGTCTATATGTGAGCCAGGAGTCACTTTTAGGCCGGGGTCACACTAGCGTATGGTATCCGATGTGAGAGCATTGGATGCGATGTGCTAATGACCCCCGGCTCCTGCTCTGCTGCAACATTTAAACAGGTTTATGGAAAAAAAGTAACAGGAGTGCTTGTTTAAACCCTTCAGGACATATGATGCAAACTTACATCATAGGTCATGTCCCTGCCTTTGATACGGGCTCACAAGCGAAGCCCGCACCTTTCCTCGCACATGATGGTTGATTTAATCAGCTATCATGTCCCTCTTACATTTGCTGGTGGAGCAGAGCTCCACCCACTGAGTTGTTAACCTGTTAAATCTCGCTGTTAATCTCTGACAGTGGCATTTAACATCTACCAACAGGGATGCGCGTCCTTCCACACTCCCTTCAGGGCACCAATGGGTTGTCATGACTGCTGAAGACCCCCATGCCTGTCATTATGAACCTCCTGTGAAAGCAAGCATTTTCACTAATGTATTAAAATATGACTATTAAATTGGACAATATTAGAGACATATTTAAAAGGGAATCTGTCAACTTTTTTTTCTATATGTAATCTGACAGCAGCATGATGTAAAAGCTGTGACCATGATTCCAGCGATATGTCACTTAGTTTACTGGGTGCAGCTGTTGTGAGAGAATTACAGTTTTCTCTGCTACACATTTAGCAGAGTTAAAATGTTAAGCCCCACTGTTGTGAATTTGCTTTCTGGCCTCCCTCTGATTATTACTGAAGGTGGTGGAGCTGGTCAGATTGACAGAGGGATTGCGAGTTCTCTTTCTGGGCTCCCTCTGCTGGTGGTTACTGGAGGTAATGGAGCTGATCTGATTAACAGAGGCTTGCCACCTGATAATGAGGGCGACGATTGGAGATCTGGGGTTTCAGATTGGGATTTAAGACAGCCGACTCCCTCTATCCCTGCTGGTGATTTTATTCTTGCCTCCTGAGGTCTGATGTTTCCAGCTCAGTCCCTACATGTTCAGCTAAGTGTTCATTTCCTATTCTGTTTGCATTTGGTCTGGTTTTGTCTATTTCAGTTTTGTGTGGGTCAGCCAGCTTCTGCTGGGGCTGTGCTGAATCACCATCCATATGTTACTGCTTGTGCCAGTTTGTTTTTGTCCCTTATTAGATTGGCCTCTTTTTGCTCTGCCAGAATATACCAGAGTGCTGATATAGTGGGCGGAGTAGTGCAACTTCAGTGTTTTTTGCATCAGACGTGCTGGACTTTTTGCAGGGTTTTTTGCGTGATTGCAGACAGCGTCTTTCCTTTCCTGTCCTGTCTAGTCAGTGTGGGCCCCATCATTTGCTCAGTCTATTTTCCTGCCTGAGTTTGTGTTTTCATCTTGTTTCACCGACAATATATGTTTGGGGGCTATCTATTCCTTTGGGGTCTGCACTTGGGCAGATTAGATTTCCCCTTTCTTGCTTTAGGCTTAGTTAGCTCTCCAGCTGTGCTGAGGCATCTAGGATCATCGTAGGTATGCTCCACGGCTACTGCTAGTTGTGTGGATAGGATCAGGGGTATGCAATCCACTTAGTTACCAACCTCTCTGGTTTTCTGTGGCTTAGCTTGGGCTTGCTCTCCTCCTCAGTGACCCAATCATAACACCCCACTGTCAGATTTCTCTGTAGAATGCATATAGACAGAGAGCTGTAAACCAGTGGTGAGGGTGTAAGGGGATGAACGAGTGAAGTCACACACTGTGATGCCTACAACAAGTGCTTGCAAGTGAACATCACCTTCTGCTGACGAAAGATGATAATAGAAGAGAAAATGGAGAGAATTACACAAGTAAGAACTGAAGAACGAAGTACACGTTCCCTGAAGGAAAAGATTAGAGGAGACACCAGGTCAGATGACAGCTGTGGAGCAATTAATAATTGTAAAGAACCCAGGAATGCAAGGAAGTGGAGGAGTCAGTGCCTGGACCCATAGAAGGACAGATGTGTGAGTAGCAGAGTTGGCTTGTTGGCTTTTAGTCACCATCACAAGAAACCAGACGCAAGCGAAGACTCGCGAGACCGGACCCAAGTGAAGACCCAAAATATCAGACCAGGAGACGAGAGACCTGAGTAGGGAGATCAGAGTCCTGTGAGTAGGGTCAAAACCATGAGAGGCAACTGGGCTGCAGAAAAGGTATATTTGTGTGAGCTGCAACCTCCGGTGCAAACGGGGATCGGGGCCATGCTTCAAGAAATGGAGGAGGCCAGCGTGTTGGATGTGCAAAGGGACTCAATGATGCAGGACTTGCGGCCTAGTGTAGACTCTTGTGGTGGCCTGTAGGGCGCTTTTTATTGCTTAGGGAGTGACAATGGAGACATGCCCTTAAGTGATAGTGATGCACCTTAGGTCAAGGTATTAGGAACGAGACATTGTTGACGGCAACAGTTGCTTAATGGTGATTATAGAACGACAGCATGAAAATAACCTTGTGTAAACACCATGTTTAATCACCATATTTAATCCGTATTACCATGTTCTTAGTGTGCCATAATTCACTGTATTGCCGCTGTTCACTTTTACCTTTGATATTGTGCCATATACACTAAGTATTCAGACATGTCCAAAAGTCTTGCCACCCTTGAAATTGTTCCAGAAAATGAAGTATTACTCCCAGAAAATTATTGCAATTACAAACGTTTTGTTGTATACATGTTTATTTCATTTTTGTGTATTGGAACAACAGAAAAAAAACAGAAAAAAGGCAAATCGGACATAATTTCACATACAACCCCAGAAATGAGCAGGACAAAATTGTTGGCACCCTCAACTTAATATTTGGTTGCACACCCTTTGGAATAAATAACTGCAGTCAATAGCTTTCTATAATCATGAATAAGCTTCTTACATCTCTCAGCTGGAATTTTGGACCACTATTCTTTTGCAAACTGTTCCAGGGCTCTCATGTTTGAAGGATGTTTTCTGCAAACAGCAACTTTAAGATCTCAGCACAGGTGTTCATTGGGATTTAGATCTGGACTCATTGCTAGCTACTTCAGAACTCTCCAGCACTTTGTTTCCACTCATTTCTGGGTGCTTCTTAAAGTATGTTTGGGGTCATTGTCCTGCTGGAAGACCCATGACATAGGATGCAAACCCAGCTTTCTGACACTGGGCATTACATTGAGACTAGTGATGAGTGAGCATGCTTGTCACTACCCATTACTAGCTTGAGCATCATTGCGCTCGGTATGCTCGTTACTTGGCGAGTATTCTTTGAATGTTCGAGCTGGGGCTGAAGTCCTGGCCCCGCATGTTTGGCACTTTGTAGACAGCCAATGGTTTTTTGGGGATTGCCTGACAGTCACTGTACTGCCATAGCCATCTTGGTTGTGGCATTACTGTGATTGGCTGCCCACATAGCACCATTAGGTCTATATAAGACCCGTGATGCCATGCTCAGCACACTGTACCCCGGACACAGGCAGTGTAAGGTGCTGATGAGAGAGGAACAGAATTGTAGCTGCATATTAGCCAGGGATTCAACCACATTTACATTTCTGTGAAGTACAACATCCGCCCTTCTTACAGTTAATTATACGATTGGGTGAATTGTACATCCTTTATGCTGCAGCCTGCAACTGATACCAAAACCTCTTTTCAGGGCTAATTACATTCTTTTTGCTATTATTCCTGCAAATTGTTCTGAGCAGGGAAACATACACCATTTTTACTGTGGCAGTTGTGCATCAAAAGCATGCAGCTAGACTTAGTTGGATCTCAATAGCACTGCTATATTAATACTGCAATGTCGTACGTCTATGTCAATTGCCAAATTTGCCTTTTTTTGAGCAGTGAAATTTTATGCAGCATTTATCAGTTCAGCCTCAAAACCCCCTAAAAAAAAGAAAATGTTTGTTAAATAAATTGCACTGCTATATTTATACTGCAGTCTGATACATCCATCTGAGGTGTGCAAATTTGCCTGGGATTGTAATATAGCCTTTTTTGAGCTGTGAAATTTTATATGGCATTTAGCATGATACAGTTGAGCCTCAAAACCCCCCAAAAAAAGAAATTGTTAAAAAAAATCGCATTGATATACTTATACTGCAGTCTGATACGTCCAGCTGAGGTGTGAAAACTTACCTGGCATTGTAATATAGGCTTTTTTTTGAGCTGTGAAATTTTATATGACAGTTGGGCCTCAAAACCTCCCAAAGAATAAATTGTTAAAAAAATCGCATTGCTATACTTATACTTCAGTCTGATACTGTATGTCCGTCTGATGTGTGCCTGGCATTGTATTACAGCTTTTTTTTGAGCTGTGAAATTTTATGGTATTGTAATACTGTCTGCAACGTTTTCTCAACATGAATATATCATATGTAATCTAAAATGGTAAAGGCGCGCTGTAAGAGATGGGGAAGTGGACATAATGCTGATGATGAGCGCAGAGGCTGAGGACGTAGGCAAGGTGAAGCTGCCTGATGCGGGAGCACAACAAACACACATCATGTAGCCACTCTCACAAGAAGGTGACAGTGTGAAAATGCAATCACTGTTGTAAGAGCTTGATGATGATGAGACACAATTGCCAACAAGTGGTTTTGTTATATCACAAGTCAGGAGGAGGATCAGGATGCAGAAGTGGAAGACGAGGTGGTGGACGATGAAGTCACTGACCCAACTTGGAAAGGTGACATCAGAGCAAGGACAGAAGTGCACAGGAGGAGGAATCTGCAGCACCACAACAGGCAGGAAGAGGCAGTGGGGTAGCCAGAGACTCAAGGCAGACAACTGATCTCAAGAGCATCTACACGAGTGAAGTTGACAAGCCAAGGGTTAGGTATTCCCAGGTCTGACACTTTTTTAATGACAGTCCAGTTAACCCAAGAAAAGGCCATTTGCAACATCTTCCATGCCAGTTTCAACAGGGGCAGCACAATTACAAGCCTGACCACCACAGCATGCTCTAGCACATGCAAGCAAAGCACCCAACTACTTGAGATGAAAGCCACTGCTTCTTCCATTGTTCTACATTCACGCCAATCCCCTGTTCATGGTGTAGACAAAGATGCCTCCCACCCAGCACCTGTCATTGCACACTTGCAACCACCGTCACATGCAGGCTACAATGCTAAATAACCACATCTTCAAACTGCTTGCCCTGGAAATGTTGCGAAATGTTGCTGTTCAAGCTTATGGAGAACCTTTCTGCAAACTCCTGACGGCGGCGGCTGTTCCTCAGTCCCCAGCCGCCACTATTTTTCCTGGTGTGCCATCCCTGTGTTACACAAGCAACTGTCCATTACATTAGCCATGCCCTGACCAATGCTGTTACTGGGAAGGTTCTCTTAACCACAGACATCTGGACAAATGCTTGTGGCCAGGGATGCTTCATTTCCCTGACGGCACACTTCGTGAACATTGTGGAAGCCGGGACCCAGTAGGACCCTGGGACGGAGCACATGCTACCAACACTGAGGATTGCGGGCCCATGTTTTAATCAAGGTTGCCCCAACCTTCTACAGCAGTTCCTGAACCTAATCGTCCTCCCCACCCTCCATTTCACAAAAGTCAACATCAGACACAAGCTGGAAGCACTTCAGCACTGCCTCAGCCAAGCGGCAACAAACTGTGCTGCAGCTAATCTGCATAAGTAACAAACGGCACACCACCACAGAGTTGTTGAAAGGTCTAATAGACCAAACTGATCTGTGGCTTTCACCACTGAGCCTACATCCAGGCATGGTGGTTTGTGACAATGACAATAACCTGGTGGCAGCTCTGAATCTTAGTAACCTTGCAAAAATATCATGCCTGGCCCACATGCTCAACTTAGTGGTTCAGCAGTTTCTCAAAACCTACCCAGATCTACCTGAGCTACTTGTGAAAGTACACCACATGTGTGCACATTTCAACAAGTCTGAAACAGCTGCCACCGCCCTGGCAGTGCTGCAGCAGCAAATTCAACTTCTAGCTCACCGACTGGTGTGCAATGTCAGCACCATGTATTGGAACTCAGTGTAACCTCCTATGTTGGCAAGGCTTTTTGAGCAGCAGAGGGCAATAGTTGAATACCAGCTACACTATGCACATTGGTATTCCGCTAAGCCTCCGCACACAAGAGCTGATGAGTGGGCATGGATGTCTGACATCTGTGCGGTTCTCCAAGACTTTGAGGGCTTGACCTCATCTTCTCAATGCGTATTGGGTGATAATGAGGAGGAGGTACAGGAGTTGTTTGCCTGCGCTATAGACGGTAGTACCCATACCATCTTCATCCCGTTTTTTTCAGCGTGGATGGCCTGAAGATAAGGAGGAGAGGGAGGAGGACAATGATGAGGAGGAGGACACGGAGGACAACATGGACAGTGGCTTTCTTGGTGGGGACAGGGAAGTCTTGGCTGTTGGCAGTCTGGCACTCAAGGCTGAGTTTAAGTTCTGCAGCCTTTTCCATGACCCCTGCATTGTACGCATTTTGGCCATCACTAATTACTGGTTGGTCATCCTTTTAGACCCACACTTAAAGAATAACTATACATATCTGCTTCCCGTGGTGAAGAGAGGTCTAATAAAATGTTGCAGTACCAGAAGGCTCTAATTGAAGAATTATTCAAAATATTCCCATCTGGTAAGGCTGGCGGCAGAGGTCAAAGTTTCTTGGACAACCATAGAATGGAGACTAGGGATACAAACACCAGATGCAGCAGAGGCAGCGGAACACTCTCAAATGTCTTGGACAGTTTTCTCAGAGCCTCTCAGCACCCAGGCTCTGATGTGAGGGGTATTCTTACAAAGAGGAAAAAGTTTTGGAAGATGCTGAAGAAGTACCTTGCAGACCCTCCAGCATCCTTTGTGATTCCTCTGTGCCTTACAACTATTGGGTATCCAAGCAAGACACGTGGCATGAACCATCTCTTGATGGCCTTGGAGGTCCTGGCCTGCCCTGCCACTAGCCTTTTGTCACAGTGGGTTTTTAGTGCTGCCAGGAGTATTATAACCAATAGGCCCATCTGCCTGTCAACTGAAAATGCAGACAGTATCATGCACCCTGCATGGTACTTACAGACTGGTTCGTGCGGGTGTCCTGAGCTGGAGTGACAGAACACAGGGCAAGCAATCAGGGATCCAGGAGGAGTGGTGTGGTCATGGCAAAGAGAAGTACTTCAAACATACAGGATCTTAAACATGTGACTACCGGGGGAGTGTCCGGGGGTGGAGCCAAACCCCAGAGTCCCTGAGAGCTACGCACTGCTGGGAGAAACAGGAGAAGAGACAGACAAACAAGAGTCACAACCAGAGGACAGCACAGGTCACAGAAGGGACTGACAGGAACAAAGTCAAAGAGAATGCAGAGGTCAGAACCAGAGCTATACCGCAGTACCAGAGGGGTGAGACAAAGCGGGTAGTCAAGGGGCAATGCAAGAGTCAAAAACCAAGCAAGATAATACGCAGTACCAAGACAGCAGGTAAACTCACAACAAAGAGATGCACCAGGTCAAAACCAAACAAGCAACAAGATAACAGGCACAAGGCACAGGCACACAAGGGGTCAACAAACTCTGTCGAGGGCAGGAGTATAACTGACAGGGAATGAGCCCAAGCAAGGCTATAAAAAGGCTAGCAAAAGCCAAAGGGAGGCTGTAAAAATTAACCCATTAACCCCTGACACAGCGACCTACCCACACCAGACAAACCATGACAGACACGCTGACTCTTATCAAAATGAACAAGGGATGAATTGGTCCAGACTTCTGTACACCACCGGATGAGAGAGTAAAATCACACATACACCAGAGGCCACTAAAATTATATAATAAAATATTATAATTACTATGAAAGTAGTTATGTTCTCATATTATTGTGATCACCTGGTGCACAGTGGATGAAGGAGTGGAGACCACTTATTTTGTAGAGAAAAACCCAATAACCAAGGGCACAGAAATGACAGCAGCAGAACCTAAACTCAAATCCAGTGCTTTTTTTTTCTGGTCTATTCACATGCATCCCTTTCCACACAAACATGGGTATACGCTTCAGGATTTCATCTTTTTTGTGTCATCCTCCTCCTCCACCACCATATCAACAGGATGATCATTCTACCCTAGCTATAATTTTTTTAAAGGTGTTTATGATACTTGCATTAACATTTTTAGATGCCTACCTCGAACATTCTTTTACATATATGTACACCTCTCAGGGGTAAATGTTTTTCAGCCCATTCACTTAGTGCATGGTCATTACCAGTCTAGGATACCCACTCCTTAATAATGGAAAAAAACATTTATGAGACCCTCCACTATGTCTCTTCAAAGAGGTATTGGAGTACCTCCTTCTAATTTTTGGCATCCCTTGCACTTAAAGCATATGCTTTACCAGTGTAGGAGACTCACTCTTTAGGCTGGTTTCACACTTGCGTTTTTTTTCGCGGTATTTTAGCGCTAAAAAACGCATGAGATTTTTTTTCCTATACTTTGCATGGGATGCGCTTATGTGCGCATACACACGCGTTTGTATGCGTTTTTGCGAGCATGCGTTTTTTTGCGGTATGCGCTCGGGCGCACAAAATGCATCCTGTTGCATTTTTTGGGCGTCCGACTTGCCTCAAAAAAACGCATGCGCGCGCAATGCATTTTTTTACAGCAAGACACCCATTATAAGTCTATGGGTGCGCATATGTGCGCATTGGCATGCTTATGTATGCGTTTTTTTGCACATGCGTTTTTTTTTGTTAACCATGGAATTTAGGGGTTTGGGTTAGAGTTAGGGTTAGTTAAGGGGGTTTAGGGTCAGGGTTAGGGTCAGGGTTAGGGTTAGGGTCAGGGTTAGGGTTAGTTAGGGTTTAGGGTTTGGGTTAGGGTTAGTATGGTTTGGTTAAGGGTTAGGGTCAGGGTTAGGGTTAGGGTTAGGGTCAGGGTTAGGGTTAGGGTCAGGGTTAGGTTTAGGGTTAGGGTTAGGGTCAGGGTTAGGGTTAGGGTCAGGGTTAGGGTTAGGGTTAGGGTCAGGGTTAGGGTCAGGGATAGGGTTAGGGTTAGGGTTAGGGTCAGGGTTTGGGTTAGGGTCAGGGTTTGGGTTAGGGTCAGGGTTAGGGTTAGTTAGGGTTTAGGGTTTGGGTTAGGGTTAGTATGGTTTGGTTAAGGGTTAGGGTCAGGGTTAGGGTTAGGGTTAGGGTCAGGGTTAGGGTTAGGGTCAGGGTTAGGTTTAGGGTTAGGGTTAGGGTTAGGGTTAGGGTCAGGGTTAGGGTTAGGGTTAGGGTCAGGGTTAGGGTTAGGGTTAGGGTCAGGGTCAGGGTCAGGGATAGGGTTAGGGTCAGGGTTAGGTTTAGGGTCAGGGTTAGGGTTAGGGTTAGGGTTAGGGTTAGGGTCAGGGTTAGGGTTAGGGTTAGGGTCAGGGTTAGGGTTAGGGTTAGGGTCAGGGTTAGGGTTAGGGTCAGGGTTAGGGTTAGGGTTAGTAAAGTCATGGTTTGGGTTAGTGTGAGGGGCCACCTAATGTTTGGAAAAAACGCAAACGCGGTAAAAACGCACTAAAAACGCATACAAACGCATAAAAACGCTGCTTTTTTTCATGCATGCTCATAAAAATGCTTGAAAAAAACGCAGCAGTTGTATGCGTTTGTATGCGTTTTTTCAATGCATTTTTTTGCGGGAAAAACGCGCTGCAAAAAAAGCAAGTGTGAAATTAGCCTTAGTAATGGGAAAAAATGCTTTTCTGTGGATCCACCTTCTAGTTGAGGGAACATTTTTTGAAACCAAAAGAGCCGATGGGTTCTATTAGTATATGATCCAGTGGCTTATTGTGGGCTGTTGGGTGGTCGTCACATAGGGAGTTCTCACACTGCATACAGGATTTCACAGCCGGGAAAGAAGAGTTTGCATCAGGCTGAGTAGATGCAAAACACTCCACTATTTTCCCCACTGGGTTGATGATATAACAGTTCCTTATGCTGCTACATTAAACTAATTGCTTTTTTTCAGGGCTATCTCAAATGGATTCTATTTTGTTATAATAATGCTCTTCGTCTACGGTGAGGTGTTGCGCTAGGTATAGCGTATGACAGTCATCTAGTCAGTGATTATTTCCTTATAAATTCTTAGCCTTACTACTGTTAAATGCCTTCATTGACTGATATATGTTTTTTACGTTCATTTTTACTCAGAAATTCATAAAATCGTGTTACTAGTATTACTCCAGTTTCTTTCTGCCCGTACAAGAAAAAAAATTTCAGGGCCGACTCAAATCCTTTCTATATTCTACAAAAATACAGCTATTATCTGCAATTTGTCAATGGTGAGGCGTGGCCTTATAAATTGTAAGCCTTGCCGCTGTTTTCTTCCATGCTCTCATTGATCGATTCATGCTTTTACGTTCAACTGTGCTCAGAAATTCATCAAAGCTGTCAGTGTTACTTGCATTGTTCCACAGTTTCTTGCTGCCATGTACAATAAAAAAAATTCACATTCTACAATAATACTACTCTTATCTGCAATTCGTCTACAGTTAGCTGTGGCAATAGGAATAGCATATAACAGGCATCTAGTCAGGGATCATTGTCTTAAAAATTGCAAGCCTTGCTGCTGTTTTTCTCCATGCACTCATTAACCGATTCATGTTTTTTACTGTGTTCTGTACTCAGTAATTCCTCAAAGCAGGCAAAATTAAATGATTTATTGTGACCATCCACAGTTTCTCTATAGCATATGTATGTAAGAGGTAGTGGTGGGAGACTTTAAGCATCTAGAGATGGAATTACTACTTCTGAACTCCCAATGCTTTGTTTCCATCTGTTTCTGGGTTCTTCTTGAAGTATGTTTGGGGTCATTGTCCTGCTGGAAGACCCATGACCTACTACGATGCAAACCCAGCTGTCTGACCCCTGGCACTACATTGCAACCTTTGGGAATCATCACATTCAAGGCACAGGACCAAAGGCAGTAAAACCACCCCCAAAATATCTTTGAACCTCCATCATATTTCACTGTAACTACTATATTCTTTTATTTGTAGGCCTCATTCCATTTACACTAAACAGTAAAATTATGTGCTTTACCAAAAAATACTCTATGTTGGTCTTATCTGTCTACAAGACACCTGCTGGCCCTCTAACGATAGAAAGAACTGTCTGATGGACCTCTACAAATAGTGATGGCTGGCTGATGGCACTGCAAAATGACTTTTAATGTGTCTGGTCATGTCTCACACACAACATGGCCAGATAAGGTTTTAAAATGATAAAATTACATTTTCCTGTGGAATTTTTTTTACTATAATGCAGCAAAATGTGCATTTTTTTCTTCTCCTCTTTCTGTTCTCTATGCTTAGTGTGGCACACACAATGTAAAGATTGAGCCAACTTAACCTCTTTTTATCTGTTTTCATGTGTGATTTCCATGTTGCCCACAGTTGTTACTTGCCATAGGTGAGTTTGAATGAGCATCACATGCTTAAAACAAAGTTGTTTACCCACAAACTTGGCAAGGTGTCAACAATTTTGTCTGGCCCGTTTTTGGAGTGTTGTGTGACATTATATCCAATTTGCATTTTTTTTTCTCCATGTTTTTGTGTTGTTTCAATAAACACAAAGGAAATACACATGTATATTACAAACATGTATAATTTCAATAATTTTCGGGGAGAGATACTTTTTTTTCTCGAACAATTTCAAGGTTTTGATCACTTTCGTCCATGACTGTATACTCATTTGTGTTAATTAAATAAGTAATTGTTGGTCAAGTACCACTGTCTCCTCAGTCTCTGCACTGTTGCACCCGCATACCTGAAACAGGTGCATGATTCGACCAGCAAGCACAAGGCAGATAGTCAGATAGTGATAATCTCCTGTTTATGAAACACTGAATTTTTTTAAATAGAAACACACAGCTCAGTAAGCGACTTATCACTGGAATCAGGGTCTCAGCTTGTACACAATGCTGCTCTCATATTACATTGCGATAACCTGCTGACAGATTCTCTTTAACAAGGTTGTCCTCTTTGGAAAATCCCATTTTTTGTTTGAAGGACTTTTCAACCATACGACAATAATAAATTTGCTGCTAGGACCAGCAGCAATCAACTGTAACATGTGATGACAAAAATTAGTGTTTATTTTCCCTACAGTGCTACCACAGGTGGAATTAAGTATTGCACAGTTCACATTAAACATTAAGAGAACTAAACACAGATATTCGGTGGATGTAGTAGGTTTGTGCAAATTTTTCTGTCTTCATGCAATCCCAGACAGAATCAATGATGTTGAGGTCAGGGTTCTGTGGGATCATATCATCACTTTCAGGACTCCTTGCTCTTCTTTTCACTGAACATAGATTTACCGACATTGGCTTTATGTTTGAGGTCATTGTCCTGCTGCAGAATTAATTTGGAGCCAATGAGACTGATCCTTGAAGGGATTGCATGATTGATAAATATATGCCTGTATCTCTCAGATTTGAGTACCCCATTAACCCTGACCAAGTCCACAACTTCATTTGTTGAACTGTGGCTCCAAATTTGGCAGGAAAATCCACCATGCTTCACTGTTGTCTGCAGACTCTAATTATATTATTATATTGATTTGATTTCAATTTCTCTTTTGTGCATTCACTTTGTATTTTGATCATTGATAAAAATAAACTATAAGGCTAGGCTTCCTCCGTGAAGTTCCACCCACTGCCGCACCTCCTCTGGTCAGCTCCGCCTATGTCTGCATGCGACCTGCGTACCCTATCTTTAACATTGAGTACGCAGGCCGTGCCGATGTATGCGGATGCATCCGCATGTGTCATTTTGACGATGCGGCGACCTGCCTCGAACGCAACGTGTTGCAATTTGTTGAAGTCGCCGCATCGTCAAACCAACACATGCGGAAGCATCCGCATACACCCGCAAGGCCTGTGTACCCAATGTTAAAGATAGGGTATGCATGCCGCATGCAGACGTAGGCGGAGCTGACCGGAGGTGCGGCAGTTGGCGGGGCTTCACGGAGGAACTAAACAGCCCTCCGCAGCTCTGCCGAACGCTAGTGTGAGACTAGCCTAACACTTCTATTTTTTAAACCATTCTTACCGTGCAGCAATTCTTCCACACCCACCTAAAACTATTTCACAGTACAGAATAGGTGTGTGTATCTATATAAATATAGATACACAGTATATATATATTTATTTAATAAAAATGTTCTGCATTAAACATTCTTTAGACTAAATGGAAAACACAGAACATTGTGCGTAATGTTTGATTTTATTTTAAATAGTACATTAATAATAATGTATTGGATTTAAAATGAACTCCTGCCATGTAAAACATATTTTCTTTTTAGTGAATGTGTTAAATTTGTATGGAGCATAATCTTTCTATTAGGGAAGTCTGCTTTAAAAAGACTAAATAATAATTAGTCACTTACAGTGACCCTTTATGTGAAACACTTTGGAAACACATGAAATTCACAGTCACCAAAACAAGTGGTTTAGCAGTCTGAAAAGACCTTTGCAATATTACAACCGAAAATAAATCAGATTACACGGCGCTAACTGTTACTTCTCAAACAATATTTTTCCATCTGCAGTGTGTGCAAAGCAAAGGGAAGCAAAAGATGGTCAGTTCTAATGGAATAGCTGGACTAGGACTTCTGTCAATTACAATACTGTAGTGTTAAAGTCAATGTCTAAATGTTTAACGTAATAGAATTCTTAGGGCGCAGTCAGACTGCCATATAACATGGATGATGATCACTTTGTAATGCTCGGATGTGCGTGCAGTGTATGTATTTCTATGCAGCTGTCATGCTCTGGTCAGGAGAGCCGACGGCCATACTGACCATTGTGATGCGATCGTCTTCCGTGTTATACAGCCGTCTGATTGTGCCCTTAATTCAACTATCCTGTGCTAAATGTTTTAATATACCTTTATAGTGACCAAATTTTAATTTTTTTATATGAAACACCTTTCCACTAAACAAAAGTACAGCTGATTTAATGATAGTGAAAGGCAAATCTTCACAAATGTAGAAATAAGACCGATCAATGCATGCAAAGTTCAAAGAAGCAGTACACACACTTGCATAAGAATAAAGTAGTAAATTGCATTTTACCACCAACAAGATCTTTGTAACATAAAATATCATCCAGAATTCCTCTCCACTAACACATTTACTGTAAATGTAGATGGAAAGCAAAGACCTCAGCATGGTAGGAATGCCACCCTCCTTCACTTCCAATTGGTGCAGGTGACCTCAGTAAACAAGACCACATATAGGGTAGCCCAGCCTGGTAATAAATGTCCAAGAAATGGTATTGTTATACACACAGGAACAACATGATAAAATTGTAATGAAATACAAGAAGAGAGATACGTGACATGCCAATCCTAACCTGAAAACAATAAGAGAAACGTAGCGTACCAATCCTAGCCCGAAAGCAACCAGAAGAGAGACATGTGGAACACCAATACTAGCTCAAAAACAATGAGAAGAGAGAAAAATGGCATGCCAATCCTAGCCCAAAAAAACAATAACAAGAGAGACATGCGGTATGCCAATCCTAGCCAAAAAACAATAAGAATAGAGTCGTGTGGCACATCCATCCTAGCTTGAAAACATTAAGAAGAGATACACATAGCACACCAATTCTAGCTCGAAAACAATATGTAGAGAGACACATGGCATGCCAATCCTAGCCTGAAAACAAAGAGCAGAGACAGAGAGACATGTGAAACACCCAACCTAGCCTGGAATCAATAAGAAGAGAGACATGGGCACGACAATCCTAACCCAAAAACAATAGTAAAAGAAACATGTGGAATGCCCAACCTAGTTTGAAAACAATAAGAAGTGAGACTCAGGGCATACCAATCTTAGCCCAAAAATAACAATAAGAAAGACATGTGGCACGCCAGTGCCAGCCTAAAATCAATAAGAAGAGAGATATTCAGCACATCAATCCTAACCCCAAAACAATAAAGAAGAGAGACATGCAGTGCACCAATTCTAGCACCACAAGAAACAAGAGAGACATGAGGCATGCCAATCCTAGCCCTAACAGAGTAAAGGGGGTTTTACACTAAGCGAGATCGCTAGTGATATCGCTCAAGCGTCACCGATATTGTGACGCGACAGCGATCACGCTAGCGATCTCGTTAAGTGTGAAATGTAGCGGCGACCGGACCCCCCGTCGGCTATCGCTGATCGTGCTCGAATGTGCAGGTACATTTTTCCATCGCTGGCGTCCCGCTGTCCAGTAATTATCGTTGTGTTTGAAGCTTAAAAACGATGAGCGACGTCAATAGCGACGCATGGCTCAGCGACACAGGCGTGACTTACCGGCCACGCCTCCTCTGCCCTATTGGTCTTTACAGCGCTCACAATGTGCGAAATGTATCTGACAAAGGTATAAAAGACAACGCTGGAGCGCCTCATTCAACACTTTGTTCCCATGCATAGTGGATGTTAACCGGTTTGGCTTCAACGTTCCAGTGTGAGTCGCTACAGCGTTTATATTTAAATGGCTTTCACAACGCGGTTGCTTCGGCGTCCCTATTGCAATCGCTATTGCGCTTTTATTAGTGGATTCATTTTATTCATCAAAGAACAACTCTGTTTGCCAGGTATGTATTTCAATAGTACCATGCAAGGTGTTTTTTAGAGTAATACTTTTATTGATTATTGTGTTGGCTTTCTACAAATGAAGCTCTTGTTACCAAATCGTCTAATGATTTTATTTTATGTTGCAGTTTGTATATCATGAACGGCGCAGAGCGTGCTATTGTGGCTGCTGCTTTGGTGTTGGAGGCTGGTCGGCTACATGAAGAGGCACAGATGCAAGAGAGGCGGTCCAAAAGAAAGCGGCGCATGTGGACCAGAGAGTGGCTGGCGAAGAGGTCCGAATTCTCACACATGCAGCTCGTAAGAGAACTGCAGGAGAACAATCCTCAGGATTTCAAGAACTATCTGCGGATGTCAGAGGACTCTTTCAAATTTTTACTAGCCAGGGTGACGCCATTGATTGAAAGGAGAAATACCAAAATGCGAGCTGCTGTGCCGGTAGACGAACGATTGACCGTGACGCTGAGATTCCTGGCCACCGGACGATCACTGAAAGATCTGCAATTTTCTTCTGCCGTTTCTTTGTCACTGCTCAGCAGTTTGATTCCTGAAACATGCAATGCCATAGTTCAAAGCCTCAGGAGCTACATCCAGTTTCCAAAAACAGAGGCGGAGTGGAAAAATATTGCCTCTGATTTTCAGAGGCTTTGGCAGTTCCCAAACTGTGGGGGGGCTTTGGATGGTAAACATGTGAGGATCACCCAACCGCCGAAAAGTGGTTCCTATTTTTACAATTATAAGGGCTATTTTAGTGTAATCCTTATGGCCCTTGTTAATGCTAACTACGAGTTCATAAATGTTGATGTAGGCATGAACGGCAGGGTTTCAGATGGGAGTGTTAGAACATACACTTTTTGGAGAGCGATTGACCAATTGTGACCTGAACCTGCCTCCCAACACAGAGACAACCGGCAACCTCAACTTTGTTTTTGTCGGTGATGAAGCCTTCCCGCTGCATGCCAATCTGCTGAAACCGTACCCCCAAAAAAGTGTGACGGAGCAAACACGGATATTTAACTACCGTTTGTCAAGGGCACGAAGGGTTGTGGAGAATGCGTTTGGCATCATGGCCAGCCGCTTTCGGATTTTCCACACACCCATAAACCTAAAGTTGGAATCCATTGACTCGGTCGTTATGGCTTGTTGCGTGCTGCACAATTTTCTGCGGCGCCGCGATGCGAATGATTACACTCCGCCTGCCTTTGTGGACTCTGTTGACACTACAAATGGTCAGGTTCTTCTTGGTGGGTGGCGCGACAATGATCCCGCAGTACCTGGACTTCAAGCACTGGCAAGGGGAAGAAACCGTGATGATGCAAAGGCCTGCAGGGACCAATACTGCCAATATTTTAATGGGCCTGGTGCTGTTACTTGGCAGCATCAAATCTAGACAGTAAAAGTGTTTATTTAACATGTTTATTTCATTCTTGTGTGATAAAAACAACAATAAATTCAAATAGTTGCTACTTTACAAAGTGTTTCTGGTTTTTAAAAGAAAAATAAAAAAAAAAAAAAAGGGAACATGGCCCTGCGACACAGTATCAGTACTGTAGCGATCCGTTAAGACGCCATTTTATAACCGCCCTTAAGTGGACGCTATAGCGTCACCGATAAGCGCGCAGTAGTACCATAACTTAAATTACGCAGTAGCGTCACCAAATGAGGCGCGAAAACGTCGTGACGTCACGACGTTCTTGTGGGCGTCCCTGCTGCGTAGTGAAAGCAAAACAGGAAGCAATGGCCGGTAGACAGAGAGCTGCACCTTGGGGGGAGGCCGAAATGCGTTTCCTGGTACAGTAGATGGAGAGGCGCGATTATGCGTGTGGACAGGCACATGCACACCCCATGAGACACAAGCGGGCTGTGTTGCGGAGGATCAGGCGAGGACTGTTACGCCGTTTCGGAGTTGAGCGCACCACAACGCAAATCAGGAAAAAACTGGCGGATCTGCGCTTTCGCTCAAGAGACCTACTCACCAGCCTCCAACAACAAGTGCGGAGGGACCGAGGTGAGTGTTCCACATAGTATGTTTTAAACATATGTTATATTAGTTTTTAAATTTTTTTTTTTTTTTTTTATTTACGACAGGGTTTACAGTGTAAAAAAAAAAAATAAAATTACATTCGCACATGTGAAATTGCACAACTCAAATTGAAGTGGTATTGCGCTCAGTATTAATTTTTTCCAAACAGCGGCACATGCAGCGGCCCCAGCCCCATCAGCACCTGCAGCACCAACAGCCCCCGCAGCACACGCAAGCCCGGCGGTGCAAGCATCTCCTGAAGCAGAGTCCGTAAGTGTTTAAAATACGTTTGTTCATGTTATTAGTATTTTTATTGGGTTGAAAAATACAAGAAAAGGGGGGGGGAGAAGGAAGTCAAGGTTCACATAAGGCGAACGGAAAATAAAAACCAAAGTGTAATCCAGGGAGGAAACAAAAGCAAAAAGATTGTAACCAGACCTGATGGTAAAAATTTAAAAAAAAAAAAATAAAAAAATTAAAAGTTATATACAAAAAAGATGCTTGTTGGAGAGACAGATAATAAAAACTTTTGCAAGAAGTATTCGCTTTCTATAATGTAGTATTACAATACCGTTTCATTTTTGGATGTTTTCACCGCTTTGGAAATGCTCAATGCACAATTTCCTATTTTTAGATACCAGAGCCCGGAAGGACCCCCCTCGCCCCCCTCAACGCCTCAACCACAAATTGCTTCCTCCACTTCATCCCCAATAGGTGTGTTTTCTCCAGCATCACTCCGAGAAGCTGGAGCAGACTCGACCTCCGGTAATCAACTAACTTTTTTATTTTTGTTTGAAGCATGTGTGAAATGATAATTTGTGTAACAGTTGTTGACATAGTATATATATATACATTTTCTTTTCTAGTACGTGTTGCCACTCGACGTGGAAGGGCTGTTATCTCCTCATCTGATGAGTCAGAGGCGGCACAAAAACGTAAGTGTTTGACCGCAAGAATGAACCGTATGCACCCATCTGCTGCCACTTAACACTATGGCCCCATATTGCGACCCATAGGATATGGCCCCATTTGCTACCACACCTACATTATGCCACCATATGCTGCTCCACCTACTATGGCACCATATGCATGCACATTTACAAAACGCCCTAAACAATGTAAATTTCCTCAACAGAAATACCAACCTTACCTGAACTCTTGGCAGCACACAGGAGGGCGATGTCTGCGTTACACCAACTCGGAGTGATGCTGGACCAATTTGTGGCAGCCCAACCGCAGGGTGAAAACCTTTAATTTACTTTCGCGTTATATTTAAAGTTTTACCTTTTTTTATTTTTTTGTTAAAAAAATATATCTATGTCATGTTGACATATGTAAAACTAAAAAGGTTTGTTTAAAAATCTGTCATAAAAAAGGAATTAAAAAGCCAAAAAAAAAAAAAATTAAGAAACTGACACAGTCAGTAACTAAAACATTAAAAACATGTTATTTCGAAAAAACAATTCTACCTCTCATGTGGCACCTTTTTTTGTCATCGTAACAGATATAAAATTACTATTCTGAGATAACACACTTTTCAAGATGAAACACTACACGTACCAGGATAATTGCTGGCAATTAACTACACACCAGACTAGGAAACCTGCCTTTATCGCGTGGCAAACCACTTTGTCTCAGTCTACAAAGGACTTGAAATCGTGATCATGTGAAATGCAAAAATTTAAATTTTATTTCTTTTTTTGAAACAAACAATAAGGATAGAAAACTAATTTTTTTAATACAACAAGTAAACATAAAAACTATAATTGAGTGTAAAAACAGTCAGAGTCATTCAGTTGCTGCCTTCCAGGATTTATGAATGGGGCAGACTGCAAATGTGGGGTTCCAAAGTTCATGCTCTGTATTGGCTAAATCATCCTTCTTGGCGTGCTGGTTACATGTTCTTGTGTCTGCGGCCATGGGTTTAGTGACATAGACTGGGCATCCACAAGAATATAACTGTCTGTAAGTTGTCCAACAGCAGCTTTATTTAGCGCTTCAAATATTATTCTCTCGGCCTGAAGCCTTTGGGTTACGTCGAGAGACCGAAGTCTTTCGTCCACCATGTGTGCAAAGCCACCAATTGCTTGTTTTTCCTGCAGCACCAATATGTTCTTTGCTATATCGACAAACTCTGGAAAAGGAGGAGCGGTGGCCTTTCTTTTTCGACTCACTGGGAGATGCCTTTGCACAGTGTACGCTCCCGCGGACACACTTGCCTCCTCTGCAATTATGGACATCCTGTCGTCGGTTGCGTTTGATGTTGCAGGGGTTTCCTGTATGACACATGGTGTAGGTGAGACCTCTTCTGTTACATGCTGCAAGAACAGAAAAACCAGGTTAAAACACAGAAAAAGTAAAAAGAGTTTTTTCTAAACACATAACAATAATTTATTATGAGGGGGGGAAAGTGGTACTGGCTATGTACTGACATCGACTATTTGTAGAAATTATGTTATGATAACCCAATTACAGATGTACAGTTATCAGCTGTGAACAAAGTTTCAAATCATCGACTTAATCATTAAAACTCAACAGTAGCATGTACATATATATGTATCATTGGTTTTTTGAGGGAAACCCAAAACATACTTACATCGACAAGAGGGGAATCAGGCCGTGTCACTGTTTCTTCCTCTTGTGGCAGTGACATAGAACAATGCATAACCCTGGGGATTTCCTGGTCTCGCGTAAACTCCAGTAAGTTGTAGTACCACAACTTCCGAACATACACTTCATCGGTACCCGCCCCCGACCTTGTAGACTTTTCCACCTTGTTCAATTCCTTCTTGAACACAGTGCGTAGAGCTTGTATTTTTTTTTTAATAACAGCCTCATCTACCGTTTCGCTGGGATGATGTTCTTGATATAGATGTACAAGTTTCTCATATGCAACCTTCTTTTTGTACTTATTACTGTAGTCTGGCGACTTCACCTTCCAGAGGCAGGGCATTGACCGATACATCTCAATAAATTGGCGTATGAAGTCTTGGCTGCTTGCTACTTGGCTACTTGCTGCCATCTTTAAAAAAAAAAAAAGGAAATGGTGAGAACTCTTTCATTTAGGTACGGACATACATTGGATAAAAAAGAGTTTGAATCGCATAAGCTTGGTCACTGTCCTAGAAAAGTAGCACGTTCAACAATTACCAAAATGGGGGCGGGCGCTGTTTCAATACTAAAATGGCTGCTCAGACATGTGCATATGGACAAAATGGACATACATTGGATAAAAAAGAGTTTGAATCGCATAAGCTTGGTCGCTGTCCTAGAAAAGTATCACGTTCAACAATTACAAGAATGGGGCCGGGCGCGGTTTCAAAACTAAAATGGCTGCTCAGACATGTACATATGGACAAAATGGACATACACAAGATAAAAAAGAGTTTGAATCCCATAAGCTTGGTCGCTGTCCTAGAAAAGTATCACGTTCAACAATTACAAGAATGGGGCCGGGCGCGGTTTCAAAACTAAAATGGCTGCTCAGACATGTGCATATGGACAAAATGGACATACACAAGATAAAAAAGAGTTTGAATCGCATAAGCTTGGTCGCTGTCCTAGAAAAGTATCACGTTCAACAATTACAAAAATGGGGGCGGGGCGGTTTGAAAACTAAAATGGCTGCTCAGACATGTGCATATGGACAAAATGGACATACACAAGATAAAAAAGAGTTTGAATCGCATAAGCTTGGTCGCTGTCCTAGAAAAGTATCACGTTCAACAATTACAAGAATGGGGCCGGGCGCGGTTTCAAAACTAAAATGGCTGCTCAGACATGTGCATATGGACAAAATGGACATACACAAGATAAAAAAGAGTTTGAATCGCATAAGCTTGGTCGCTGTCCTAGAAAAGTATCACGTTCAACAATTACAAAAATGGGGGCGGGGGCGGTTTCAAAACTAAAATGGCTGCTCAGACATGTGCATATGGACAAAATGGACATACACAAGATAAAAAAGAGTTTGAATCGCATAAGCTTGGTCGCTGTCCTAGAAAAGTATCACGTTCAACAATTACAAGAATGGGGCCGGGCGCGGTTTCAAAACTAAAATGGCTGCTCAGACATGTGCATATGGACAAAATGGACATACACAAGATAAAAAAGAGTTTGAATCGCATAAGCTTGGTCGCTGTCCTAGAAAAGTATCACGTTCAACAATTACAAAAATGGGGGCGGGCGCGGTTTCTAAACTAAACTAAAATAAAACAATAAAATAAAACAAAAAAAAAAAGCATACACAAAAAATAAAACTTTTGAACCAAAATAAACTTACCTTTGACGGTGTGAAAAATCCGAAAGTTATGGAGAAAAAAAAAAAAAAAAAATTTGCACTGTTGATTCTTCAGATGGTCTTAAAAATGGAGGTATTGGAAAATAACCAACGCTGATGAGTCTTCAAGAGGGTTGCTGAAGGACGAATAGCAAAATCAAACCAAAAATGCACTTTTGTCTCTAGGGAGAAAAATTCTGGTTTAGAAGCTAACCACGGCGCTCCAGAGATTTAAACTGAAACGCTACTACGTCCTCTTTAATGACGCCGCCGGCCAATGACAGCGCAGCGGTGACCACCAATCGGCGCTTTGGGGGGCGTTGTAAATTAAACGCTGAAGCACGCCCACCGAGGTCTGAATCGTTTTTTGTTTAGTAATGTGAAAGGTACTCAATGAGCAACGAGGTCGCTATGCAGATCGCTGATCTCTCTAGAGTCGTTGACGAGATTGGACTGTTTGAAAGCTATCTAGCGATCACGTAACGACACAACAGCGATCTATGCCTGGTCGGATCGCTATCGTTATCGCTGGTGCGTTGCTTAGTTGAAAAGGCCCTTAGGAAGAGAGTCCCATAACATATCAATCTTAGCCCGAAAACAATAAAAGACAGACACACGGCACACCAAACTGCCTGAAAACAAAACCGCATAATCCTCACCCTGATCCTCCTTCCTCCTGCCATGTCAAGTGCCCGGAGACAAGTGATCCAAACTTGGACACTCCGAAGACCTGTTCACATTTCCTTTTATAGATTTTGGCCTTTCACCCTGCCCATTTCAAGCGGGACTTGAGGAGATTGCATGTAGCAATGCCCAAATATTTGTGCAGCCATGCTCACAAGAAAGCAACAGTGGGAAAATGCAATTAATGTAACAAGAGCTGGATGATGATGAGACACAATTGAAAACAAGTGGTTTTGTTACATCAGCAAGTCAGGAGGAGGACTGGGGTGTGGAAGGGGAAGACAACGTGGTGGACGATGAAGTCACTAACCCAACCTGGGAAGGTGACATGCAGAGTGAGGACAGCAGTGCACAGGGGAAGGGTTCCGCAGCACCACAACAGGGAGGAAGAGGTTGTGGGGTGGCAAAAGGCACAAGGCAGGCAACTGATCCCCAGAGCACCACAGGTGAAGTTGCAAAGTCAAGATTTAGGTGTTCACGAGTCTGGTGCTATTTTAAAGACAGTCCAGTTTATCCAAAAAAGGCCATTTGCAACATAAGTCATTCCAGCATCAGCAGGGGCAGCGCAACTACTAGCCCGACCACCACCAGCATGCTTAGGCACATGCAAGAAAAGCACCCGACTACTTGGGGTGAACACTATGGTTGTATACTGCACCTGTCATTGCACACTGGCAACCATGTCCTTGTACCAGTGCAGCGTTTAGTTGTCCCTACCGCAGTCCTTAGAATGCAAGCGTAAATAAGCAGCCATCCACCAACAGGTTTCAATATTAAACGGCGACGTTTCCAGACTACTTGCCCTGGAAATGTTGCCGTTTAGGATTGTGGAGACAGAATCTTTCCAGAACCTCATGGCACTGGCCGTCCCTCAGTACTCAGTCCCCAGCCACCACTATTCCACTCTGTGTGCTGTCCCCACCTTACACAAGCATGTGTCTCATAACATCAGCCATGCCATGACCAACGCTGTGACTGGAGAGGTCCACTTAACCACGGACACCTGGAAAAGTGCTTGTGGTCAGGAACACTAAATTTCCCTGACGTCACACTGGGAAAACATTGTGGAAGCCAGGACCCAGTCGGACCCTGGGACGGAACACATGCTACCGACACTGAGGATGGAGGGCCCTGGTTCAATCAGGGTTGACTCAACCTTCTACAGCCGTTCCTGCACCTCTTCCTCCTCACCCTCCATCTCACAAACGTCAACATTAGTTGCAAGTTGGAAGCACTGCCTCGGCTAAGCGGCAACAAGCTCTGCTGAAGCTAATCTGCTTAGGTGACAAACCACACAACGCCGTGGAGTTGTTGACATGTCTAACAGATCAGACTGATCTGTGACTCTTGCCCCTGAATCTTCAACCAGGCACAGGCATGTTCATGTGTGACAATGGCTGTAACCTGGTCGCAGCTCTGAGGTTTGGCAACTTCGTACAAGTACCATGCCTTGCCCATGTGCTCAAGTTAGTGGTTTAGCGGTTTCTAAAAACCTACCGAGATCTGCCTGAGCTAGTACTCAACATGTGTGCCCTTTTCCACAAGTCGGCTGCCCTGGCAATGCTGCAGCAGCAATTGCAACTTCCAGCTCACTGACTAGTGTGTAATGTCACCACACATTGGAACTCAATATTAAATATGTTGGCAAGGCTTTTTGAGCAGCAAAGTAGTTGAACACCAGCTACACCATGCACGTCGGTATTCCCATCAGCCCCCGCACATAAAGCTGATGAGTCAGCTTGGATGTCTGACATCTGTGCAATTCTCCAAAGCTTTGGGGACGTGACGAAGATGGTGAGCGGCGATGACACCATAATCAGCATCATCATCTCACTTAAACAATCGCTGCTCACAATAAAAGAGTAGACTTTGCAGGCGGATCAAGTTAAAATGGAGCAAGAAACTATACTGGGTGATGATACACAGCCCCACCTCATCTCATCTTCTCAACGCGCTATAGACAGTACTACTCACTCCACCTTTATCCCGTCTGTTCGTGGATGGCGTGAAGATGAGGAGGAGAAGGAGGAGGACAACATGGACAGTCACTCTCTTGGTAGGGACAGTCTGGCTATTGGCAGTCTGGCTGAGTTTATGTTATGTTGCCTTTACCGTAACCCCCTGATAGCACACATTTGGGCCAGCATTAATTTCTGGTAGGTCACCAATCTAGATCCAGACTACAAGAACTTTACATCTCTCCTCCCCATACGGAGAGGTCTAATAAAATGTTGCAGTACCAGAAGGCCCTATTTGAAGAATTATTTTAAAAAATTCACATCTGACAATGCTTTCAGCAGAGGTCACAGGTCCTTGGACAACCAAGGAGTGGAGGCTAGGGAGACACACACCAGATGCAGCAGAGGCAGGGGAACATTCTCAGAGGTCTAGGACAGTTTTCTCAGACCATCCCAGCACCTAGGCCCTGATGCGCAGGGTACTCTAAGAAGGGGGGAAAATTTTTTGAAGATGATGAAGGACTACCTTGTGGATCGTACCAACATCCTCCGTGATTCCTCTGTACCCTACAACTATTGGGTATCCAAGCCAGACACGTGGCATGAACTGTATCTTCTACGCCTTGGAGGTTCTGGCCTGTCCTACCACTAGCGTTTTGTCCGAGCGGATTTTTAGTGTCGCCCGGGGTTTTATAACCAAAAGGCGCATCTACCTGTCAACTGAAAATGCTAAAAGGCTGACTCTAATCAAAATGAACAACAGCTAGATTGGGCTAGACTTCTGTACACAACTGGATGACAGCAGTGGATTATAAACTCAAATCCAGTGTTTTCTTTGGGTTTTTTTCTGGTCTATTCCCATTCACTCCTTCTTACCCAAACATGGGTATACGCATCAGGATTTTGACTTTTTTTGTGTTGTCCTCCTCCTCCACCACCATATCAACAGTGTGATCATGCTAGCCTCCCTACCCTCTGGGGGGCCGCCTGAAAAATGCTTGAGTTTCCCATTGCCTTCCATTATACTCGTTTACTCAGGTCTAGTAGCCGAGCATTATGATTCGCTCAACTCAAGTTACGAGTAACAAGTACTCTAACATTTTAGTGCACATTCATCACTAGTGACAACTAAAAATTAAACATTCCTGATCTTTGATGGAGAGAAGAGTTGGGAGGAGAAAACAATACTAGGAAGTTGAGGCAGCTTGATTTTTGCATATATTCCTTTGTTCATTATTTCTGTGATTGCCTCCATCCATCTTGTTCTTGGGTCTTCTCAAACAATATTGCTTCAGTCATGCTATTTTTTGATTAATGAATATTTACTTTCATTTAAAAAAACATAGCATTAGATTGTTTCTGGTTGTTTTCGAACTACACTAAAGTTTATACATTGAAAATTAAAGAGGTTATCCAGGCCTATTTTCATTTACATTGTACCTCAGAACGAACAGGCACTTAGCTGATAACTACCTATCTGTCATGCTTAGCACCAATTTCTGCTGCCACAAAGCTGACCCGCTCCTGCTGGTGACTCAGTGGCCTCAGGTGACACCATTTTGACAGAGCAGTGGCTTATCTTCTCTTCTGCTCTATTGATGGGAAGTGTTGATGGGAAGTGACTGGCAATGTCATTCTGATTGACAACATGCTGCCTAACTGCAGGAAGCCAGCTGTCAATGAGCATGACGTCTGAAGTCACATCCCGTAGACAGAGCAGCATGGAAGAGGAAGAGCTGCTTTGTTGATATGGAAAAGCTCAATGGCGGGCAAAAAATGTCATTGAATGCTCTGACCTGACACTAGGTACAACAGGACAAAATAGAATTCATAATCTTTCCCCCATCTCACTCAAACCCTCCACCAGACCTATCCATCAATGTCAATGGCTGCTCACTTTCCCCAGTCCAGCATGTTCGGTGCCTCGGGGTGATCCTCGACTCTGCCCTCTCTTTCAAGCCACATATCCAAACCCTAGCCTCCTCCTGCCGTCTCAAACTCAAAAATATTTCCCGGATTTGTGCTTTTCTTGACCATGACACCTCAAAAACACTAGTGCATGCCCTTATCTCCCCCCTCGACTAGTGCAACCTCCTACTCTCTGGCCTCCCCTCTAGCACTCTGGCACCACTCCAATCTGTCCTACATTCTGCTGCCCTACTAATTCACCTGTCTCCCCGTTATTCCCCAGCCTCTCCCCTATGCCAAGCCCTTCATTGGCTTCCTATCATCCAGAGGCTCCAGTTCAAAACCCTAATTATGACATACAAAGCCATCCACAACCTGTCTCCTCCATACATCTGTGACATGGTCTCCTGGTACTTACCCACATGCAACCTTCGATCCGCTCAAGATGTCCTTCTCTACTCTACTCTTATCTCTTCTTCCCACAACCGCATACAAGACTTCTCCCGTGCTTCCCCCATACTCTGGAATTCTCTACCCCTACACATCAGACTCTCACCTACCATGGAAACCTTCAAAAAGAACCTGAAGACCCACCTCTTCCGACAAGCCTATAACCTGTAGTGATCCTCAGTCTACTGAACCTTCCGCAGGACCAGCTCTACCCTCTCCCAGTGTATCCTCACTCATCACCTGTAGACTGTGAGCCCTTGCGGGCAGGGTCCTCTCTCCTTCTGTACTTATGTGTGTCTTGTATTGCTCATGTTTATTTGTACTTGTCTATATTTGCCATTTTCACTTGTAAAGCGCCATGGAATAAATGGCGCTATAAAAATGTATAATAATAATAATAACAGGTTTGTAGTTATCCTGCTTGTTAGTATGTAAGCCCATAGTAAAAGAAAAAAAAAGTCTTGAATAACTTCTTTAACCTTTTCATGACATGGCCAATTTCTGTTTTTTGCATTTTTCAAACATTGTTCTTAGAGCCATAACTTTTGAATTTTTCTGCCACACACATATGAGGGCTTCTTTTTTTTGTACGAGTTGTACTTTTGACTTACACGATTCATTTTACCGCATAGTGTACTGTAAAAGGGGAAAAAATTCCACGCGTGGAGAAATTATGAAAATAATGCAATTCTGACATTATTTTTTGGGAATTGTTTTTACTTGGTTTGAAAGACCAGCTCACCCACGTCTGACCTCACCGCACCTCAGACTCGGATCCGGCCCTGCCCTGGCCGCACAGCAATAATAAAAGAAGAAAATTAAAAACTTTTTTTTAATTTTCACTGTTCTTATCAGTACCCTTGGAGGACTTGAATCTGGTATTGTCTGATTGCTTGTGCTTTTAAGATCAATGACACAGTATAGCTGTAGATAGTAAAATTCTTGGCCTCCTTTGAAGCCCAGCCACAGGATGAGAGCTCCGTAATGATAAGCACGGAGATCTTCAGCAGACCTCCCACTGTCATAGCAACCCATCTGCGATACGCGATCACGGCACAGGACCGTGAAATAAGGTGCTCCCATGCCAGCGTATGTTCATGTTTTTATATTTATAATAATTATAATCAATTTTATGGCTCAAATCTGATTAACCAAATATTTCCCCTTTAATACAAATGGACGCTTCCTGTCTTATGCATAATTTTGAGAGCTAGTAATATTTTGTCAATCTGTGCTATGGCGACTTCTAGACCTTTTTCTCAAAAGTGCCTTTAATTGCCATGTTTCTTTCTAAATGTTAATTCCCACCACCCTCCATATAATTATGTGGGTGGATTTGATTTCCTAACTTTAAGATAATAATTCTATAAAAGACGAACAGGAGAATTGAGGTGGAGGAGTGGCCATTACTAAATCGAAGCAGTTGACTGGCCACAGAACATAGAAGTCACCTCAATAAACCTTTCTTCTTCATTGATACCTACACAAGCGGCCAATTTTCTGTGAATAGCATTTTTTTAAGCAAAGACATAACTTATGCACAAGGAAATCTGATCTAACTCACCATGACCATAGAGCCAATGGTTTGAGGTCAAATTTGAAACATCCTTTGTACCTTTCTGACTGGCAGGGTCTTGGAAGTCAGGATTAAACAAGCAATGGTATTTATGAATGATTAATTTACTGGTTGTATTTTTCTTTTGCTGATTTCATTTGTGTTTTGGGTTTTCTCCAGAAATGAAAAAATGTGCATTTATAACAGGTTCCAAATGGGTTTCTATCGACCCTATTTTTCCAGTTGAGTAAGGAATTCTACCTCATTGGTATGAAAGGGATATAGTGAAAATTTTTATCAGATGTCCATTAGTTCTACTTGCCCGCTTGATGCTCCCTGGTAAATGGTTGGGTCAAAAAAACAAGTTCATAATAATTGAAGGTTGCTATTCTTATTTTATTAATTGTAAACCAAATCTTAGATCCCATAAATGTTAACTTTTATTGGTTTGTCCACATATGTTCCTTGACTGTCAGAAAGATTTTTTAAGTAATGCAGGATATTTTGGAACACAGATAACGTCTTGTCTTCTTACATATGCAAAAAGTCTTGTTCTATGTAGAATACTTATCAATAGACGTCTGACCAATTCATTATATAAGGACCAAATGCAGGCTTGATTGGAACATTCCAAATTCCATCTTTATGTTCAACTTGGGATGGTTTATAAATGATCTAGGGAAGAGTTTTCCAATTTTATGCAAATAAGTCTTTATCATAATTTGTAAAGAAGTTATACAACTTCTGAATATTCTTTCTGTAAAATATTACAATTTGTGAGTCCTCAGTGGTTGATATCTTTTAATGGCTAACAGGAAAGATGGTAACAAGTTGCAAGCTTTCGAGATTACTTAGGTCTCTTCATGTTTTCACTTAGCCATTAAAAAGTATCAGCCACTGAGGACTCTCAAATTTTAATATTTTTCTTATCAACTGGTTAACACGGTACAAAGATATTTATTTTTCCTGTATTCTTTCTGTGTCATTTTCTCACTATTTTCAAAATATTTGTTTACTGCCGATGAAGGATAACATTTCTGTTTACATTCAGAGGCTACAAACCTTGAGTATTCCTAATCTTATCTTTAACGAAGAAGTGGATACAATTGTGTCCAGTCTAAGCAATGTTCTGTGAGTCGGGATTAATTGGTGTCACGGTCACGTCTGTCTGGACGCAGGGAGTACCGCAAGGCGAACCCATATGACACATGTGACCCTGGATACATCGCCTCCAGTTGGGCGAATTTAAATAATAAGACATGCAGCTGGATACACCGCCTCCAACTGGCGAATTTAGGTATTACACATATTTATACAATAGTCTGGAAACCCCGCCTCCAGTTAGGCAAATTTAAATAATAAAGGGGAACATGGGTAACATTAACAATGGAGGGCCCTGCGATACGCAATAGGGACGTAGAGACCTCCTGCACTCCCCTGAGCCAGAGTCCCTGCACTCCCAATGTTCCCTATGCCGGTTCCGCACCGGGCGACGCACAGGAACCTTAAAACCCTGACTCGCCCTGACCCTAAACCCTCACTAGGGAATTGGTCAGTGCAGAAACTAATCCCACGACTGCACTAAACACACACAAAGGAAAATGACAATACAGGGGGAACACCACTTAGCTTTGCTCTGTTGCATACGCTCCTAGCAACGGAGCCCACCACCTGCGTGCATCTTCTCCTCCACCCGGATCCATCACCATAACCGGATCCATCACCATAGTGCAGCCTTGGAGCAGAGTCCACCACCAGTTGCAGCTGCCCAGAAAACAGAGTCCCAAAGATGAGTCCAGCTTCTGCCAGCATGCTTGAGTCCAGTTTTCAGCAACCAAGTCCAGCATGCTGAGTGCAACTCTCACCATCGTTGCCACTCCACCAAGCCATGCAAGCTCCTCCTGCTGACACCATAAACTGCGACTCCACCACGCCATGCCAGCCCTCCATGCAGACTCCATAGCTGACTCAACCCCTCTGGCTGGGCTGCCCAGGACTCTCATTCAGCTCCTTCTTTCACCCAGGCTTCCTTGAGAATGACTAACTCACAATATCACCAAACGAACAAACACACCTGAACTCTTTTATAGAGCCTCACACTTGATTTGTAATTAAGTGCACATTAAACCAAAGAAACTAAAGTGCACTACCGCTCACCACCACCGGGGCAACTTAGAATGAACGACACCACATGTAATAATTCTAATGGCCACCGGGGGGCAATCAACCCACTTTGGCACCAAGCCAAAGGAAAAAAAGTTCACTTTGTCCATTTAACTTGTCAGATCCAGCCTGGATCATGACAGTTGGCTTCTGCAGCTGTGCTCAGCTCACAGAGCATTGCCTAGACTACACATTAGAGATGATCTAATAAACTGAATGGAAGTGAATATTACTTGAATTTTACAAAAAGACAGATATTTAGTAATTTGCCTCCGTGTGGATTCAACTGGTCACTATTTTAGTGAACAGCAAAAGGCCATCAAAAGGTTAAAAATAAATAAAATCCTTATACTCACAATACAAAATCAGCTATGGTGTAAGATGCTTACTGCCATACAAGAAACCCTCAGGGGTTAAATATCAATAGCTAGGAGGATTCCCCACTTCATCAAACATAACCTTTAATCAGTCATTATAAACCTGAGCCAACACAAAAACAGACATACTAGTGCTCGTGCAGATCAGTGCTCATTAAAAAATGGTTTGGTCTCACCACTAGTCACGGACATAGTAATCCTGGTCTGTTTTCAGATGTATCCTTCCGGGTGTTGGATCCTCACGGTGGAGCAGGACAGCATACGGGGAAAGGGATATAGGTATTCAATGTTCCCTATCCTCCCTGTCGTGCCTTTTTTTTGCTCACAAGGACAGGCCATAAGTGGACCCTATAGGTTTTTAATGACTGATTAAAGGTTATGTTTTATGAAGTGGGGAATCCTCCTAGCTATTGATATTATACTCACCTTACCATTAACCTCTCCGGACCCTCCGCTCGCCACCATTCCCCATCCGGACTTGGTCACCTGCTTTAACTATGGCTATGAACACTGAAATCACAGGACTCTTTCCGTAAGACCTGGAATTCTGACTCAGATGAGGCCCGGGACGGTTCTGCACATGCACACATAAGGTAACGATTAGTGAAGAGCAAGCATGCTCGCCACTATTTGGTGCTCGCCCCAGCATCGCAGTGCTTGTGATGCTCGGCGCTCAAAAGTATTAAAGGGGATGCTCGGCTGGAGCTTGGGTCCCTGCCCTGCTTGTTTGGCACTCTTTAGAGAGCAAAAGAACATTTAGGGATTGTCTGCCACACACTGTAATGCCGCAGCCATGTTGGTTGTGGTATTACAGTGATTGGCTGGCCTCACAGCATCAGCTGGGCTATTTAAGACCTGGCACCGCCATGCTCTTCACATGCTGTGTCTGTGTGTGTGGCTGTGTGCAGGTGTCTGCATGTGTGTGCGGCTGTGTGCAGGTGTCTGCATGTGTGCGGCTGTGTGCAGTTGTCTGTGTGCGTGTGTGCGTGTGTCTGCAGGTGTGTGCGGGTGTCTGTGTGTGCAGTAATGCTACCGCCGGGAATGTCGGTCACAGCGCTGCGGGATCATGCTGTCAGATGTCAGCATGATTCCGCAAACACCCACACACACTTACAGACACACACACACACACACAGACACCCGCACACACCCACAGACACCCGCACACACAGACAACCGCACACACACACAGACTCCCGCACACAAAGACAGCTGAAGATAGACACACATATTCTCCGCTAAATTTCAAAACGCAACATTATTCACAGCAGTGACCTGGGAGTCAGAAATGCTTCCAGTTGTCTTCCCCTTGCTGTTCCCATGTAATTTGAGCACTTTTCCCATAGATTTCCGCAGTTTTTAGACACTCAAAAGACCTCTGGGTGGGGGAGGTCACCGCAAAAAAGCTCGGGTTTCCCATAGACTTACATTGGGCTCGTTGTTCGAATCGAGCACCCAAGCATTCCAATTTGCTCGACCCGAGCAACGAGCACCCGAGCATTTTAGCGCTCTCTCATCACTAGTAACGATGTCTCCTTAAAAACTAAAAAACTGAAACTCAAAGGGGAAACTTTATAGAGTGCCATTTCTTACACCAGTCTTAAACAGAAGCAATAGGTGCAAAGTATAGATATTTGGGCATAAAATATAGTAAATTTGTAGGGCCATAATTGCCCAATCTCTCTCACTTAACCCCACCACTTTAAAAAACAGTGAAAACAGTATATAATTTTTTTTTTTTAAAGTGTTCCAAATGGACATGCAACAAAATTTTAGTCTTTTTTTCAACCAGAAATCAATCTCACACTTTATTATAAACTTACATTTATATAAAAGACATTTGAAAAAACATGAAAGGTTTCCTCCAAAAGTAGCGCAAATCTTAAATGAGGCAGAGCTGCAATATCAAGCACAAGAGTGAACACTATTAGCAAGATTATTTTTTGGATTTTAAACCATTTTAATATCTTTTGAAATCTGACAATCCCTCTTTTAACAACTTTTGGGGATTGCTTAAAACATACCTAAGGGAATAACTATCTCTGTGACCTTGACAGGCTTGAGTGGGATGGCTAATCAGAAGCTAAACAGAAGCCAGCAACTGAAAACGTGCCAGTCACAAGCGGTGCATGGCAGTGATGTCATGCTTTGCCCATACTGGCAACCTGAAGTTGGCTACAGAAAAGGGTGCCTCAAGTCATGAAAGCAGAGGAACGTAAAAATAATAATTTATTTTACATTATACTAGGAAAGAACCCAGGATGAGGGACATTTTATCAGGATCGGGGGTCATTCTACCAGATAGTGGCTCAGGATGGAGGACATTATATCAGGATGGAGGTTATAATACCATAATGGACTGGCATTTCCAAGCCTTGTCTTTGGCTGCTGGGCATGCATGAATTGGCCAAATAATGTGCTAAACATCTCAGTTTTTCCTATTATCCAGAAGCAGTATTGCTATTCATATTTCATATATTTCATATTGACGTGCTTTAGCACTATAGAGTGCAACTTTTTGTCGTTTATAATGCCAGAATGGGGCCTAAGATGTGGGTTATTATACCAGGAAGGGGCACAGGATGGAGGACAGTATACCAAGATATAGGACATTGTTAAAGGATTTGTGATATTATACCAGGAAGGGGCCAAGGAAAGGGAACATTGTTATAGGAAAGGCCCAGGATGGGTGACATTATTCCAGGAAAGGGCCAAAGATAGGAATCATTGTTATAGCAAAGGGCCAGGATGGGAGACATTATTACAGTAAGGCTAAGTTCACACGTACCGGAACTCTCGCGGAAATTACCGCGAGCATTCCGGAATTCCATTCCACGGGAAAATCGCATTTTAAATTCCCGCGATTTTCCCGTGGAAAAACTAGCATTTTGCAAGCGTAATTAGCTTGCAAAATGCTAGCGTTTTCCAAGCGATCTGTAGCATCGCTTGGAGAACTGATTGACAGGTTGGTCACACTCATCAAACATAGTGTTTGACAAGTGTGACCAACTTTTTACTACTGAGGCCGCCTATGCAGCATCAATAGTAAAAGATAGAATGTAAAAAAATAAAAAATGGTGTTATTCTTACCTTCTGACGTCCCGTGCAGCGTTCCCAGTAATCCTTTGCGAAAATGCTCGCGATGTTGTACGTTCTCGCGGCATTGCAACGTCTTGCGGTCATTCGCGATGACGTCGCGTGAATGACCGCGAGACTTCGCGATCCCGCGAGAACGGACGCCATCGCGGGCATTTTCACAAAGGATTACTGGGAACGAGAGCGTGGAGAAAGGCGGGAAGGCTGCGCGGGACGCCGGAAGGTGAGAATAACAATATTTTTTATTTTTTTTAATTCTATTTTTTACAGGGATATGGTACCCAAAGCCCGGAGGACAGTCTCCTCTCCTCCGGACTGTGGGTACCATCCGCAAATGTTCTGCTTACTTTCCGCATGGTGTGCACAGCCACATGTGGGAAGTAAGCGGAACAATGCATTCCTATGGGTGCGGGATCGCCGCGATTCCGCAAAATTAATGAGCATGCTGCAGTTTTTACCGCAAAGCGATTCCGCAGCGGTAAAAACCGCAGCATTAGCACAGCATTGCGTAATCCCATAGGAATGCATGGAATGCTTATTTTTCCCGTTTTTGCTGCTAAATTGCGCGGTTAAAACCGCCGCGGAAACGCAAAAAAAATGCAACATGTGTACTCAGCCTAAGGGGCCCAGGACAGGGTAAATTAAACCAAAAAGTAGCCCAGGATGGGGGACATTATTACTGGAATAGGCTCAGGATGGGGGACATCATATCAGAAATTGTTAATCAAATCAATCAAATCAAATCAAATTTATTATCGCCAAGTACATATTACATATATACAAGGAATTCTTTGTGGCAAAGAGGCAACATAATATATAACAACAGATACAACAAGTAACATCTAACAAGACAGATACAGTATATAGTCTACACATGACGATTTAATTGTTGAACAGAGAGTGGATAGAAGCTGTTCATATGGCGGTTGGTGCTGCATTTGGGGACTCTGAAGCGACGTCCTGAAGGGAGTAGTTGGAATGAGGAGTGTCCCGGGTGAGAGGGATCGGATGAAATTTTCAATGCGTGGGATCGAATACTCTTATCATAAAGATCCTGGATTTTAGGCAGGGGGGAACCTATAATTCTCTCTGCTGTTCTGAAAGTCCTTTGTAAGCGGAGTTTGTCATGCGCAGTGGCTCCCCCATACCAGACTATCAGAGAGGAACAAATCACAGATCTGATGACAGCATTAAAGAATAAGATCAGCAGATTCTTAGACAAACCATATCTTTTCAGCTGACGCAGGAAGAACATCCTCTGTTGTGCTTTTCTTATAACAGCATCCACGTTTTTCCCCCATTTAAGATCATGAGAAATGATAACACCAAGGAATTTGGTCTCTGTGACCCTAAGAACCACTTCGTCATGGATGTAGATTGGAAGTATCTCATGTTGATCTTTCCTAAAATCCACAACCATCTCAGCAGTTTTTTTAGTGTTGAGTACAAGATTATTGGCTTTACACCAGTCACATATTCTTTCCACCTCACTCCGATACAAGTCTTCAGCATTTCCCCTGATGAGACCAATCAGTGTCATATCATCGGCAAATTTCAAGATTTTTACTGAGTCTGCTGAAGAGATGCAATCATTCGTATAGAGAGAAAACAGTAACAGGGATTAATCAAATTAATGTCCCATTAGTATCAATACACCTATAGGGTAACACTTCCAGTACAAGTCTAACCAAAGTCTAACACTCTGAGTGTTATTTCCCTCATGTTTCTTTTAAAACTAGGACTGGGGACACTATTACATGAGGTGAACTTACATGTCATTATAAGATCTAGAATGCTACAAGGGCCCATACATCTGACCAACATGCAGGTGAGGACACATGTCTAAATTTTGCATCAGGGCCCATTGAACTCTAATTGCGCCACTAAACATGCCGACCAATATTTGATAATGGAGATTCATAAAAGATATGTATTAAGCAAAGTCCAAACCAGACCCCCCTAAAAAAATGCAAACTCCCAGAATGAATCACTAAATAAATACGGACCCTGGACACTACTTGCTAAACAAGTAGGGCTCCAAGTATGGAGTGAAAAGGGCTAAATTAGCGAAGAGGTATCTTGTCGCAATGTAGGGTGCCTACGAGAGTTTTCTGCTTTTCGGGGAAATGAGTGAGGTTTGTCTTTTCCTGGTGTCTCCAAGACATTCGGAGAGAATTGGAAATTTTGCCTTCAAATGTAGCACAAATACCAATCAACAAAAACCTCTTCAGGTGGCATGGGGCAGCTTTTACCATTTTCTATTTTTAATATACAGAATTTTATAATTTCAGATCACAAAAAAATACTTTGGTTTAGCAGTATTTAAAGGATTGTACTTTTAATAGTGCGATATGTTGGGATTTAAAGTTCCCCAGGAGCTGCTTAATCCAGATAAGTAACCAAGCAAGTTAGCATTGATAATATGCAGAAGGCAAAGATTTGTCTGTACTAGTGCAAGCATTTATGATAGGATTATACACCTCTCTGAAAAGGCAGCGTTTAGGCTGGTAACAATTCATTTAAGCAGAGGAAATAGGTTGATCCAGTGAAAAATCCGATTTAACGTTATAGGGTCAGAAAGTTATGTCGGCCCTTTAAGGCAAACTGGTGTTTTCTGTTTAGACAAAGGAAGAAGATTAAGAAGTTTGATAGTTTGATGAAAGTATCTTGTTGTCTTAGCATTGGAAGCAATATTTAATACAGGCGCTCAGTAACAATATAGGGGAAATTCTTATAATCCGGCATCTGAGAATTCAGCTTGGTCCAGAAGCAGCAGACTGAGCAAAAGATGATTAGCTTGATTTTTTGCTACCTTCCGAGAAGTTCTCTACTTTACAAGGGAATTTTATACACTTTTCTATAACTATTTGATAATGCAGTATGATAAAAGCAGAGAAAAAAGACTTCCTGTTTCTACACAGAGAAGAAAAAAGAGAAGCATTAACTAGGTAGAAAGGCAAAATGAGAAATTGCACGTACAAAGTGCCATATAATATTCGCCCCATTCAAAAAAAAATCAAATATACACATATTTGATATCGCTGCATTCAGAATCGCCCGATGTATCAACATAAAAAAAATCCCGATCACTAAACTACATAGAGAGAAAAAAAATTCCAAATGCCAAAAATAGGTTTTTTTGGTCGCCACTACATTGCAATAAAAAGCAATAACGGCGATGAAAACATTGTATCTATATCAAAATTGTATCAATAAAAATGTCAGCTCGGCGTGCAAAAAATAAGACCTCACTCAGCCCCAGATCATGAAAAATGGAGGCTCTACTTGGAAAATAGTGCCATTTTTTTTTTTACAAATTATGGATTTTTTTTTACCAGTAAATAAAAAAGAACCTAGACATGTTTGGTGTCTGTGAACTCATAATGATCTGGAGAATCATAATGGCAGGTCAGTTTTAGCATTTAGTGAACATGGTAAAACAATATTAATAATTAGTGTTGAGTGATACCACCCGATATTGAAAAATATCGGATCGGATTGGATCGGCCGATATGAAAAAAGTATCGGGTATCGCCGATTCCGATCTCGGCAGTCCCATTCAAGTCAATTCAACAGAAATATCGGAATTAAAAAAAACCCTTTCTTTCCTTGTAGTTTAATTCTACATGAAGAAAAACAACTAAGAATAATGTAGAATGTATTGGGGGAGGTGGAGGAGACATTAAAGGCATAGAGGTTTAGCCCAATCAAATGGAGTAGCAGGAATAAATTTTTTTTTAAAGATGTTCGGAGTTACAAAGATATTGACTATGTTAACCTTTTGTATATTTTGTTAGATATGTATGTTTCACTACTTCCATGCTCTTCACCTTCTTTTTTACTTCTCCAACACTTTCTCCTTCATCATCCTCAGCAGCAGCATCATTTTCATCAACTTCTTCTTCACCTTATTCATCTTCTTCTTCTTCACCTTCTTCCTATTATTCTTTTTTTTTACATTCTTCATCTTCTTCCTATTATTCTTTTTTTGTACATTCTTCATATTCTTCTTATTCATCTTCTTCCTATTCTTCTTCTTCATCATATTCTTATTTGTGACAGGCATTCCTGTAGTTGTTATCTATAAAAGTTTGAAGATTACACCTTCCGTTCTGCCTGTCACAAAAGATTTACAACAGGATTTGTCCGCGTTCAGTTTGGCCAGCAGCAGCAGGCATTTTCCAGGGGCACCACGAGGAGGAACGGACTCACCCCCATACACTGCTTAGTCTTCTTCTGCTTAGAATTTAGATAATATATTTTGCTCTGACTTTTAGTCTTATGCTTAATGTTCTTCTGCTTTTGGTCCTTCTGCTTTTTGTTCTTCTGCTTCTTGGTCTTCTGTCTCTTGTTGTTCTGCATCTTGGTGGTTGTCTTCATGTTCTTTGTCATCTTGGTCAACTTCTTCAGGGTCATCTTTTTGGTCTTCTTCGGTGTGGTCTTCAGGGTCGTCGTCTTCAGGGTCGTCGTCAGGGAGATCCAGAGTGAGAACCAAAAACCATTTCCACAAGCGTGAACTTTGAAAAGTAGCAGAAGGTACAAGAAGGCTGAGGAACCGCCGAGAACCAGCTGATGGTACTGGAACCCAGAAGGGCAGCAGAAGGATCAAGAGCCAATGGCACAACCGTGGACCAGCTGACAGTGCTGGAACACGGTTACTAAGCAGGAGGTACCTGTGCTACAAAGCACTACCAAGGACCAGCAGACGTTGCTGTAACTCGGATACCAAGAAGGAGGCACCTAGACCAAAGGCACTGCCGAGAACCAGCTGACGGTGCTTGAACCCGGATGGGTAGCAGAAGCTACAAGAGTCAATGGAACTACCGAGAACCAGCTGATGGTGCTGGTACCCAGAGTGGCAGCAGAAGGAACAAGAGCCAATGGCACAACCGTGGACCAGCTGACAGTGCTGGAACACGGTTACTAAGCAGGAGGTACCTGTGCTACAAAGCAGTACCAAGGACCAGCAGACGTTGCGGGAACTCGGATACCGAGAAGGAGGCACCTAGGCCAAAGGCACTGCTGAGAACCAGCTGACGGTGCTGGAACCCGGATGGGTAGTAGAAGCTACAAGAGTCAATGGAACTACCGAGAACCACCTGACGGTGCTGGTACCCAGAGTGGCAGCAGAAGGAACAAGAGCCAATGGTGCAACCGTGGACCAGCTGACAGTGCTGGAAAACGGTTCCTAAGCAGGAGGCACCTGTGCTACAAAGCACTATCAAGGACCAGCAGACGTTGCTGTAACTTGGATACCGAGAAGGAGGCGCCTAGGCCAAAGGCACTGCCGAGAACCAGCTGACGGTGCTGGAACCCGGATGGGTAGCAGAAGCTACCCCTGAAAAACAACGTTGCAAGGCCACGAGCCGGCCGCAGTTACCGAAACCCACAGTCCTACAGGAGGTGCTTGTCCTATTGGCACTACGGAACCAGTCTTTATTACCAGAACCCACAGCCCACATAGGAAGCACCTAAACTGCAGGCACCATAGACTTGGCTAACCTGACCGCAACACGACAGGACTATGTATTGGTGGCAAAGTTACGTTGACACTACCCGGAAACAGCAGGCATGCTGGAACCAGGTTGGGCAGGAGGGAGTACCCGTGCCAAAGACACTGCCAAGGACCAGCTGACGGTGCTGGAACCCGGATGGGTAGCAGAAGCTACAAAAGTCAATGGAACTACCGAGAACCAGCTGACGGTGCTGGCACCCAGAGTGGCAGCAGAAGGAACAAGAGCCAATGGCACAACCTTGGACCAGCTGACGATGCTGGAACACGGTTACTAAGCAGGAGGTACCTGTGCTACAAAGCACTACCAAGGACCAGCAGAAGTTGCTGTAACTCGGATACCGAGAAGGAGGCACCTAGGCCAAAGGCACTGCCGAGAACCAGCAGACGGTGCTGGAACCCAGTTAGGTAGCAGATAGTGTTGAGCATTCCGATACTGCAAATATCGGGTATCAGCCGATATTCGCTGTATCGGAATTCCGATACCGAGTACCGATATTTTTTCAATATCGGATATCGGAATTGTAAGTTCCCATAATGCAATGAGCCACTGTTGTGGCTCTGATTGGCTGCCGAAATGATGTCATCATGATGCGCAGTCTGTGCGCATCATGATGCGCCGTCAGTTCGGGCCTTCTGGGGGGTCTGTACCGGCCTGCCCGGGTGTCTGTGCCGGCCTGCCCGGGGGTCTGTACCGGCCTGCCGGGGGGTCTGTACCGGCCTGCCCGGGGGTCTGTACCGGCCTGCCCGGGGGTCTGTGCCGACTGTCCGGGGGTCTGTGCCGACTGCCGGGGGTCTGTACCGGCCTGCCGGGGGGCAGTGCCGGCCTGCCGGTGGTCTGTGCCGACTGTCCGGGGGTCTGTGCAGGCTGCGGGGTCTGTGCAGGCATCGTCCGATGGGACTACAAGTCCCATCGGGCTATGCCTGCTACAATGACAGTGATTGACACATTAGCCAATGATGGGACAGTAGTAGTCCCATCATCCGGCTAATGTGTTGAATGTAAAAAATACATACTACATACATACTACATACATGCAACATACATACTACATACATGCTACATACATACTACATATATACTACATACATACTACATATATACTACATGCATGCAACATACATATATACTACATATATACTACATGCAACATGCATACTACATATATACCACATGCATGCAACATGCTTACTACATATATACCACATATATACTGCATGCATACTACATATATACCACATGCATGCAACATACATACTACATATATACCACATGCATGCAACATACATACTACATATATACTACATGCATGCAACATACATATATACTACATATATACTACATGCATGCAACATACATACTACATATATACTACATGCATGCAACATACATATATACTACATATATACTACATGCAACATGCATACTACATATATACTACATGCATGCAACATGCATACTACATATATACCACATATATACTACATGCATGCAACATACATATATACTACATGCAACATGCATACTGCATATATACCAAATGCTTGCAACATGCATACTACATATATACTACATGCATACTACATATATACCACATGCATGCAACATGCATACTACATATATACCACATGCATGCAACATATATACTACATGCATGCAACATACATATATACTACATATATACTACATATATACTACATGCATGCAACATGCATACTACATATATACCACATATATACTACATTCATGCAACATACATATATACTACATGCAACATGCATGCTACATATATACAACATGCATACTACATATATACCACATACATACTGCATGCATACTACATATACCACATGCATGCAACATGCATACTACATATATACCACATATATACTACATGCATACTACATACATACTACATATATACTACATGCATACTACATATATACTACATGCAACATGCATACTACATATATACCACATGCATGCAACATGCATGCTACATATATACCACATATATACTACATGCATGCAACATACATACTACATACATACTACATATATACTACATGCATACTACATATATACCACATGCATGCAACATACATATATACAACATATATACTACATGCATGCAACATGCATACTACATATATACCACATATATACTACATGCATGCAACATACATATATACTACATGCAACATACATACTACATATATACCACATGCATGCAACATGCATACTACATATATACTACATATATACTACATGCATGCAACATACATATATACTACATATATACTACATGCATGCAACATACATATATACTACATGCATGCAACATACATACATACTACATTTATACCACATGCATGCAACATACATATATACTACATACAATACATTCATACAATATATACAAATAGACATACAGTACATATAACATAGAGTACATACTCACCATCACTTGTCACTTTGATCCCCGAAGCCATTGTCATCTGAGGAATAAATATTAAAATAACAAACCACCAATATACTTATCCCTGATCCGCAGAAGTCCACGAGTGTCCCACGACGATCTTGTGTGGAGAACAGCAGCATCAGCTGATGCTACCATTCTCTACGTGCCCCAGGAATCTAGTGTCAGGAGGTAGGTATCCTTCCGCACTGTATTCCTCCGCCACTGTAAAAAAAAGTCCCTAGTCTCACTTTATGGCAAAAGCTGCGTGGGAAATTTCTCACACAGCAATGCCATAAAGTGAGACTAGGGACTTTTTTTTACAGTGGCGGATGAATACAGTGCGGAAGGATACCTACCTCCCGTCATTGGATTCCTGGAGCCCGTAGAGAATGGTAGCATCAGCTGATGCTGCTGTTCTCCACACAAGATCATCGTGGGACACTCGTGGACTTCTGCGGATCAGGGGTAAGTATATTGGTGGTTTGTTATTTTAATATTTATTCCTCAGATGACAATGGCTTCGGGGATCAAAGTGACAAGTGATGGTGAGTATGTACTCTATGTTATATGTACTGTATGTCTATATGTAGTATGCATGATGCATGCATGTGGTATATATGTAGTATGCATGTTGCATGTAGTAAATATGTATGTTGCATGCATGTAGTATATATGTGGTATATATGTAGTATGCATGTTGCATGCATGTAGTATATATGTTGCATGTAGTATATATGTAGTATATATGTATGTTGCATGCATGTAGTATATATGTAGTATGTATGTTGCATGTAGTATATATGTAGTATATATGTAGTAGGCATGTTGCATGCATGTAGTATATATGTTGCATGTATGCATGTTGCATGCATGTAGTATATATGTGGTATATATGTAGTATGCATGTAGTATATATGTATGTTGCATGCATGTAGTATATATGTTATATATATGTATGTTGCATGCATGTAGTATATATGTGGTATATATGTAGTATGTATGTTGCATGCATATAGTATATATGTAGTATGCATGTTGCATGTAGTATATATGTATGTTGCATGCATGTAGTATATATGTGGTATATATGTAGTATGCATGTGCATGCATGTGGTATATATGTATGTTGCATGCATGTAGTTTATATGTAGTATGCATATTGCATGCATGTAGTATATATGTTGTATATATGTATGTTGCATGCATGTGGTATATATGTAGTATGCATGTAGTATATATGTAGTATGTATGTAGTATGTATGTATGTTGCATGCATGTAGTATATATGTAGTATGTATGTTGCATGTAGTATATATGTAGTATATATGTATGTTGCATGCATGTAGTATATATGTAGTATATATGCAGTATGCATGTTGCATGTAGTAAATATGTATGTTGCATGCATGTAGTATATGTGGTATATATGTAGTATGCATGTTGCATGCATGTAACATATATTTATGTTGCATGCATGTAGTATATATGTTGTATATATGTAGTATGCATGTTGCATGCATGTAGTATATATGTAGTATGCATGTTGCATGTAGTATATATGTATGTTGCATGCATGTAGTATATATGTGGTATATATGTATGTTGCATGCATGTAGTATATATGTTGTATATATGTATGTTGCATGCATGTGGTATATATGTAGTATGCATGTAGTATATATGTGGTATATATGTAGTATGTATGTTGCATGCATGTAGTATGCATGTTGCATGCATTTAGTATACATGTAGTATATATGTAGTACCTATGTTGCATGTGGTATATATGTAGTATATATGTATGTTGCATGCATGTAGTATATATATGGTATATATGTAGTATGCATGTTGCATGCATGTAGTATATATGTTGTATATATGTATGTTGTGTGCACATGGTATATATGTAGTATGCATGTTGCATGTAGTATATATGTAGTATTTATGTATGTTGCATGCATGTAGTATATATGTGGTATATATGTATGTTGCATGCATGTGGTATATATGTAGTATGCATGTAGTATATATGTGGTATATATGTAGTATGTATGTTGCATGCATGTAGTATGCATGTTGCATGCATTTAGTATACATGTAGTATATATGTAGTATCTATGTTGCATGTGGTATATATGTAGTATGTATGTATGTTGCATGCATGTAGTATATATGTAGTATGTATGTTGTATGCATGTAGTATATATGTAGTATGTATGTAGTATGTATGTATGTTGCATGCATGTAGTATATATGTAGTATGAATGTTGCATGTAGTATATATGTATGTTGCATGCATGTAGTATATATGTGGTATATATGTAGTATGCATGTTGCATGCATGTAGTATATATGTTGTATATATGTATGTTGCATGCATGTGGTATATATGTAGTATGCATGTAGTATATATGTAGTACATATGTATGTTGCATGCATGTAGTATATATGTAGTATGTATGTTGCATGCATGTAGTATATATGTAGTATGTATGTTGCATGCATGTAGTATATATGTAGTATGTATGTTGCATGCATGTAGTATATATGTAGCATGTATGTAGTATGTATGTAGTAATGTAGTATGTATGTTGCATGCATGTAGTATGTATGTAGTATGTATGTAGTATGTTTTTTTTTTTTTTTTTACATTCAACACATTAGCCGGATGATGGGACTACTACTGTCCCATCATTGGCTAATGTGTCAATCACCGTCATGGTATCAGGCATTGCCCGATGGGACTTGTAGTCCCATCGGACGATCCTGCACAGACCCCCGCAGCCTAGACAGACCCCTGGACAGTCGGTACAGACCACCGGCAGGCCGGCACAGCCCCCCGGCTGGCCGGTACAGACCCCCGCAGCCTGCACAGACCCCCGGACAGTCGGTACAGACTTCCGGCAGGCCGGCACAGCCCCCCGGCAGGCCGGTACAGACCCCCGGCAGTACGCACAGACCCCCGGGCAGTCGGCACAGACCCCCGGAAAGTCGGCACAGACCCCCGGAAGGTCCATACACAACCTCGAGAGGCTGTACAAGGACAGAAAAGGGTTTTTCTTATTCCGATACCGGAAGTCCCATAGACTTGAATGGGACTTCCGGTATCGGAATCGGCGATACCTGATACTTTTTTCGTATCAGGCCGATACCATCGGATCTGATATTTTAGGGTATCGGATGGTATCGCTCAACACTAGTAGCAGAAGCTACCCCTGAAAAACAATGTTGCAAGGCCGCGAGCTGGCCGCAGTTACCGAAATCCACAGTCCTACAGGGGGTGCTTGTCCTATTGGCACTACGGAACCAGCCTTTATTACCAGAACCCGCAGCCCACATAGGAAGCACCTAAACTGCAGGCCCAATAGACTCGGCTAACCCGACCGCAACACGACAGGACTATGTATTGGTGGCAAAGTGACACTGACACTACCCGGAAACAGCAGGCGTGCTGGAACCAGGTGGGGCAGGAGGGAGTACCCGTGCCAAAGACACTGCCGAGGACCAGCTGACGGTGCTGGAACCCGGATGGGTAGCAGAAGCTACAAGAGTCAATGGAACTACCGAGAACCAGCTGACGGTGCTGGTACCCAGAGTGGCAGCAGAAGGAAAAAGAGCCAATGGCACAACCGTGGACCAGCTGACAGTGCTGGAACACGGTTACTAAGCAGGAGGTACCTGTGCTACAAAGCACTACCAAGGACCAGCAGACGTTGCTGGAACTCGGATACCGAGAAGGAGGCACCTAGGCCAAAGGCACTGCCAAGAACCAGCTGACGGTGCTGGAACCCGGATGGATAGCAGAAGCTACCCCTGAAAAACAGCGTTGCAAGGCCGCGAGCTGGTCGCAGTTACCGAAACCCACAGTCCTACAGGGGGTGCTTGTCCTATTGGCACTACGGAACCAGCCTTTATTACCAGAACCCACAGCCCACATAGGAAGCACCTAAACTGCAGGCACCATAGACTCGGCTAACCCGACCGCAACACGACAGGACTATGCATTGGTGGCAAAGTGATGTTGACACTACCTGGAAACAGCAGGCGTGCTGGAACCAGGTTGGGCAGGAGGGAGTACCCGTGCCAAAGACACTGCCGAGGACCAGCTCACGGTGCTGGAACCCGGATGGGTAGCAGAAGCTACAAGAGTCAATGGAACTACCGAGAACCAGCTGATGGTGCTGGTACCCAGAGTGGCAGCAGAAGGAACAAGAGCCAATGGCACAACCGTGGACCAGCTGACGGTGCTGGAACACGGTTACTAAGCAGGAGGTACCTGTGCTACAAAGCACTACCAAGGACCAGCAGACGTTGCTGGAACTCGGATACCAAGAAGGAGGCACCTAGGCCAAAGGCACTGCCGAGAACCAGCTGACGGTGCTGGAAGCCGGATGGGTAGCAGAAGCTACCCCTAAAAAACAACGTTGCAAGGCCGCGAGCCGGCCGCAGTTACCGAAACCCACAGTCCTACAGGGGGTGCTTGTCCTATTGGCACTACGGAACCAGCAATTATTACCAGAACCCGCAGCCCACATAGGAAGCACCTAAACTGCAGGCACCATAGACTCGGCTAACCCGACCGCAACACGACAGGACTATGTATTTGTGGCAAAGTGACGTTGACACTACACGGAAAGAGCAGGCGTGCTGAAACCAGGCTGGGCAGGAGGGAGTACCCGTGCCAAAGACACTGCCGAGGACCAGCAACTGGCGATGTTGGAGCCCAGGGTCAATCATGCAGCAGGCTGAGGCCTACTTGGAGCGAGTACAAAGTAAGATGTAGTGTGATTTTGGAGGCAGTAGGAGACTTTGTCGTCCACACAGCAGGGGAGCAGCTGGCGTTACTGAAGCCCACTAACACTGGAGCATGTGTTTTTCTCTGTGCAGACGGCATTTCCGACCAACAACTGGCTGTGTTGAAGCCCAGGATCAATCATGGAGCAGGCTGAGGCCTACTTGAAGCAAGTTTTATATCGGTTGTACACTACTACTTATTGTAACCGTGCTCCACTTAGGCCTCTGGCTCCACTGTCTCTAGTATTTCCTCTGGCCTCCAACCCCGCCAGTTGCTGCTCAAAAGTGGCGTCTGCACAATCCACACTTGTTCCTGGGTTACAGGGGCTCAGTCACGTCAGTTGATCCCCTGATGTGTATCCGGCAAGGTCTCCTGCTCTGTCCACATTCCCACTACTAGTAATGGGAATGTGGACAGAGCAGGAGACATTGCCGGAGACACATCAGGGGATCAACTGACGTGACTGAGCCCCAGTAACACAGGAACAAGTGTGGATTGTGCAGACACCACTTCGGAGCAGCAACTGGCGAGGTTGGAGGCCAGGGGAAATACTAGAGACAGTGGAGCCAGAGGCCTAAGTGGAGCACGGTTAAAAATCAGTAGTAGTGTGACTGTGTAGGCAGCAGGAGACTTTGCCATCCACACAGCAGGGGAGCAGCTGGCGTTACTGAACCCCAATGACACAGGAGCTAGTGTTTCTCTCTGTGCGGACGGCACTTCCAAGCAACAACTGGCTGTGCTGAAGCCCAGGATCAATCATGGAGCAGGCTGAGGCCTACTTGGAGTGAGTAGAAAGTAAGATGTAGTGTGATTTTGGAGGCAGCAGGAGACTTTGTCGTCCACACAGCAGGGGAACAGCTGACATTACTGAACCCCACTAACACAGAAGCTAGTGTGTTTTTCTCTGTGTAGACGGCACTTCTGAACACAATCTGGCGTTGTTGGAGCCCAGAATCAAGCATGGAGCAGGCTGAGGCCTGATGGTTTGTGAATGTGGAGGCAGCAGGAGACTTTGTCGTCCACACAGCAGGGGAACAGCTGACGTTACTGAACCCCACTAACACAGAAGCTAGTGTGTTTTTCTCTGTGAAGACGGCACTTCTGAACACCAACTGGCGTTGTTGGAGCCCAAGATGAAGCATGGAGCAGGCTGAGGCCTGATGGTTTTTGAATGTGGAGGCAGCAGGAGACTTTGTCATCCACACAGCAGGGGAACAGCTGACGTTACTGAACCCCACTAACACAGAAGCTAGTGTGTTTTTCCTCTGTGAAGACGGCACTTCTGAACACCAACTGGCATTGTTGGAGCCTAGGATCAAGCATGGAGCAAGCTGAGGCCTGATGGTTTTTGAATATGGAGGCAGCTGGAGACTTTGTCGTCCACATAGCAGGGGAACAGCTGACGTTACTGAACCCCACTAACACAGAAGCTAGTGTGTTTTTCTCTGTGAAGACGGCATTTCTGAACACCAACTGGCATTGTTGGAGCCCAGGATCAAGCATGGAGCAGGCTGAGGCCTGATGGTTTGTGAATGTGGAGGCAGCAGGAGACTTTGTCGTCCACACAGCAGGGGAACAGCTGACATTACTGAACCCCACTAACACAGAAGCTAGTGTGTTTTTCTCTGTGAAGACGGCACTTCTGAACACCAACTGGCGTTGTTGGAGCTCAGGATCAAGCATGGAGCATGCTGAGGCCTGATGGTTTGTGAATGTGGAGGCAGCAGGAGACTTTGTCGTCCACACAGCAGGGGAACAGCTGACGTTACTGAACCCCACTAACACAGAAGCTAGTGTGTTTTTCTCTGTGAAGACGGCACTTCTGAACACCAACTGGCGTTGTTGGAGCCCAGGATCAAGCATGGAGCAGGCTGAGGCCTGATGGTTTGTGAATGTGGAGGCAGCAGGAGACTTTGTCGTCCACACAGAAGGGGAACAGCTGACGTTACTGAACCCCACTAACACAGGAGCTAGTGTGTTTTTCTCTGTGAAGACAGCACATCTGAACACCAACTGGCGTTGCTGGAGCCCAGGATCAAGCATGGAGCAGGCTGAGGCCTGATGGTTTTTGAATGTGGAGGCAGCAGGAGACTTTGTCGTCCACACAGCAGGGGAACAGCTGACGTTACTGAACCCCACTAACACAGAAGATAGTGTGTTTTTCTCTGTGAAGACGGCACTTCTGAACACCAACTAGCGTTGTTGGAGCCTAGGATCAAGCATGGAGCAGGCTGAGGTCTGATGGTTTTTGAATGTGTAGGCAGCAGGAGACATTGTCGTCCACACAGCAGGGGAACAGCAGACGTTACTGAACCCCACTAACACAGGAGCTAGTGTTTTTCTCTGTGCGGACAGCACTTCTGAGCGACAACTGGCTGTGTTGAAGCCCAGAATTAATCATGCAGCAGGCGGAGGCCAACTTGCAGCAAGTTTTATATAGGTTGTAGACTAATACTGATTGTAACCGTGCTCCACTATGGCCTCTGGCTCCACTGTCTCTAGTATTTCCCCTGGCCTCCAACCTCGCCAGTTACTGCTCTGAAGTGGCGTCTGCACAATCCACACTTGTTCCTGAGTTACTGGGGCTCAGTCACGTCAGTTGATCCACTGATGTGTGTCCGGCAAGGTCTCCTGCTCTGTCCACATTCTCACTACTAGTAATGGGAATGTGGACAGAGCAGGAGACATTGCCGGACACACATCAGGGGATCAACTGACGTGACTGAGCCCCAGGAACACAGGAACAAGTGTGGATTGTGCAGACGCCACTTCAGAGCAGCAACTGGCTTGGTTGGAGGCCAGGGGAAATACTAGAGACAGTGGAGCCAGAGGCCTAAGTGGAGCACGGTTAAAAATCAGTAGTAGTTCGATTGTGGAGGGAGCAGGAGACTTTGCCATCCACACAGCAGGGGAGCAGATGGCGTTACTGAACCCCAATAACACAGGAGCTAGTGTTTTTCTCTGTCCAGACGGCACTTCTGAGCGACAACTGGCTGTATTGAAGCCCAGGGATTACAGTTCAGGTGGTAGAAACATGAACACAACAGGAGACCTGGATACTGTTGCCAACCAATTATTTATTCTGGTAGAGGACTGGCAAATTCTGGCGAGATCCAGGCCTTGTTCATTTTCAGAAAAGTAAGCCGGTCAACATTATTGGAGGATAGTCGCGTGCGACGGTCTGTTAGTACACCACCTGCGGCACTAAAGACGCCTTCCGATAATACACTGGCAGCAGGGCAAGCTAGCACCTCCAATGCATACTGGCTAAGCTCTGGCCATGTATCCCGCTTTGAGACCCAAAACTTGAAGGGGGAAGAGCCATCTGGGAGTACACTGACAGGGCAAGACACGTAGTCTGTCACCATCTGACGGAAACGCTGCCTCCTGCTGACTGGAGCCGTCTGTGACGGTGTAGACATTTGTGGTGAACACACAAAATTTTGCCACATTTGGGCCATAGTGGTCTTGCCTTGTGCTGAGGCACTGCCTCTGCTCCCTCTTTGTGCCAAGCTTCCTCCACTGCCTCGACGCACAGAGCTGCTTTGCAAAGCATTAGCAGCACTGCTGTCGGTTGGAATGGAGAACATGATGGACTGTACCAGTGTGTCTTGGTACTCCCGCAGTTTACGCTCCCGGTTCAACGGCGGTATGAGACTTTGTAAGTTGTCCCGGTAGTGAGGATCTAGGAGGGTGTACACCCAATAATCAGTCGTGTTGAGAATGTGGGCGATGCGGCGGTCGTTTCTCAGGCACTGCAGCATGAAATCAACCATGTGCTGCAGACTCCCAACTGCTAAAGAAACGCTGTCCCCTGCTTGAGTCGTCATCTCTGCCTGCTCTGCATCACCCCAACCTCGCTGTACATACTGACTAGAGCATTGTGTACCTCCCTCCTCTGGAGAGATGTCTTCCTCCTCCATTGACTCCTCCTCATCCTCCTCACAAAGTGTCCCCTGCCTAGGCCTTTGTGAGGAATCACGTAGCGCAGACTGTCCAGAAGCAGATGGAATTTGTGACTCCTCAGCCTCCACCTCTTCCAAAACCTCCTCCCTTAGTACTTGCAGAGTTTTTTGAAGCAGGCAGATAAGGGGGACAGTCATGCTGACTAGTGCATCATCTGCACTCGCCATCTGTGTGGAATCATCGAAGGCACGCAAAACGAGGCAGATGTCCTTGATAGAGGCCCACTCAGTGGTGCTGAAGTGTGACTGGCGCACAGTGCGACTTGTTTGCGCCTGATGCAGCTGGTACTCCTTCACTGCTGCCTGCTGCTCACACAACCGCTCCAACATATGTAACGTTGAATTCCACCTGGTGGGTAGGTCACATATGATGCGATGTTCCGGAAGGTGTAATCGGCGCTGCAGAGCAGCAAGGCGCGATCTTGCCGTGCTGGAACGACGCAAGTGAGCGCTCTCTATGTGGACCTTGTGCAGCAGTACATCAAGATCCAGATAGTCCCTCAGAAAGCTCTGCACGACCAAGATCAGCACATGTGCCAGACATGGGATGTGAGTGAGGTTGCCTAGGCCAAGAGCTGCCACCAGATTTCAGCCATTGTCACACACTACCAAGCCCGGCTGGAGATTCGCTGGCACAAACCACACGTCGCTCTCCTGCTTGATGGCATTCCAGAGCTCCTGCGCTGTGTGGCTTCAATTCCCCAAAGAAATTAATTTGAGTACGGCCTGTTGACGTTTGGCCACGGCTGTGCTCATATCGGTCGTAACAGGCTCCTGCAGCGCTGTTTCTGAGGAACTTGAGTAGGAGGAGGAGTCAATGTGTAGAGACTGGATTCCTGCAATCGGTGGAGTTGGCAGAACACGTACAGCGCCACTCTCCAGATCTGTATCCGGCTCCACAACATTGACCCAATGGGCAGTGAGGGAAAGGTATCGTCCCTGTCCATGGTTACTGGTCCACGCATTGGTGGTCAGGTGGACCTTGCTACTGACGGCGTTTAGTAACGCATGTTTTATTTTTCCCTCCACATGTTTTTGCAGGGCAGGGACGGCTTGCCTGCTGAAATAAAAGCGGCTGGGCACGGTGTATTGTGGGACTGCCAATGCCATGAAGTTCCGGAAGGTGTCAGTCTCCACCAGCCTGAATGAGAGCATTTCAAGGGCCAGTAGTTTGGCAATGCCAGCATTCAGAGCCTGTGCTCGGGGATGGTTTGCCGAGTATGGCCGCCTTTTATCCCAGGCCTGTGCTACCGATGGCTGTAGAGTGGCCTGGGAGTGTGAGGATGACTGGGAACATGGTGCTGTGGGTGGAATGTCACTGGGTCTCCGGACAACAGTGCCAGAGGTTCTTCCTTGGCGATCCTGTGAGGAAGCCGAACCAGCTGTGTGTGAGCTGGAGGAAGAGGCCCCAACACGAGCTGAAGAGGTGGTAGGTGGTGCTGTACGTTGGCCTACATTTTCAGTGTGTCTGTGTAACTCCACCTTGTGCTTGGTCCGCACATGTTTCCACATATTTGTGGTATTGAGGTTGCTGACATTTTTCCCTCTTTTAACTTTCTGATGACACAGCTTGCATTTAACAAAGCAAATGTCATCTGCAACTGTGTCAAAAAAGGACCACGCACTGCAAGTCTTGGGAGCGCCCATTTTGGCTTTTGAAAGAGGAATGCTCCTAACAGGTGCCAAAGTGGAGGCTACAGGCAACCAAGTCTGCCCCCTCCCTCTCCCTCCTGTTTTGGCCGTTCGGGGAATCTCTTCCTCAGAGCTGCTCCCACCACCTTCCTGTTCCTCACGCCATGATGGGCCAAGGACCTCATCATCTACACTCCCCTCTTCAAACACCTGCTTCTCCTGGGTTGTCTCGCCAGCACCGTACGCACCAGAAAGTGGCACCTGAGTCTCGTCATCATCTGATGCGTACTGAGGTGTGCTGACCATAGGCACTGGCCCACCCGCCTCTTCAGATTCAGAGGGACAAAGAAGATGCGCATCACTGCATACTCCCTCTTCTTCACATTCTTGAATGCTGCTTGGCTGGCCCCCTCTTTCCAAGCCAACAGATTCAGAAAACAGAAGTAGAGACTGTGATGGCTCCTGTCCAGGGCTCTCTGACTGCCTGGGCACTTTGGCAGGTTGTGAAGAGACAGATGGTTGCTCTTCAGTGCTCTTGCCCTGAGAGGACGTGGAAGTAATTGAAGTCGATGCGTTAGCTGCATCCATCCGACAACGGCTTCAATTTGTTCCTCCCGCAGCAGCAGTCACAGTATACCCACATCCTCTCCCTGCAGAATCCCCACATCCTCTCCCTGCAGAATCCCCACGTCCTCTCCCTGCTGAAACTCCATGCCCACGTGCCTTACTCCCTGCCTTCTTCATCTTGGTAGACTGATAAAGATAGCAGAAAAATACAAAGGGGGGGCTTAGTGTGCTTATTCCTGAACAGCTGGTAACAGGTATAAGAAACACTAAGTGGACTACACTTTAATAGGAGCTAATGTGGCCTACACAACTGTGAAATGGAGTGTTGGTGAACTTTATTTTGTTTTTGTTTTTTGAAAAAAAACTAAAAGGATGTGACCAAAGATTTGAAAGCGATAGTATCACTAACTTTTTGGAGCTATTACAATGCAGGAAGGTAACCTACAATGCAAAAGATGAGGCTCCAAAAAATAGGGTAATACTAATCTGGCTGCAGATGAAGGGCAGAAGCCAGAAAAAAGGCTCCTCTATCTACTCCTATATAGTGTTTGCAACCAACCAATGTAGATAGATACGGATGGATGCACACTAATAGGAGAATAAAAAATGAGCTGCGATAAAAGAAAAATATGTGTGAGGCAGTGATGCACGCTGAGCGGCCTACAACCAGACGTAGCTGAAGGACACACTACTCAGCGTGAGCTGCACTCACACACAGTCAGAGACCTCTCAGACAGCCGTGAACAATGCAGCAAACTGGGCACTAGCACTGAAAGGCTGCAGAGAGGCTCCACTGTCTACTCCTATAGTGTTTGCAACTAGGGATGGGCGAATCCTGAAATACTCGGAATCGCTAGACTGTAACGAGTCCGAGACGGAAACTTGCTACTCGTTGCGAGTCTAGCGAGTCCAATGTTAATGAATGGGGATGCGAGTATTGCAGCGATTCCTGTGCTGGGGAGAGAGAGAGAGAGATATTACTACAAGCAATTCTAGTTTCTTAGCGATTTTGTGTCCCCCTGCTGACACAAAATCGCTAAGAAACTAGATTGCTTGTATTAAACTCTGAAAAAAAAAAAAAATAGGAGTCTTAGCGATTTTGTGTCCCCCTGCTGACTAGTGTTGAGCTTTCCGATTGGCTGCCGAAATGACGTCATCATGATGCGCTGTCTGTGCGCATCATGATGCGCCGTCAGTTCAGGCCTTCGAGGGGGCTGTGCCGACTGTCCGGGGGTCTGTACCGGCCTGCCGGTGGTCTGTGCAGGCTCCGGTGGTCTGTGCCGGCCTGCCGGGGGGGCTGTGCAGGCTCCAGTGGTCTGTGCCGGCCTGCCGGGGGGCTGTGCAGGCTCCGGTGGTCTGTGCCGGCCTGCCGGGGGGCTGTGCCGGCCTGCCGGGGGGCTGTGCAGGCTCCGGTGGTCTGTGCCGGCCTGCCGGGGGGCTGTGCAGGCTCCGGTGGTCTGTGCAGGCTCCGGTGGTCTGTGCAGGCCTGCAGGGGGGCTGTGCCGGCCTGCCGGGGGGCTGTGCAGGCTCCGGTGGTCTGTGCCGGCCTGCCGGGGTGCTGTGCAGGCTCCGGTGGTCTGTACCGGCCTGCCGGGGGGCTGTGCCGGCCTGCCGGGGGGCTGTGCAGGCTCCGGTGGTCTGTGCAGGCTCCGGTGGTCTGTGCAGGCATCGTCCGATGGGACTACAAGTCCCATCGGGCGATGCCTGCTACCATGACAGTGATTGACACATTAGGCAATGATGGGACAGTAGTAGTCCCATCATCCGGCTAATGTGTTGAATGTAAAAAAAAAAAAAAAATTACATGCTGCATACATACATACAACATGCATACTACATATATACTACATGCAACATACATACTACATATATACTACATGTAACATACATACTACATATATACTACATGCAACATACATACTACATACATGCTACATACTACATACATACTACATGCATGCAACATACAACATATATACTACATGCATGCAACATGCATACTACATATATACTATATATACTACATGTAACATACATACTACATATATACTACATGCTACATACATGCAACATGCATACTACATACATGCTGCATACTACATGCATACTACATACATACTATATACAACATATATACTACATATACTACATGTAACATACATACACTCTACATGCTACATACATGCAACATACTACATACATGCTACATACATGCAACATACATACTACATACATGCTACATACATACAACATATATACTACATATATACTATATATACTACATGCTACATACATACACACTACATGCTACATACATGCAACATACATACTACATACATGCAACATACATACTACATACATACTACATACATACTACATACATACAACATATATACTATATATACTACATGTAACATACATACTACATATATACTACATGCTACATACATGCAACATACATGCTACATACTACATGCATACTACATACATACAACATATATACTACATGTAACATACATATATACTACATGCTACATACATACTACATACATACTACATACATGCTACATACATACCACATGCATGCAAGATGCATACTACATATATACTGCATATATACTACATGCATACAACATACATATATACTACATACAATACATACATATAGACATACAGTACATATAACATAGAGTACATACTTACCGTCACTTGTCACTTTGATCCCCGAAGCCATTGTCACCTGAGGGTTAAATATCAAAATAAAAAAACACCAATATACTTACCCCGATCCGCAGAAGTCCACGAGGGTCTCACGTCCATCTTGCGTGGAGAACAGCAGCATCAGCTGATGCTACCGTTCTCTTCCAGCTCCAGGAATACAATGACGGAAGGTAGGTATCCTTCCGCACTGTATTCCTCCACCACTTTAAAAAAAAAAAAAAAAAAAGTCCCTAGTCTCACTTTATGCCATTGATGCGTGGGAATTTCCCATGCAGCAATGGCATAAAGTGAGACTAGGGACTTTTTTTTACAGTGGTGGAGGAATACAGTGCGGAAGGATACCTACCTTCCGCCATTGTATTCCTGGAGCTGGTAGAGAACGGTAGCATCAGCTGATGCTGCTGTTCTCCACGCAAGATCGACGTGGGACCCTCGTGGACTTCTGCGGATCGGGGTAAGTATATTGGTGTTTTTTATTTTGATATTTAACCCTCAGGTGACCATGGCTTCGGGGATCAAAGTGACAAGTGACGGTGAGTATGTACTCTATGTTATATGTACTGTATGTCTATATGTATGTATTGTATGTAGTATATATGTATGTTGCATGCATGTAGTATATATGCAGTATATATGTAGTATGCATGTTGCATGCATGTAGTGTATGTATGTAGTATGCATGTAGCATGTATGTAGTATGTATGTTGCATGTAGTATATATGTAGTATGTATGTTGCATGTAGTATATATGTAGTATGTATGTTACATATAGTATATATGTAGTATATATGTTGTATGTATGTAGTATATATGTAGTATGCATGTAGTATGTAGCATGTATGTTGCATGTATGTAGCATGTAGTATATATGTAGTATGTATGTTACATGTAGTATATGTAGTATGTATGTTGCATGCATGTAGTATGTAGTATGTATGTTGCATGTAGTATATATGTAGTATGCATGTTGTATGTATGTAGCATGTATGTAGCATGTAATTTTTTTTTTTTACATTCAACACATTAGCCGGATGATGGGACTACTACTGTCCCATCATTGGCTAATGTGTCAATCACTGTCATGGTAGCAGGCATCGCCCGATGGGACTTGTAGTCCCATCGGACGATGCCTGCACAGACCCCCGGAGCCTGCACAGCCCCCCGGCAGGCCGGCACAGCCCCCCGGAGCCTGCACAGCCCCCCAGCAGGCCGGCACAGCCCCCCGGCAGGCCGGCACAGCCCCCCGGCAGGCCGGCACAGACCACCAGAGCCTGCATAGATCACCGGCAGGCCGGCACAGCCCCCGGCAGGCCGGCACAGACCACCGGAGCCTGCACAGACCACCGGCAGGCCGGTACAGACCCCCGGACAGTCGGCACAGCCCCCCCCGAAGGTCCGAACTGACGGCGCATCATGATGCGCACAGACAGCGCATCATGATGACGTCATTTCGGCAGCCAATCGGAAAGCTCAACACTAGTCAGCAGGGGGACACAAAATCGCTAAGACTCCTATTTTTTTTTTTTCAGAGTTTAATACAAGCAATCTAGTTTCTTAGCGATTTTGTGTCAGCAGGGGGACACAAAATCGCTAAGAAACTAGGATTGCTTGAATTAAACTCTGAAAAAACTAGGATTGCCATTGATTTGTATTGGACACGTTACTGTGCGAGTAATCGCTTGGAAACTCGCAGAGTACCGACTCATGCGAGTCCCCTACTACTCGCAGAGTAACGAGTCCTAATGAGTAGATTCGCCCATCCCTATTTGCAACCACCGTATATGGATACGGATGGATGCACACTAATAGGAGAATAAAAAATGAGCTGCAATAAAAGAAAAATATGTGTGAGGCAGTGACGCACGCTGAGCGGCCTACAACCAGACGTAGCTGAAGGACACACTACTCAGCATGAGCTGCACTCACACACAGTCAGAGACCTCTCAGACAGCCGTGAACAATGCAGCAAACTGGGCACTAGCACTGAAAGGCTGCAGAGAGGCTCCGCTGTCTACTCCTATAGTGTTTGCAACCAACGTATATGGATACGGATGGATGCACAGTGCACACTAATAGGAGAATGAAAAATGAGCAGCAAAAAATGAAAAATATGTATGAGGCAGTGACACGCTGAGCGTCCTACAACCAGACGTGGCTGCAGGACTAACTACTCAGCGTGAGCTGCACTCACACAGACCTTGCAGACAGCTGTGAACACTGCTGCAAGGCAAAAGAAAGCTACACTTATTGAGAATGTAGCCTGGGTAAAGCACAATGTGATTTGTAAAATCGCTCTCTAACTGTCCCTCACAGTCTTGAACAGCAGCCTGTCCCTAACCGAATTCACAGCAGAGTGAACCAGAAATGGCAGCTGCGGCATCTTTTACAGTGCATCATGACATCATTTCAGCAGCCAATCACAGCCATGCCAATAGTTAACATGCCTACATGCCTAACAGGATTTGCCCACACTCTGAGGATTGTCATTGGCTGAATCAAATCAAACTGGCTCATAGCATTATGGGAACTTCCGATTCCGGTATACAATATGATAAAAGTATCGGAACTCAGTATCGGAATTCCGATACAGTGAATATCGGCCGATACCCGATACTTGCGGTATCAGAATGCTCAACACTATTAATAATACAACTGTGGAATTGTACTTTTTTTTGCAATTTCACCGCACTTGGATTTTTTCCTGTTTTCCAGTACAAGATATGTTAAAACCAATGGGGTAATTCAAAAGTACAACTTGTCCTGCAAAAAACAAGCCCTCACATGGCCATATTAACCAAAAAATAAAAAAGCTTTGGCTCTGGGAAGAAGGAGAGCAAAAAAATGGAAAATGGCCCATTGTTTAAGATGTAATATTATTTTTAAGTGAATTAAATACAATTAATTTTAATTGTGCATTATTTTGCTCTGATTATACAATTTTTCGGTGATTTATTTCCTATCACATGGTCTCAGGCATTCAATCAGATGAGACTGTCACAGACACAATATTATTATACTGTGTCTGTGACAGTCTTATTTTTATATTGAGGGACAAACAAGCAGTAACATCCTATATATCGATGTCAGATTGCACAGTACAGTCATAGTACAGACATAAGCTTAGAAAAAGGCCTACATCTAATTGTTTTCTACTACTGGAGCATTATAGAGCATTGAAAAAGGGAGTGATAGTCTCAGTCTGTGAATAATAATGAAAAGATTCAAGTGATACTGTATATAGAGAAGTGCTGGACCTGCATAGTCACTCAGTGTGTGACTGTCAATTGATTCACTGTCCTAATTTTGAATGTAAAGAAAAGTTCTGAAACCAAGGCTTGGGTGTCTCAGAAAGTATGCTTCCTGCCAGCTATAATGCATTTATTAATTTAATTTTACGCAACTGTCTACTTCACACATTATGTGTGTTGTAAAAAATATTGTTTTTGACAACTCCTTATCCTAATATTAGCCCCATACAAGCCATCCGAATAGCACTGTTGGTTAGCACCAGCTACCATCCATTTTCCCCTAAACTGATAGGTTTATGTTAAAGGAGGAGACACAGATTAGATATTAGAAAAAACTTTTTGACAGTTAGAGTGATCAATGAGTGGAACAGGCTGCCACGAGAAGTGGTGAGTTCTCCTTCAATGGAAGTCTTCAAACAGAGGCTGGACAGACATCTAACTGGGATGATTTAGCGAATCCTGCTTTGAGCAGGGGGTTGGACCAGATGGCCCAGGAGGTCCCTTCCAACTCTACGATTCTATGATTCTATGACTCATAAATGGTTCAATACAGTCCTAAGAGACCTAAAAGTGTTACACACATCTTTTTCAGGCAGATAGAGACTTTGCAGTATTGAGATTTACAGCAAATTACTCTTGAGAAAAATTCGGCAAAGATGGTAAATTTTAATTTCGAAAGATCCTCTCATTCCTAATAAATTCAACGTCAATTCTCATCATGAGTAGTTCAGTACCAGTTTTTTTCATATTGCCGTCTCCAGTTCCAAGTTCCTTGCAGACTTGTGCAGCTCTATCCCTGCGCAAATATTTCTCTACCTGTCTACAATTCCGCAACTTGGCCCCATAGCTGCTGCTGTGACTTTTGCAGCCATAGTTCCACCCCTAATTGCTGCATGTACTTGTCAGGAGATGGACATACTGCCTGTGTTCCCTTGAAGAACAAGTGTATTGTAAAATTTATTAATAATGTTCATATTATGTATTGCTCGACAGTAGGGAGAGCTAGAGTTAAAATTTTGGACTAATACTTAGTGAACGGATAGAGACAGTTCCTGACAGAACATCAGATATGGCCCAGTGTGTGTAGGAAGCTGACCTAAGGTCTGGGCAGTAAGCAGTGCCTCATGACGTTGATGTCCCGAAGTGAGGAGAGATGATGGTTAGCATAAACCGGAGTAGAGAGAAAAGGAGAAGTGATCAAAAGTTAGAGTGATTGATTGTTGACATGTCGTGGGAGATGACCAGCAGTACGACCCGGAGTTTAGAACTTGGAGAAGTAACGGGCCAACATGGGACAGAGAAAGCAAGATGAAGAGAGTTCCCTTGGCAGAAGTTCCAAGGCATGAGCAAGTAGCAGAGAAGATAAGTACCTGCCATACTGGCAAAAAGAATTACCTTAGAGAGGAAAGAAGACATGGAACTGCAAGTAGAGATCAGGACTCTTGATAACTGGACTGTAGTACTGAGCTTTGTTGTGGTGAAGTAGAGTGGAACAATGAATATAGAGAAGCAAGCGAGTAAAGAGAAAGGAATAGAGACTGTGTGTCAAAAATGCTCAGTATTGTGAAGGAAAGGTTCATAAAGATGTCTACCTACTGTATATATTTTCCACAAAGTTATTCTTTAGTAAAGAGTTTATTTCAACTGGTGGTTTCCCTGACTGAAGTCCTCAACATCTGGTCCTGACTAGCCCAAGTCATCAGCAACATGCAGCTTCTATGGGCGTGGCGTCCCCACAGCACCAGTCCACACACCCAGCCAGGACCCCTAAATTCATCTAACGTGCCAGGGTTCAAGAGACAAGTACCTCACCCTGCACCAAGTTTCACACTATTCTGGTCCATTGTACAATTGAGAATAATGCATGTAACAGCAGGTAACTCTAGCATCTAGCACCAGAGCGATAGAGATGGGCACAATAGAAACAAGCGCACAAAGTCTGTCATGTCAGCAATCTGCAGCCATCTGCACTCAGCCTGGAAAAAGAAAAGAAAATTACAGTACTGTATAAAAGATGATGTCATGTGTAATTAACTAACATTTTGCTATAATTAATGTATATTAAAAAAAATATTAATAACTTAAAAATAGTTTTATTGTGAGAAAATACATTCTATTTACACAATGCACAATGCTAAATAAAACTTGTGTAAAGAAAGTTAATTGTATATGCCCTGATATCACCAGGAAGATTGCATACAGCTGTAAGGAGGTGGCAGGATCCCTCATTTGCCCCTCCCTACATGGGGGCCTATGCGGTCCTTCCTACATTATGTTTGGCATGTGCTATGCTTTGTTTGCCTGGTCTTAAGGACTATTAATGTAATGCCATCACTGTATTCATATTGTCAGGTATTTTGATATCCCCCTTTAATGACAGTACATAGTTAGAGACAGAACTAGTTAACTAAGAGGGCTGAACTTGCAGCCTCAAGGGAAGCGGAAGCTGCTGCTTGCCAGGGAGAAGCTCGGGTATGCTAGCCCAGAGCAGACATGCTGGCTAGACGGGGCACTGCCAGACTCCTGGAGGGGGGAGATCTGATGCCCCGGACTGAGGACTAAAAAGGGCCCGAGGTACTTAAAAGGCCCTAAGGACTAACGGGGGACTAAGGACTTCAACATGGGCCCTATGACTCTGGAAGGGCCCCGCTGAAGGAGGTTTAAGCTGAGAGATCAGGAAATCCAGTGCTGTACTCTTTTCCCTTCTATTCCATCCCTGTTCATTAAACGTTATTCCCTGTTTGACAACAGGTGCCTTATGGGACTCTATTTCGCTTGGACTACCGTGGCCGGAGAGAGAACAAGGTAAACTGTGGGAGAAGCTGTGTCAGTCTCGTCTATTTATGTTCAAGGGGCCGGGCCAGGGGTGCTTGCTGACCAATTGCTCAGTGGACTCTGTTTGTGAACTGTACCTTTAAATAACTCGGCCACAACTACCCCCCCCCCCCGGTTGCCCTTGTTACACAGCAGTTAGAAAAGTCCTGCTAAATTCAGCATTATGTTCAAGGATGTTTGTGCACTGGTCTTTGTTTGCTCCACCTAGTGAACCACTTAGTGAAAGGAGTGAAGTTGAGACTTTTTATGTGACTTTGTAAAATGTTGAAAATAATAAACAAAGCAAAACCAATCACTCAAATGAAACCATGGCTCCTTTTTCAGACATAAATCTAAACTGATGTAAAACTGAACAAAAGAAATAGTATGCTGCTAATAGTTGATAATTGTCACAAAAAAATTCTAAAGCGCGCAAAACACTCTAAATAAATACCGTATCTTTTGGACTATAAGACTCGTCTTATAGTCCGGATGTACATGCTCTGGCTGTTTAGTTTGTTTCAAAAACTTTCAAAAACTATTTATAAATGAGGGTCATTGTATTTGTTTGGCTTAGGACTCACTCTAATGTGCGTAAAAACTGTTCCAAGTTTCATCAATGTTTAGGAGCCAAATTTCAGCAGTGTTTGGTCAGTGTCGGTTTTTACTATTAGTGAGTTTCATGTATGGGAAAAGTAATAAAGTCAATGACAAAGCTTCTTCTATACATTGCAATGTTATTGACGAACAGCACACGGATTGTACACAGATGGGTCCGTGTGCTGTATGTGATTTTCACGACCCATAGACTTGTATGACTGATTTTTATCTGTGACGCCCAAAGATAATGTACATGTCTATGATTTTTTTGACAAACACAATCAGCAAAACAAACAGGGACATGTGAATAGCCCCATAGACTATATTGCAGTGGTCCCCAACCTTTCTGACCTTGAGAGCCACATTCAGCTTTGAGAGTGGGTTATGAGCCACATCCAGCTCCCGCCCCCTCGCAGTAGTGGCAACCAATTCCCCCATTATGGGTTTAACAATAGCCAAAGCTTTTCCACATAAGTCAATCCAAAGCAGATACCAAGGTCCAGGGGGATCCCACAATAGCCCCATTTAGTATTCTCCCATCAAGCACTCCCAACACACTGTTGCATCCAGTTTCAAGCACCTCCTCTGACATGTAGTATCATCCTGTCTCTGGCGTACCATATTTACATTATCTCTATACCCCTAAGACCTGTATATGTGCATCCAGATCTGCTGTTCTGTGCAGGGCTGTGGAGTCGGTAAATCAAACCTCTGACTCCGACTCCTCAATTTCCATGACACCGACTCTGACTCCGACTCCACCAAAATGTGCTCCGACTTCACGACTCAGACTCCACAGCCCTGGTTCTGTATATAAAATACACACCAATGAATAAAATTAATTATACTAAAATATAATAATAATAAAATACTAAAATAACCAATATTCAATGATGTGTCAGATTGAATGTCGAACCATTCCAGTGAAGTTTACCCAAAAAGAAGAGACCCTGGACATGAACTAAAATTAATAAATCATAAAAACCAGCCAATATAAGGGGAAGATAAAATACCTTTATTATTGATGGTAAGTAGTATTCTACAAAGAAAAGTGCTTGTGCACACAAAAAAAATTAAAAACATTAGAATATTAAAATGTATATGGAATCACCAGTGTACAAGAATACAGTCATATGTAAAAGTTTGGGCACCCCTATTAATGTTAACCTTTTTCTTAATAGCAATTTTGGTTTTTGCAACAGCTATTTCAGTTTCATATATCTAATAACTGATGGACTCAGTTATATTTCTGGATTCAAATGAGGTTTATTGTACTAACAGAAAATGTGCAATCTGCATTTAAACAAAATTTGACCGGTGCAAAAGTATGGGCACCCTTATCATTTTCTTGATTTGAACACTCCTAACTACTTTTTACTGACTTCCTGAAGCACTAAATTGGTTTTGTAACCTCATTGAGCTTTGAACTTCATAGCCAGGTGTATCCAATCATGAGAAAAGGTATTTAAGGTGGCCACTTGCAAGTAGTTCTCCTATTTGATTCTCCTATGAAGAGTGGCATCATGGGCTCCTCAAAACAACTCTCAAATGATCTGAAAGCAAAGATTATTCAACATAGCTTTTCAGGGGAAGGATACAAAAAGTTGTCTCAGAGATTTAACCTGTCAGTTTCCACTTTAAGGAACATAGTAAGGAAATGGAAGAACAAAGGTACAGTTCTTGTTAAGCCCAGAAGTGGCAGGCCAAGAAAAATATCAGAAAGGCAGAGAAGAAGAATGGTGAGAACAGTCAAGGACAATCCACAGACCACCTCCAAAGACCTACAGCATCATCTTGCTGCAGATGGTGTCACTGTGCATCGGTCAACAATACAGCGCACTTTGCACAAGGAGAAGCTGTATGGGAGAGTGATGCGAAAGAAGCCGTTTCTGCAAGCACGCCACAAACAGAGTCGCCTGAGGTATGCAAAAGCACATTTGGACAAGCCAGTTACATTTTGGAAGAAGGTCCTGTGGACTGATGAAACAAAGATTAAGTTGTTTGGTCATACAAAAAGGCGTTATGCATGCGCTGTATTGTTGACCGATGCACAGTGACACCATCTGCAGCAAGATGATGCTGCAGGTCTTTGGAGGTGGTCTGTGGATTGTCCTTGACTGTTCTCACCATTCTTCTTCTCTGCCTTTCTGATATTTTTCTTGGCCTGCCACTTCTGGGCTTAACAAGAACTGTACCTGTGTTCTTCCATTTCCTTACTATGTTCCTCACAGTGGAAACTGACTGGTTAAATCTCTGAGACAACTTTTTGTATCCTTCCCCTGAAAAGCTATGTTGAATAATCTTTGTTTTCAGATCATTTGAGAGTTGTTTTGAGGAGCCCATGATGCCACTCTTCATAGGAGAATCAAATAGGAGAACTACTTGCAAGTGGCCACCTTAAATACCTTTTCTCATGATTGGATACACCTGGCTATGAAGTTCAAAGCTCAATGAGGTTACAAAACCAATTTAGTGCTTCAGGAAGTCAGTAAAAAGTAGTTAGGAGTGTTCAAATCAAGAAAATGATAAGGGTGCCCATACTTTTGCACCGGTCAAATTTTGTTTAAATGCAGATTGCACATTTTCTGTTAGTACAATAAACCTCATTTGAATCCAGAAATATAACTGAGTCCATCAGTTATTAGATATATGAAACTGAAATAGCTGTTGCAAAAACCAAAATTGTTATAAAGAAAAAAGGTTAACATTAATAGGGGTGCCCAAACTTTTACATATGACTGTACATATGTTAACAGTAGTTATTAAGAATGAAGCAGCACAGACCAAATGGGGCTTTAAAAAATTGTGATTAATAATCATGCAAAGTGACCAGTGCTAAAGTGCTTAAATTAAATGACCAACCAATCATATTACATACCAATACATATATAGAAGAAGGGATTAATATTAAATCACACAATAAATAAATAAGATGAATTAAACATAAAAGTGCAACGGTGCCAAAATTGTGCAAGGAGGACAAAGTATTGATGAATAGGCCCTGCACAGGGACGTGCTGCGATATAATGGAGATAATATAATATAACAAGTACCTGGGAAAGATGATGAGCGTGCACAGCGCACCCCGACGAGCGTTTCGGTATAACTTCTTCGTCAGGGGGCGTGTATGTTCTAAAAACCGGGTGTATAAATAGGGGCCCAGTAATGATGATGAGAGGAGACACGAGAGCAAGCGGCGTGTGTACGCCCGAGAATTCCGTAAGTCTGCAGCCCCGGCGTCAGGTGACTCACAAAATTCATCATTTTGATATGTGCCCTTCATACCTGTTTGCTACACCTGGAGCTAATGCACTGAGCTGCCAGAGAGCCGCGAGCCACCATTCACAAGATTGCAAGCCACATGTGGCTCTCGAGCTAAAGGTTGGGGACCCCTGCTGTAATGGATACATGTTCTATCCTTGAGAACCTGAATGAAGTCTTAAATGTATTAGATCAATGGTGGTTGTTAAGGTTTCATTCAGAATTCCATGATCATCGGCACGATTTCGGATCACAATGTACGGACTGACCGCCAGTCTCCTGACCGAGTGTGAGAGCATTATATATTTCTATGAGGCTGTCACTCTCAGGGACTTGCGGTCAGTCCGTGCATTGAGATCCGAGATTGGGACGATGATCACGTATGCGCTATGGGTCATGATGAATAATATTGCCTGAGGGTTCCAGACCCCTCTCAGTCCATCCTTGTTTCACTACTACATTTTCAACACATATTTTGTGTCTTTTTTAGTACCTCCTGTATAGAAATCGGAGATCTCTTTTAAGACGTGTAGGTACACAGCTCTTCAGTGTGTAGCACCAATACGGTTCATCTGAATACATTTCTATTCTACGAAATGTAATAATTAAATCATCCCCTGCGCCTCCTATTAACTTTTAAAATATGCTTTTAGCGAAAGCCACATTTGTTTAATGACTGTCATGTAGAATTAGAGCTATGGATAACTTACATACAATTGTGACTATGTCCTCATGTCTAACGGCATGAAAAAAAATACCCTTACTTATAAAACATGGCATAGTCCATCGTACCAAAGTGCTTGTTACTTCTTCAGCCAAGAGCTGAAAGAATTTGCTGGTTGAGATTCAGCTGGAATAGACATTGTGAAAGAACACCTTGTTTTTTTCTGCTAAAAAAAAATATATAAAAATTTTTGAAAAAAGAGTGCGGTTTAGGTATAGAAGCCAAGAAAATGGTTTACATCAACACTGTAGCTGTGGAGGTCACACATAGGGCACAAAGTGATGTTCCATAATTTGGGAAATAGAAAAAACAACATTTCGATGGAGTACTTCTTGCTTATGAAAAAAGGGACCAGATCTATCGGCTTTGCCAGTTCAAATATTGACTTTTTTTTTTTACACTTAAGGCGCAACAATTACGAGTATTGAAAAGCTTAGTCACAAGCTTTCAGTCCTTACCTTCATATTCTAAATTCAATTAAAATGTAAATCTGGATATCCCATGTGTGCCTCTAGAAAAGCTTTAATGTATCATTGCGGGGGAAAGACGGACAATGCAGCTTTACATTTTGAGTTGGGTTCAATGGGTGTCAACGAACACAGGGGTTTAAACAAACTGATGAGGGAATAAATAATGGCTCCCTGTGTCTCATTGCTGGATAAAGATGCTTTAATGGGTCTCTCCAAAAGAAAGTCTGGAGCATCTCATCACTCTCAATGGAAAGCTATAATGACAACACCATGAAAAAAGAAAAATGACCAAAACTTACTTTCCAATAAAAGACAATTGTAATCTTTTGGGGCTAACATTCGTGTACCTATATGAGGCTGTATTATACAGCAATAATTATTTTCCGAGAGCAGCAGTATTATAGTAACTACATTCATGTACATAGGGAACAGTATTATAGTAGTTATATTCTTGTACATAAACGGCAGTATTATAATAGTTATATTCTTGTACATAGAGGCAATATTATAAAAGTTATATTCTTGTACATAGGAGCAGTATTATAGTAGTTATATTCTTGTATATAAGTGCAGTATTATAGTAGTTATATTGTTGTATATAAGAGCAGTAATATTATAGTTATATTCTTGTATATATTGGCAGTATTATACAGTGGGTACGGAAAGTATTAATAATAATAATAATCCTTATGTAGCACTAACATATTCCGCAGCGCTTTACAGTTTGCACACGTTATCACCGCTGTCCCCGATGGGGCTCACAATCTAAATTCCCTATCAGTATGTCTTTGGAATGTGGGAGGAAACCCACGCAAACATAGGGGAGAACATGTGCATCTCCTTGCAGATGTTGGCCTTGGTGGGATTTGAACCCAGAATTCCAGCGCTGCAGTGCTAACCACTGAGCTACCGTGCTGAGACCCCTTTAAATTTTTCACTCTTTGTTTCATTGCAGTGATTTGGTAAATTCAAAAAAGTTCATTTTTTCTCATTAATGTACACACTCTGCACCCCATCTTGACTGAAAAACGCAGAAATGTAGAAATTTTTACAAATTTTTTAAAAAAGAAAAACTGAAATATCACATGGTCATAAGTATTCAGACCCTTTGCTCAGTATTGAGTAGAAGCACCCTTTTGAGCTAGTATAGCCATGAGTCTTCTTGGGAATGATGCAATAAGTTTTTCACACCTGGATTTGGGGATCCTCTGCCATTCTTCCTTGCAGATCTTCTCCAGTTCTGTCAGGTTGGATGGTGAACGTTGGTGGACAGCCATTTTCAGGTTTCTCCAGAGATGCTCAACTGGGTTTAGGTCAGGGCTCTGGCTGGGTCAGTCAAGAATGGTCACAGAGTTGTTCTGAAGCCACTCCTTTGTTATTTTAGCTGTTTGCTTAGGGTCATTGTCTTTTTGGAAGGTGAACTTTCGGCCAAGTCTGAGGTCCAGAGCACTCTGGAAGAGGTTTTCATCCAGGATATCTCTGTACTTGGCCGCATTCATGTTTCCTTCAATTGCAACCTGTTGTCCTGTCCCTGCCGCTGAAAAACACCCCCATAGCATGCTGCTGCCACCACCATGTTTCACTGTTGAAATTGTATTGGGCAGATGCTGAGCAGTGCATCGTTTTCTCCACACATACCGCTTAGAACTATCGCCAAAAAGTCCTATGTTCGTCTTATCAGACTAGAATATCTTATTTCTCATAGTCTGGGAGTCCTTCATGTGTTTTTTAGCTCTATGTGGGCTTTCATAGGTCTGGAACTGAGGTGAGGCTTCCATCGAGCCCCTCTGCCATAGTGGAGGGCTGCAGTGAACTTTCTCCCATCTCGCTACTGCATCTATGGAGCTCAGCCACGGTGATCTTGTGGTTCTTCTTTACCTCTTTCTCCCATGATTGCTCAGTTTGGCAGGATGGCCAGGTCTAGGAAGACTTATGGTGGTCCCAAACTTCCATTTAAGGATTATGGAAGCAACTGTACTCTTAGGAACCTTGAGTACTCCAGAACTTCTTTTGTAACCTTGGCCAGATCTGTGCCTTGCCACAATTCTGTTTCTGAGCTCCTTGGCCAGTTCCTTTGACCTCATGATTCTCATTTGGTCTGACATGTACTGTGAGCTTTGAGGTCTTATATAGACAGGTGTGTAGCTTTACAAATCAAGTCCTATCAGTTTAATTAAACTGAGCTGGACTCCAATGAAGGTATAGAACCATCTCAAGGAGGATCACAAGGAAATGGACAGCATGTGACTTAAATTTGAGTGTCTGAGCAAAGGGTCTGAAAACTGAAAACTTCTTGCATCATTCCCAAGAAGACTCATGGCTGTACTAGTTCAAAAGGATGCTTCTACTCAATACTGAGCAAAGGGTCTGAATTCTTATGACCATGTGATATTTCAGTTTTTTCATTTTTAATAAATTTGCAAAAATTTCTACATTTGTTTTTTTCAGTCAAGATGGGGTGCAGAGTGTACATTAATGAGAAAAAATGAACTTTTTTGAATTTACTGAATGGCTGCAATGAAACAAAGAGTGAAAAATATAAAGGGGTCTGAATACTATACTTACCCACTGTAGTAGTTATATACACAGGAGCAGTATTATAGTAGTTATTTTCTTGTACATAGGAGCAGTATTATAACAGTTATATTCTTGTACATAGGAGGCAGTATTAAAGTAGATATATTCTTGTACATAGGGGCAGTATTATAGTAGTTATATTCTTGTACATAGGAGGCAGTATTACAGTAGTTATATTCTTGTACATAGAGGCAGTATTATAGCAGTTATATTCTTGTACATAGGGGCAGTATTATAGTAGTTATATTCTTGTACATAGGAGGCAGTATTATAGTAGCGTACTCAGGACAAATTGCACAACTTTAGCTGTCCTGTTACCCTTGGTAAAATAAAAAAAATTGGACCTGAAGTAATTTGTTTGTCATGTTCCAGTCCAGAGTTTGCTTTCTGCTGTCTTCTCTTTGGACTGGTCATGTGGAGGTTAATCCTCTCTGCCTCGTTCTGGAGCTGGTGGGCTATTTAAGTCCTCTGCAACCTGCGGACCAGTGTCAGCTATAGTTCATGCTTCCTGGCTAAAACCTCTGACCCTATACTGGTGATCCTTCTTCCTCTGATTTCCCAACTTGTGTATGACTTGGCCTGATCTCGGGACTCTGCCTCTTGTTTTCTGTCTCTGATACCTCGCTCTCTGACGGGTTTTGACCCTGGCTTGCACCCTGACAATGGCTTTCGTCTTATGTTTCTGATACCACGTTCCTGGTAGATCCTGGCCTCGTGCTCGTCCCTGACTAAACACTTGCTTTCTACCTTTGTACTTCTGCTCCTGACAGTTGCTGACTTCGGCTAGTCTGACTACTCTTTCATCACCTGTGACACCTGTACTGTGGCTCTGTATAACTACGCTGTGTGTGTGCAGCCTTTTTCCCTCACCATCACCCCCTGGGGGAGGTTGCGCTGTATTACACTGCAGCAGCACGTTACATTATAGCTGACCCAACACATTTAAAGTGGATTTTGTTTTTTTTTTCTTTTCTCTGGTCATGGATCCACTTGGTAACTTAGCGGATCAGATTTCCAGGTTGACACAAGAGATGCAGGGTTTTTCAGTGGAACATCAGGCCCTTGTCACGTCTCAGACTCTCCTACAGAAAAAACTGACTGAGACTGTGCAGGAAACCACCCATCATGCTGTTAGTCTTCCTGCGGATTCAGTTGATGTTGTTGTGCAATCTCCCGAACCTCAGTTTAAGCTTCCTGATACCTTTTCTGGCATAGGAAATAAATTTCATACGTTCAAGGAGAGTTCTAAATTGTTTTTCTCTTTGAGACCTCGATTGTCTGGAGATGAGACTCAGCCAGTAGGGATTATTATCTCCTTACTTAGGGAGGGTCCCCAATCTTGGGCTTTCTCACTGCCCCCTTCTGCCCCTGAAAGGATGTTGGTAGATAGGTTCTTTGAGGCCCTAGGACTTATCTATGATGAACCGGACCGTGTCAGGGTGGCAGAGGATACTATTATGGGTCTGGTTCAGGGAAAGCACTCAGCCGAGTGGTACTGCTCCGAGTTCCGTCGATGGTCCTCTGAAGTGTCCTGGGATGACTTCACGCTGAGATGTCTGACAGATAATCTGAAGGACGCTCTGGCTCTCCATCCGCCTCCCAGCTCATTGGAGGAAGCTATGATTCAGGCTATCCGCATGGATCAGAGGCTACGTGCGAGAGGTATCGCACAGCGAGAGGTTCCATTGCTCTCTGCTGGTCCAATTGCTTTGCCACTGTCTAAACCTATGGAAGTGGGGGTCGCCAACTTCGAGGAGAAGGAGAGGAGATGCCGGCGTGAAGGAAAATTGTGTTTTTTTTGTGGAGATCCCGGACATTAGAAAAAGGACAGCTCCTCCTGTCCACCGACCAACAAGCGGCTGAGTCTGGATGATTGTCATGGAAGTCACACAGACTCTGAGGTACTTTTTTCTCCATTTTCTAAAAATTTTTTGCAAGTGGAACTTTGTTGTGGGAGTGGCTCCACGTCCACTTCTGCCTTCGTGGATTGCGGGTCATCCTTGAACTTTATTAACTCTGACTTGGTGTCCAGGTGCAAGTTAGGGACAGCCAGGCTGGAGGCTCCTATCCATGTTGTTGCCATTGACAAAACACCACTGGCTAAGAATGGCATCAAATTTGTTTCAGAGGAGTTCCTCCTTAAAGTGAGTTCCTTGCACGAGGAATGTATTTCATGCTTGGTTATGGACAATCTACCTCCGGGACTGGTGTTGGGGTTCCCCTGGTTGCAATTGCATAATCCTGTGATTAATTTGGAATCTCTGGACATTGTTAAATGGAGTCCCAATTGTTCTAGGAAATGTCTTGTATCTGTGTCTGTGTCATCCATCAGTCTGGAGGGTATTCCAGAGTACCTGAAGGAATTTTAGGATGTGTTCTCCGAAAAGGAGGCTGAGGTTCTACCACCACATCGTCCATTCGATTGTGCTGTTGAACTTACTCCTAGTGCCAAATTGCCCAAAGCCCGTCTGTACAATCTCTCCGCCCCTGAGTGGACCGCTTTGAAGGAGTATATCTCTGAAAGCCTACGTAAGGGCCACATTCGGCCATCTGTCTCTCCTGTGGTGGCGGGGTTCTTTTTCGTGAAGAAAAAGGACGGTGGTTTACGTCCATGCTTCCATTTTCAAGAACTTAATAAAATCACTATAAGAAACACTTATCCCCTTCCACTTGTACCCAATTTGTACAATCAATTGTCAGGGGCCAAATGGTTCTCTAAGTTGGACCTCCGGGGGGCATACAATCTCATCCGTATGCGGGAAGGGGATGAGTGGAAAACTGCATTTCTCACCTCTGAGGGCCTGTTTGAGAATTTGGTTATGCCCTTTGGCCTGACTAAGGCTACTTTCACACTTGCGTTTTTTGTGGTGCGTTTTTTGCGCACACAAACGGATGAAAAAAACGCATACAAATGCATACAAACGCTGCGTTTTTTTAAGCATTTTTATGCGCATGCAGGAAAAAAACGCAGCGTTTGTATGCATTTGTATGCGTTTTTAGTGTGTTTGCGTTTTTTGCACATTGTTTGTCTTCACGCAAAAAAAATACAGAAATATTAATTTTACTTCTTTCTCTGTTTCGCAGATTCCTGGCGACTGGAGAGACCCTATCTTCACTACACTTCCAGTACCGTATTGGAATCTCTACCTTGTCTGGAATTGTTGCGGACACCTGCCGGGCTCTCTGGAACGTTCTTTGTCCCGAATTTATGCCCCTGCCCACCGCTGAAAAGTGGATGGAAATTGCTGACAAATTCTGGACAGTCTGCAATTTCCTCAACTGTTTGGGAGCTGTTGATGGTAAACACATACGGATCATCAAACCCAAAAGAACTGGATCTGAGTACTATAGTTACAAAAAGTACTTTTCAATAGTACTCATGGCCATTGCGGATGCCGGATGAATGTTTGTAGCAGTGAACATTGGAGCATTTGGCCGTGGTAATGACTCCCAGGCTTTTAAAAACTCAGACATGGGCCGGAGGTTGTATGGCAATCAATTTAATTTCCCTATGCCACGGCCTCTTCCCCACACCGAAGCTTCACCACTGCCCTTTGTAATAGTTGGGGATGAGGCTTTTCAAATGTGCGCAAACCTACTGAAACCCTACTCAAGCCGTGACTTGGACCACACCAAAAAAATCTTTAATTACAGGCTGACCAGGGCCAGAAGAACTGTAGAGTGTGCTTTTGGGATTCTTGTCTCCAGATGGCGAATTCTCGGCACAGCCATTAATCTTAAACTTGAAACAGTGGATGAGGTGGTGAAGGCGTGTGTGGTTCTACATAATTTTGTGATGGCTAAAGAGCATCCGACCTTTGAACTCGATGATGCTGCTCCTAACCCATTGCCTGATTTCACTCAGCACCCTCTCAGGTCATCCATTGAAGTTGGCCGAATGAGGGACCAATTTGCGGCCTACTTTAACTCTGATGTAGGACGGGTGCACTGGCAACATGAAATGGTGTAAAAATGTTTTCGTGTGTGTATGTTAATTAAAAACCTGTTTTGATACCAGTACCGAGTGCACTATGTTTTTTACACTCCAATAAAATAAAAAACTTCCCATGTATACCTGTGAATTCATGATGTTCTCATACCTGGGCAGGTAAATACACATATGAGTTAAACTGCAGCATCGCTAGTCTGCGTGAAATATATTGGTACGTAAGCAACGCTGCAGGTTAAATATGATATGTGTATTAACCAGGCCATGATTGATAAATAGCTATGATTAGAGTTGAGCGACTTTGGTAGGATCGGGTTTCATGAAACCAAATTCGTTTCAAATGAAACTGGTCCGACTAGTGAAAAAAAAGTCGGAGTTTTGTTCAAAACCTGACCCCAATGCAAGTCAATGGGGAATAAAAGTCTGCATTGAGTGGATGAATGTAATCCGCTCAATGCCGACTTTTATTTCCCATTAACTAACATTGTGGGAGGGTTTTGAACGAAACTCGACTTTTTTTGCCCGAGTTTCACCAGTTTGTGTTTCATGAAACCAGATCCTAGTCGGTCAACTCTAGTTAGTATACTAGGCCTTGGTATTTAACATATGATGTGTATTTTACCCATTAGTGGATTCAACACACACGTAATAAGAGTATGTTTTTAATTACAAGGTATATCAATAATCCCCCTTGCCTAGTATCACAATAAGTGAAATGAGGATGGTAAAACAGCCAATCCTCAAAACACTTTTTATGACACCTTGCAAAGTTTAAGGCGCATTGTGTGTATGGCGCAGTGTGTTTAGGCGGCGCCAAAAACATTAATCAAACTTTGTTATGGTGAACCAGAAATTTAAATTTATTTTTAACCAAAAAAATTCTAAAAAACTTTATTTTTTTCTGCGTTTGGGGTCAGATGATTGCAAGTTGGGGGTGTGCAGTGAAGATGAACAGCTTATAGTTGATGAAGGTGTTCTAGGGGAAGAGGCAACAAAACTTGTTGGGGAAGGGAGTCCAGTTATGGGAATGGAACTAGACACACTAGGAGGAGAGGACAGAGGTTCAGCTACAGTGGTCCTAACTGTTTGTCTCCTTAAACTGGCCTGCCTGGACCTACTTGGGCCCAATGCCCGCCTTGATTGTTGGCGCCGCCTGGAACTTTGGGCAAATAAGGAATGTGGGTCCCCCTCTGCTGCTGTGGCTGCTGCTGTGCCTGCTGCTGTGCATGCTGCTGCTGCTGTGGCTGCTGCTGCTGCTGTGCATGCTGCTGCTGATGCTCTGTGGTGGTGATGGCAGTGCTCGTCCTTGCAGGAGGACTGGTGGCGGCAGTGATGGTCCAGGTTTGCGGAGTGGTGGTGGCAGGGCTACTACATGTTGTAGTGTTTGCGGCAGGGCTGTTCCACGTTTGAGGAGTGGTTACTGTGGCTGTGCTTGAATAGAGGTGTCCGTGCAGTGGTATGCAGCACAAGTCGGTAGTGAGGTGAAGCGAGTCAATGGTGGCACAGTTGGAAATGACACCACTGACTGCTGCCCGTACCGATTATGCTGCATAGCCTGCAAGAAAGCATTGTTGCAGGCCTGCAGCACACTCAGCTGTTGCTCAGGACTAAGGTGTTCCGCCATGTCCTTTTCAATCTTACTAAAAAAATGGTGCGCTGGTCTGTTGAGGTCGGCCTCCAGACGGTCAAGGCGCTGTTCGACAGAATGGAAGCGGTGTTCCATGTTGTTAAAACCACGTTCCATGAGTGAAAAACCGCTTTCCACTCTGTCTGACAGCAACTTGAGGCTGGCATTAAAGGCCTCGCTCAAGTGCATAAACTTGGGCAAGACATTCCTGTCCAAGGCCCTCTGCCACTGGTAGGTAGTGCCCGCATAACCAGTGGCAGAGACCTGGTACAGGGGAACACCTGATGGACCAGCTTCCTGGTCACCAGCTGTCTGTGTGGCTGACCTGCAAGGTGCTTCCTGGCTGTCGGATGGCTGGGAGCGGGTCAGAGGACGTCCGATGAAGGACCGCTCAAGGGCCAAGTTGCAGGGTGCTGCTCCAGGTGCTGTGGAAGAAAGGAATATCATTACTATCATGCCTTTACAAGAAGCATCAGCTGTGGATTAGAAAAACACAGATTAATAAAAATAAAAACCAAAAAATTATAATACTTACGATTTGATGGCAAGGACCGGTCTTAGGAACTGCAACGCTTGATAGTACCGGTATCTTGTTCTTGTCCTTGACGCTGAACCACTGGGAACCTGGCCCTCAGCACAAACATCACTGTTGAAGCAGTCCTTGATCGAGCGCCAACGTGTTCGGACTTTGTCCACTGTTGCAAAAACAAACAAACAACATTTAACAATTGTGTTTGATGCACGACATATGCTATCACTAAACTCAACAGTGCCATCACGAACAAGAGTCAATGCGGCACAAGACAGCAATACAACACCCAAAGCAGTCACTGTTGAGCCAGATGACACTGTTGGGTTTCCTGCTAGAATATATCTAGCAGGAAACCCAACAGTGCCATCAAGGACAATAGTCACTGCGGCACAAGACAGCAATGCAATACCCAAAGCAGTCACTGTTGAACCAGATGACACTGTTGGGTTTCCTGCTAGCATATATCTAGCATGAAACCCAACAGTGCCATCAAGGACAATAGTCACTGCAGCACAAGACAGCAATACAATACCCAAAGCAGTCACTGTTGAGCCAGATGACACTGTTGGGTTTCCTGCTAGAATATATCTAGCAGGAAACCCAACAGTGCCATCAAGGATAATAGTCACTGCGGCACAAGACAGCAATACAATACCCAAAGCAGTCACTGTTGAGCCAGATGACACTGTTGGGTTTCCTGCTAGAATATATCTAGCAGGAAACCTAACAGTGCCATCAAGGACAATAGTCACTGCGGCACAAGACAGCAATACAATACCCAAAGCAGTCACTGTTGAGCCAGATGACACTGTTGGGTTTCCTGCTAGAATATATCTAGCACGAAACCCAACAGTGCCATCAAGGACAATAGTCACTGCGGCATAACAGAGCAAGGAAATACTTACTAAACGCCTTTTTGGAGGATGCAGTGGCGCTGTCCCAGCCATCCATCAACGCTGCGGCCACCTCATTCCATAGCCGCCGGTTCACCACATTGTCCTTGTACAGCCGGTCATGGCTGTCCCACAGCAGGGCACGCTCCTGGACCAGGCGGATAAGGTGCTCATTATCCAGGTAGACGTCTTCATCCCGTTGTGGAACCTAGACAAAATACATTCATTAGAATATTCAAATTTTGTGTGAATAAAAAGTTACAAAAAAGATCCAGAAGAGGAAATATAAAAGATAAAATATAAAGAATATAACAAATCATTTGATACTTACATTCCGTATCACCACCGGGACTTGGCTTGGCTGCTCATACCGTTCGCCCTCACTAGTCGCGTCCGCTCAAGATGACGATGTCTGGAAAAAAACAACAAACGTTAGAGATTTTGAGAAGCAGCAGATATACTTACCAAACGCACGAAAATAATCACCTCACGGTCTGCTTGCGCCAGTTCCTGCCGGGATGGTGAATATTCCGATTCCGAAGACATACTGCATGTAAAAATAATACAAATCATTAGTACATATACAATTTAAAAGGACAGGCATACATTTTTTAGATGTAATAATACTCACATTCTTGCTGCTGAAGCTGGAATTGAAAAAGGGGTCTTCTTTTGCAGTCTATCTGCTCTCCAGGCTGTCTCTATAGTTATGGTACAGTGCTGGCAGACACCTCCTTTTATATAGACATGAAGTTTTTTTAGGTGGGGATTTTTATAACTAGTCTAACCAATGGACACCAAAAAAACGCATGCGCAAAAAACGCATACATGCGCATGCCAATGCGCACGTATGCGCACCCATAGACCATAATGGTAATTTTTTCGCAAAACGTGCACATACGTGCGCATGCGTTTTTTTTAAGCGGTTGGGCGGACCAAAAAATGCAACATGTAGCGTCTGGAAAGTAAGGACGCACACTGGAAAAAAATGCAGCGCACGAAAAACGCATACGTGCACATGCCAAATGCCATGCCATTTTGTTTCTGACCAAATACTTATTTTCCACCATAATATGCAAATAAAATGAAAAAAAAACAGACAATGTGATTTTCTGGATTTTTTTTTCTCAGTTTGTCTCCCATAGTTGAGGTCTACCTATGATGTAAATTACAGACGCCTCTCATCTTTTTAAGTGGTGGAACTTGCACTATTGCTGACTGACTAAATACTTTTTTGCCCCACTGTATATTCTTCTGACAAACAGAGTCACATGGGCCACCTCCGTGGGGTTCTTCAGAGGCTTAGGGAGAACTCACTATTTGCTAAACCAGAGAAATGTTCATTCTTTGTTCAAGAATTGTCCTTCCTAGGGGTCATTTTGTCTGCTGAGGGTTTTTTTATGGACCCTAGGAAGGTACAGGCTATTGTGGATTGGGTGCAACCCAGAGATCTCAAAGGTCTTCATCGTTTTCTGGGTTTCGCCTATTATTATAGAAAATTCATTAAGGGGTTTTCCCAGATTGTCAAACCCCTCACGGATTTAACTCGGAAGGGGCTGATCTTAAAAACTGGTCAGCTCCAGCTGTGGCGGTGTTTTCTTCTTTAAAAAACTGTTTCATGACCGCCCCTGTATTGGTTCAACCGGATTTGTCGAAACCATTTATCGTAGAGGTGGACGCCTTGGAGGTGGGAGTGGGGGCTGTGTTGTCCCAGGGACCCACCACGTTGACTAACTTAAGGCCCTGTGCCTTCTTTTCGAGAAAATTTTCCTCTGCTGAGAGGAATTATGATGTGGGTAACCGTGAGTTATTGGCCATTAAATTGGCGTTTGAAAAATGGAGGCATTTTTTGGAGGGGGCTGCCCATCGTATTACTGTCATTATGGATCACAAGAACCTGTCGTACATAGAATCTGCCAAACATCTGACTCCGAGACAGGCAAGGTGGTCACTTTTTTTTCCTGATTTCAGTTTTCTATTACTTTCAGACCAGGGTCCAAGAATGTGAAGGCTGATGCTTTATCTCGCTGCCTGGATCCAGTTTCACCTCCTGAACCTCCTTCCTCCATTCTTCAGCGTGGGGTGGTGGTGGCTCTGGTGTCCTCGGCATTGGTACGAGAGATTTGTGAGGCCCAATCTCTTGCTCCTTTGTCCATACCTGATAATAAGCTCTTTGTGCCTGTTCAGTATCGGTTAAGGGTGCTTCGAGAGTTCCATGACTCAGCTCTGAGTGGGCATCCTGGAATCTCAGCCACACGTAAAGCCATTACTAGGTTGTTTTGGTGGCCTTCGTTGGCTTATGATGTCACTAGATTTGTGTCTTCCTATGAAACGTGTGCTTGTGCTATATCCTGTCATAACCATCCGGCCGGGGAATTGATGCCACTGCCAATTCCAGATAGACCGTGGACTCATCTGTCCATGGATTTTAGCACTGATGTTCCTCCCTCTAATGGTAAAACCGTGATCTGGGTAGTTGTTGATAGGTTCAGCAAACAGGCGCATTTTGTACCTTTGTCAGGCCTCCCTAATGCTAAGACTCTATCTAAACTGTTTATTGAGCATGTGGTCCGATTGCATGGTGTGCCTGTCAGTGTGGTGTCTGATAGAGGGGTGCAATTTGTGGCAAAATTCTGGAGGGCTTTTTGCAAAAGGCTGGGTATCAGTCTGACCTTTTATCGGCCTACCATCCCGAGACCAACGGTCAGACTGAAAGGACTAATCAGTCTTTGGAGCAGATATTGCAATGTCTTGCTACATCCAGACAGGACGATTGGTACTCTGCGGTACCCATGGCAGAGTTTGCATTCAATAAACATGTGAATCAGTCCACTGGTACTTCCCCATTCTTTTGCAACTATGGGTTTCACCCTCACTTTGGTGAGTTTTCCCAGCTGGATTCGGGGTGTCCAGGGGATGATTCGGCCTTTTTGAAGTTGGGGGAGATCTGGGGGGAGGTTCAGAGAAACATTGGGGAGGCTCAGGGCAAGTATAAATTTTTTGCAGATAAACGACGTTCTGTAGGGCCAGCCTACCAGGTGGGGGATAAGGTATGGTTATCCACCAAGAATATTAGATTGAGGATTCCTTCTGCTAAGTTGGGTCCCAAGTTTATAGGCCCTTATGAAATTTTAGAGGTGGTTAATCCTGTGGCCTTCCGTCTGCACTTGCCTCTGCACTTGCCTCCGTCGTTGCGGATCCCCAATGTATTCCATAAGGCGCTTCTGAAGCCGTCAATGCCTTCCTCTGGTGAGTCTCCCTCTCTCCTGCCACCTGTTGTGGTAGATGGCCAGACAGAGTATGAGGTGGAACGGGTGGTGGATTGTCGTATGCTCCGCCGTTCACTTCAGTACTTGGTCCATTGGAAAGGTTACGGTCCTGAGGACCGGTCGTGGGTGCCGGCTCGTTCAGTCCATGCGGATCGGTTGGTCCGGGCCTTTCACGCTCGTTGTCCAGGGAAGTCTGGGGGTCCTGTGGCCCTCCATTATCATGATCCAGTCCAGAGTTTGTTTTCTGCTGTCTTCTATTTGGACTGGTCATGCGGAGGTTAATCCCCTCTGCCTCATTCTGGAGCTGGTGGGGCAATTTAAGTCCTCTGCAGCCTGCGGACCAGTGTCAGCTATAGTTCATGCTTCCTGGCTAAAACCTCTGACCCTATACTGGTTATCCTTCTGCCTCTGACTTCCCAACTTGTGTATGACTTGGCCTGATCTTTGGACTCTGCCTCTTGTTTTCCCTCTCTGATACCTCGCTCTCTGACTGGTTTTGACCCTGGCTACGTTCCTGGTAGGTCCTGACCTCTCGCTCGTCCCTGACTACGCACTTGCTTTCTCCCTTTGTACTTCTGCTCCTGACAGTTGCTGACTTCGGCTAGTCTGACTACTCTTTCATCACCTGTGACACCTGTGCTGTGGCTCTGTATAACTACGCTGTGTGTGTGCAGCCTCTTTCCCTCACCATCACCCCCTGGGGGAGGTTGCGCTGTATTACACTGCAGCAGCACGTTACATTGTTCTTTTTTTTTTTTTTTTTTTTTAAACATTCAAAAAATTCCTGTGACGCACCTAAGGGGTTAATAAACTTTTTGAATGTGGTTTTGAGCACCTTAAGGGGTGCAGTTTTTAGAATGGTGTCACTTTTGGGTATTTTCTATCATATAGACCCCTCAAAGTGGCTTCAAATGTGATGTGGTCCGTAAAAATAAAATAGTGTTGCAAAAATGAGAAATCGCTGGTCAATTTTTAACCTTTATAACTTCCTAACAAAAAAAAATTTTGGTTCCAAAATTGTGCTGATGTAAAATAAACATGTGGGAAATCTTACTTATCAAGTTTTTTGTGTTCCGTATCTCTGTGATTTAAGGGCATAAAAATTCAAAGTTGGAAAATTACAAAATTTTCAAAATTTTCGCCAAATTTCCATTTTTTTCACAAATAAATGCAACTTATGTGAATGAAATTTTACCACTAACATGAAGTACAAGATGTCATAACAAAACAATGTCAGAATCACCAGGATCCAGGGAAGCGTTTCAGAGTTATTACCTCATAAAGGGACAGTGGTCAGAATTGTAAAAAATGGCCCGGTCGTTAACGTGCAAACCACCCTTGGGGCTTAAGGGGTTAAAGCTGGATTTGGATACAAAATGATTTCCAAAACTTTAAACATCCCAAGGAGCACTGTGCAAGTGATCATATTGAAATGGAAGGAGTATCATGCCACTGCAAATCTACCAAGACTCGGCCGTCCCTCTAAACTTTCATCTCAAACAAGGAGAAGACTGATCAGAGATGCAGCCAAGAGACCCATGATCACTCTGGATGAATTGCAGAGATCTACAGCTGAGGTGGGACAGTCTGTACATAGGACAACAATCAGTCGTACACTGCACAAATCTGGCCTTTATGGAAGAGTGACAAGAAGAAAGCCATTTCTCAAAGATAGCCATAAAAAGCGTTGTTTAAAGTTTGAAGCAAGCCACCTGGGAGACACATCAAACATGTGGAAAAAGGTGCTCTGGTCAGATGAAACCAAAATCGAACTTTTTGGCAACAATGCCAAGCGATATGTTTGGCATAAGGGCAACACAGCTCATCACTCTGAACATACCATCCCCACTGTCAAACATGGTGATGGCAGCATTATGATTTGGGGCTGCTTTTCTTCAGCAGGGACAGGGAAGATGGTTAAAATTGATGGGAAGATGGATGGAGCCAAATACAGGACCATTCTTGTAGAAAACCTGTTGGAGTCTGCAAAAGACCTGAGAATGGGACGGAGATTTGTCTTCCAACAAGACAATAATCCCAAGCATAAAGCAAAATCTACAATGGAATGGTTCACAAATAAACGTATCCAGGTATTAGAATGGCCAAGTCAAAGTCCAGACCTGAATCCAACTAAGATTCTGTGGAAAGAGCTGAAAACTGCTGTCCACAAATGATCTCCCTCAAACCTCACTGAGCTCGAGCTGTTTGCCAGGGAAAAATAGGCAAGAATTTCAGTCTCTCGATGTACAAAACTGATAGAGACATACCCCAAGCGACTTGCAGCTGTAATCGCAGCAAAAGGTGGTGCATCAAAGTATTTAGTTAAAGGGGTCGAATAATATTGCACGCTCCACTTTTCAGTTTTTGAATATCCACAAAAACTTAAAATAACCAATACATTTTGTTCAACTTCACAGTTGTGTCCCACTCTAGGTGGCTTCGTCAGGGGAAGCCACCTAGAGAGGCGACACGCGTCGGGTCATTGGTCCAGCCTGCCCCACTTCACTTCACATGTGATGTATTGGGTTCTGTGTATCTGTGTATATTATTTGAAGGTGGACATGTAGATGTCCTTTGGTTGTTTGCACTCCTTATAGCCCATTTCTGCTCTGGATGACCTGGTCTGCTCTTGGAGCCTGATTTCAGGCTGAGGTATTTCCAAATGAGGTTCATTCAGTACATTACAGAAACGTTTGATTTTTATGTACCACATTGTGAATAAGAGTATGCCAGAGCTATATAATTGTATGCACTGTCTCAAGGCATTATTTGAGCTTGTGATAACATCCACTTAATATATATCTGCATTACTGATATCTATGATTCATTTGTGATTGCTATATTAGTGTGCTTTCAAAACCTTCTAATTGGGTATTAGTTTACATGGACCTTGGGTATAGGACATTTTCTCCGCCAAAAGTGGTAGTGGTTATCAGGTTTGGTTCTCTATTATGAGATATGTATATCTTTTGAATGTGTCACATGGGTGACCATTTTTAAATGTTTTTAATGTGTTGTTGTTGTTTGCTGTGCTCAATTTAATAAAATAAAAATTGTAATATTTTTGCTAATTCCTATTCAGGGTGATCCCCGATTTGTGGCCTATTCTTTTCTGCTTTTGACAGTCATATGTAGTTTCCAGGCCAGGGTTGGATCCCCTTTTAATATTTCGGTGGTGCCCCAGTTAGCTTTCTTTACAGAAACAATTCTTATTTAATTATCTAAATTTCAAGTCAAAAAGTGCAATTCTTCATTCTAAGTGCCATTATCTGTGACTCACTATCACTTCAGTATTATTCAGCTTTCCTTCTCTAGTACACGTTTCTTTATCATTTTTCTCTCTTCTAGACGCAAGACGCTGACCGCAAATACCTGGTCGGCCACCTGTCATGTTCAATTCTTTATTCTTAATTCTCTATCAAAACATTTCTAATTCTCTGTAAAAAGCCATTTCTCAGTTTCTAATACTCTTATAAAACACATTATCAAATACTTCACAGTAAAACATTCAACAATTATTCTTGTAAGTGCTGGACACCGTTCCCAGCCGGGATTTCTTGCAGTGTCCTTTGAGGTAGACATCATCTTCGAAAATCAAGACAGAGCACCTAAAGAGGTGCAAACTATATACAAACACAGTTTCGGATCATTTAGCGTCCATGATCTCCTCCGTTCCAATCAGAAAACAACGCTGCCAATCAAAAACTAGGCAACAAAAGTGCTACCAGAAAAACAAAAACATGATGAACAATAGAAAAATAGCAAAAGGCACAACTGGTGCAAACAAACCCTCCTGGGTAACGAGATTTTGGAAATTTTTACTTGTGTTCCCCTCCTGGGGTTCTGGAAGCTGAACTGGAACTGCTACCAGATTCAAGGTAATCATTGACAATCTTTAAGTATTCTTCTTCCCAAGGTGTCAAGCCAGGGATCTTTGGTTTGGGCTGCCTGACTGGAGCTGATGCAAGAACAGCCTGGTTCCTGGAAGCAGGTACCTGAGCAGTCTGGGTGGCAACGGTGGGTGGAGGGGCAGCAACAGGTCGCTTCGGCTTGTACCTCTCAATAATCTCATCTGGAATACGACGTACATTCAGGGCATACCACCCGCTGAGCCCCTCATGCCGGGTGAATGTCACATACTCCCAAGGCTGCAGGTCTCTGTCAGGATGTCCCTTCCTCAGATGTGACTCGACATCCCTCCTGTTGAAGAACAAGTCACTGATCCTCTTGGGGTCCGCAATAAATCCAAAACCCCTCTCCTTGTTCACATTCAGCACTTGCCCCCATTCAGCTGCATCCCAGGGGCCATAATGGCCTGCACGGGCCTTCTCCTTCCGGGCCAGATCCGGGCCCAGCACAGCCATCTTTCTCTGCTCCCTCTTCCCAGGACCGGGCCCTCGCCCACTGGGGCCCGCGACGCCACCGTTAGGGGTCCAGATGTTTCCCCCTGGGGACAGTCATCCCGGTCCCAGACCAGGTTTAGCACAACCTAGCCAGCCGCTGCAGACGTGGTGCACCCAAGGGCCTTCCCAGGTGGGGGGACATCTGACGTACCTGAGGCCTCCTGGCGGTGCGGTCTCTGCTCCAATGCAGGCTCATGACGGTGGGCAGCTGTAGGGATATCCACCGGAATGGTTGTCGGTGGTGGTGAGGCCGATGGCAGCTCTGGGTCCGTGGGGGTTTCAGTCGGGACCTGCGCAGCCGCAACAGGTCCGGGCGGGGGCATGGTTTCAGCTCTCGGGTCCTCCGGTACTCTCAGCTGCACAGACAGCGTAGAGGTGAAAATCAGCGCTGCCAGAGGACAGTCCGGTACAGCGGTAGCAGGTACCGGTGGAGCGGGTACCACAGGCGTAGGCCCCTCCTGTGCCTGCTGCCGTCTCAGCTGCTCTAAGGCCTCCTGCCTCAGCTGCAGACGGGTGGTCAGTTCAGCAATTTCGTCTTCTAGCTGCTGGCGGTTCATTCCGGAGATCGGGTTGGAGCCGTCAGCCATGGCACCAGGGAGATCCGTTTCCCCGCGCTCTGCAGGCCTCCTTCCCTCACTCTCCAAAATGGCGTTCTGGCGTTCTTCTTCCTGCCTCGGCCCCTTTCCCGCCACTGGCTTCTTCTGCCCCTCCTTCCTGGGGCGGCGTCTTCTTCCAGCGCCTCCATACCAAGCCAGTATACGAACCCCTCGGGGGGCGGGCCATGTCGCTGTCACATAGTAATTCACGCAGGGAAGGCCCAATACTCTTCGCAGTCTTTTCCTAGGACCTCCCATCTCTTAACGCCCTTCTTCTCCGTGCCAGCGGCCATTTCTAATGTCCATTTTGCAGTCTATCAAATCAGGTCTTCTGCACATTTTCAAAAGTTCAAAGTCTCACAAATTTAAGGCGCACAGAACCCGATGGTATTGGTTCTCGTCATCCTGTTCGTGACGCCAAAATTGGGTCGCCCCGTCCCAGTGCTGTGGGGAACTCAATACCGGGCCGGTGACAGGGGGGGATGTGTCACAGCAGCAGTGACCCGGTCTGTGGCCCTGGGCGCCAAAATCAATGGTGGTTAGTGATATAGTTTATGTGATAGTTCGTGACGCCACCTATGGTGTTTGGCAAGCAAGATGTCAAGCCAATGCTGTGTGCAGATCCTCTGGGGCTGATGGTGTGTTGCAGCATAGATGATATAGCTCACCACAGGTGAAGCTGTAACCCCAGTTCAGTGTATAGGCGCAGGCGGTGTGAGGAATGTTGGTACCCAGATGTAGCAGTGCTGACGGTGTTGGCGCACAAATGAATGGAAGACACCAGGGCCTGCAGTTCCAAAGCTTTACTCACAGTTCATGGTACACACTGGTGCCTGCCTCCGTGCCGTGTCCTCCGGGGCAGAGACTCAATCAACCTCCCGGGCAAATCAGGATTCTCCTCTCCAACACTCCGCCAACATGTACCTTTCCTGAACGACTCGTCTATTGCGCCTTTTAGTGTGAAGAGCTCCAGTACCGTGGTACTCTGAAGTTCCTCCTGTCAGATGTTCCTAACAACTCTACTTGTATGGCAGACAGCTGTAGCCTCTCTCGGGGACTCCCTTCTCCGGAGTCCTGGCTCTCTATTCAGTTGCTGTTGTGCCCCAAGGCTTGGATGGGAGTAGTGCATTTACAGCCAACTACTCCACCGGTGTCTGCTGCAGAACCATAAGTGTCCATACAACCTCGGGGACCGGGCCCCGGCCTTGCGCTGAGAACCTATAGGCAGGGTTCCTTTTCCAACCCACAACTCCTCTCTGTTCTCTTACTCCTTCGTTCCGCGCTGTTCCTTCTCTCTCTAATGGAAGCTTAGGTTGCAGTTCTACGTCTTTCTCCTTCTGTTCCTTTCCCGTGCCAGCTGGCTCAGGTCACTGAGGCAGCTGCAGCACTCCTTCCTCCATCCCTTCATCCAGGGATCCCCACTCTTCCCAAGTGGCTTCCTTCCTCTCTGACCCTCTGTCAGACTGATCTGAACTCTAATTCTAAACTTTCCCACTCTTTTATATAAACTCCACCCACCTCCCAGCACATCTCGTGTTACGAAGCAAGGAACCATGAAAGGTGCTCTGCTACCCTCTAAGCATGAAGCCGCAATGTGGTCAGTGCTGAACTATCCTGTGTGTGGGATGCAGGTGTTGGAGCGAGGAAAGGAGTTCCCAACTTACCTAGGTGGTGGGGCACTACACCTTAGGAGAAGGTGCAGTACCTCTGTGGCGACTGAGCCTCAGGGGCGCCACATACAGTGCTGACCTTTTTCTCTTCTTCCTCTATGGGTTGAAGGTTGTTTTGCGCTCCCATCTTTTCCTTTAGTTGGTCAGGGCACAGTTTCAGATGATCCCTCGATACTGTTGATGAGGTTTCTCCTCCATCCTTACTGATAAGGCACACTTTGGTGTTGTCAAAGTTTGATGGTAGGACGGTGTAGGGTTAAGCTTCCCATTGGTCATCCAATTTATGCATCCTCCTTTTCCTCTTTAGGACTTGTTCTCCTGGTGACAAGGGAACTGCAGGTGCATGTTGATTGTAGTTCTTTTCCTGCTTTTGTCTTGCCTGTGCTAGACTCTTTTCCATGCACTCTTGCACTTTTCGATACTGCTGCTGCCGCTCTGTGTCCCAGTCAGCATCTGGTGATGTCACCTCAGGTGCAGGACTCCCATATCCAAATCAATAGGCAGCTTGCCAGGCCTCGCTCTCATTAGGTAGGCTGGAGTGCAGTTGGTGGAATTCACAGGAATGTGATTGTAGAGGTCTACCAGATTTGGCAACTTCTCTGGCCACAGATTCCTCTCTTCCAAAGGCAAGGTCTTCAGTAGATCGATCACCACTTGATTAATCTTTTCACACATGCTATTGGTCTGTGGATGGTATGGTGTTGTCCTGATCTTCTTGCAACCATACAAGTTACAGAATTCCTGGAACACTTCTGCCTCAAAGGCTGAACCTTGATCTGTAAGCACTCACTCGGGATATCCGTGTGGTCGACAAAAGTGCTGTTGGAATGCTCTGGCTGCTGTCCTGGCTGTTTGATCCTTGACAGGCACGACTACTAGGAATCTCGAGTAGTGGTCAACGAAGGTAAGAGCATAAATGTAGCCTGAACGGCTTGGGACCAGCTTCACATGGTCCAGTGTGACCAACTCAAGTGGCTGTTTGGTTATTATTGGCTGCAAAGGAGCTCACTGGCTGTTTCGGCCCTTTCTGACAAGGTTTCATTGTCCACACTCCCAAAACCAATTTTCAATGGCCTTCCTCATACCAGTCCAGTAGAAACTCTCCCAAAGCAAGGCCTCCAACTTCTTCCACCCAAAGTGTCCTGCTTCATTGTGGTACGCTTCCAAGACCATTGATGCCTCCCTCTTTGGGACTACCACCTGCCAGACCAGCTCATGAGTGCGGGCATTGATACTCCTCCGACACAGTTTTCCCTCATAAATGAACATCCTGCCTCTTTCCTTCCACAACTGCTGGGTTTCTTCAGGAGCATCTGGACCTGGGTGTGAGTCAGCTTGTGACTGTAGCTCCTTTACCAGGCAGACTGCGGGGTTGCTATCCTTCGTTTCTGCCCAGTCATGATGAGGCAATGGATCTAAGGTGGCCTCTTTCACGACAGATCGTCTGTTTCTCACTCCTTGGGCACGTTGGGCCGCAATTGGCCGGTGGAAGGCAGGTAACTCTATTTCTTCGAGTGCCTCAGGGTCTTCTCCCCCACCTGGCAGATTGGGCATCCTGGACAGTGCATCAGCATTGGCATTCTTATGCCCGCTCAGTACTTGATGGTAAATTCATAGTTAGACATCCAGGCCATCCATCGCTGCTCCAGTGCACCTAGTTTTGCAGTTTCCAAGAGAGTCAGCGGGTTGTTGTCCATGAAGATGGTAAACTTGGCTGAATCTAGGTAATGCTTGAATCGTTCAGTCATGGCCCAGACTATGGCGAGGAACTCCAGTTTGAAGGAACTGTAGTTGTCAGGGTTCCTATCAGTGGGACGAAGCTTCCTGCTGGCGAAGGAGATCACGCTTTCTTTGCCATACTGTACCTGTGACAGCACTGCTCCCAGTCCCACGTTGCTGGCATCAGTATACAGAACAAATGGTTGGTCATAATCTGGGTAGGCCAGAACTTCATCTCCTGTGAGAGCAATTTTCAGTCAAGTGAAGGAATTCTCCAGTTCCTCATTCCATTCAAATGTAGGACTTTTCTTCCTGGCTTTCTTGGGCTGGCCCACCAGAAGATTTTGCATAGGTGTGGCTATCTCAGTGAAGCCTTTGATGAACCTTCGGTAGTAGCCTAGCAACCCGAGGAATCCTCATGGAGGTTGCTGGGCTTCTGCCAGTCCCGGATTACAGTGACTTTGTCAGGATCCGGTGCCACACCTTCTGCACTCACTACATGACCGAGGTACTGCACCTTGGGCTTCAGGAGGTGGCATTTGGAAGGCTTCACTTTCAGGCCAAAGTTGGACAAGGCTTCAAACACCTCAGCCAGGTGCTCCAGATGGTCTTCATAAGTCTTGGAGAAAACAATGACATCATCAAGGTACAACAGAACTGTCTCGAAGTTCTTGTGTCCAAGACAGCACTCCATTAGCCGTTGAAATGTCCCTGGGGCGGTGCAGAGCCCGAACAGCATGTAGTTGAACTCGCAGAGACCCATTGATGTGGTAAACGTTGTTTTCTCCTTGTCTGCCTCTGCCACAGGAACCAGCCAATACCCACTAGTGAGATCCAAGATGGAAAAATAGTTAGCAGTTTTAAGTGCAGCTAATGACTCCTCAATTCTGGGTAATGGGTAGGCATCCTTATGTGTAATGCTGTTAATTTTTCTGTAATCAACACACATTCTCATGGTAGCATCTTTCTTTTTCACAAAAAGTATTGGGGCTGCCCAGGGGCTACAACTATCTCTAATCACCCCAGCTTCCTTCATTTCCCGCAACATACTTTTGGCACATTGATATTGTGTTGGGGGTATAGGGTACCTTTCTTTAATGGGTGGATGATCTCCAGTGGGGATATGGTGTTGAACCCCTTTTGCCTTCCCAAAGTCTAAAGGATGTTTACTGAATACCCGCTCATACTCCTGAGCCACTCGGTAAACCCCATTCTTTTGGTATGAAGAGGTGGAGTCAGTTCCCACATGCAGCTGCTGACACCACTCCTCCAGCTGCTTTACAAAGACATTGTCCCCTGCCTTGTCGGATGAGACCAAGGGCTCTGCTGCCTGTATTGCGTTGTTACTGACAGTAAACTGCTTAGCAACTGTGGCATACCGAGGTATTGTGGCCTCCTCTTCCCCACAATTCAAGAGGCGTACAGGTACTGTCCCTTTGCGGACATCAACTACCCCTCTGGCTGTCAGGACAGTGGGCCGGCTATCTGAGTACACTGGCTCTACCAATGCTTGGTAATCTTTTCCTCTGAGGCCTATGGCTGCCCGACACCAAATTAACATTTCACATCTGGGGGGTATCGCAATGGGGAAAGAATCACTCACTCTGACGCTGCCAATTTCTCCGCCAGACAGTTCTATCTGCTGTCTTTGCATCAGGGCCTTGATCTCCTTCTGCAGGACTTATTGTTCACTGGAACCAGCAGTCTCGGCTACCTGTTGCAACAAAACAATAACCTCAGCAAGACAATTTTCAATCACATTAGTACCTAAGGTCATCATTGGGTTACATTCTCATCGATTAATGTCTACAACTATCAGACCTTGAGATTTTAACTCCACTCGTCCCACCTTAATGGTAATCTCTTTACATCCTACTTGCGGCAAAGACTGACCATTGCTGGCAACTACTGTCAGCTCATCACTTGGGCCGCAAGTAAGTTCAGAGTCAGCCCAATACCGTTTGTATAGGATATATGGCATAGTTGTCACCTGAGAGCCAGTATCCAGCAAAGCGTTCATGGGGATGCCGTCAATCACCACTGGAAGGACCGGTCGCCCTCCAACATACTTGGCTAGCCAGTTCTTTGGTCCTTGTGGTCCTACTCCTGGGGGTTGGCTCTGTGCCCCAGGGGTTGCTTGTTTAAATAACATAATCTTGCAATGTGGCCTGCCTTGCGGCAATGACGACAGATGGAACGTTAGCGATCGTTGTCTCTCCCATGGAGTGGCGGGATCCTCTTCTTCCGTAGCCACGGGACATCCTCTGGACTGGAGGCCAGCTGGATCTTCTCCTTTGAGGACACCTGCATGGACTGCACAGTTTTGGCAAGTGCAGCCATATTTTTGGTCAGCTCTTGGACCTGAAGGCGCAGTTCTTCAGATGTATCACCATCGAGAGTCTGCACGTCAGCCTCCACAGGGCCCGGAGGGAAAGATGCTGCTTCTTGGTCGGCTGACATTTGGTTCATGCAGCACCCAGATAGCTCTGTCTTTAAAGTCTGCAAAGTCTAGATCAGGGTTTTGTAGGGCTATGATGCGCATCTGTGCTCTCTGGGTACTGGATAGGAGTCCCTCAATAAAGTGCTCCTTTAACAGTCTGTCTTCATCTTTCACACTGTCTGGGTCAATCAGCTTTATGGCTCGCAGCGCCTCCTGCAGGTTAAGAGAATAGTCCCGTATACCATCCTGCACTCTCTGCTTACACCCAAAGAATCTCATTTTTATTTCAGCTGCAGTGCGGTTGTCAAAGGTGCTTTTTACCTTAGCCAGAATCTTTTTAACAATCTCTTTATCAGGGTCCTGCCAGGACTTTACTTCTCTTTGCGCTGCATCAGTTAGCTGCCCAATAAGGATGTTCACTTTTTTGCTTTCAGACAGAGGATACACTTCAAACAAACTGCACAGTCTCTCTTTGAATTCACTCAGGGTATGTGACTCCCCTGAGTACTGCGGTAACCAGGCCGCTCCCGGTATATAGGGCATGGACAGCGGCATTATGGGGACTGCTGCGGTGGGCGCTGGTTCTTGCGGTGCCATTTGAGCCACAGCCGCGCTTGCCTCTGCATCTTGCGGCGCTGTGAGGGGTGCGGTGGCGTTCACCGCTGTATCTTCTCTTGCCTCAGACATTCTCTTCCCCCCCAGTTAACGTTGGCCAGGCCCTGTGTTGTGCTGGCTTACCGGTCGCCGCTCCGCAGGCTGGATGATCGAGGGACGCCAGGACTGCAGGCCTCTGCTCCTCACTTCCCGCCCGCTGGTCTCTTCCCTCGCAGCACCTCACATTTTGCTCTCTCTGGCAGGCTCCGCCCACGACGGCACTCCCTTTTGCTTCCCGCGCATGCAAAGTGGCGGAGTAATGATGGCAACTGCACAAGTCCACGGCACACAACACAGTCTCTGGCACACAGGACCCAGGGGCACCGGGCTTTGCAAATCCTGTTCGTGATGCCAAAATGGATCACCCACCAGGGCAGTGAGGTTACTAGGTACCGGGCCGGTGTCTCAGAGGGATGTGTCACAGTGGCGGTGACCCGGTCTGTGGCCCTGGATGTCCATGCAAAGGGGGTGAAACGTGGCTGAATAAAGTTTATGGGTGAATGATACGTGACGTCACCTGTGGTGCTCTGCAATGAAGGGGTTAAGCCGACGCTGCAGGCAGATCCTCTGGGAGAGATGGTATAAGGCAGCAAGATGTAAGAGCTCCCCACAGGTAGAGCTGTAGTCCCAGGGTAGTAGTAATGGGTGCTGAGGAAGAGGGTGCAGTGTTAGGCACAGAGATGTAGCAGTGCTGAAGGGGTTGCAGGAAGAAGGCAATGACACAACAGGGTGCAGTTTCCTTTACCTTTACTGTGCTTTGTAAGTGCAATCCAGGATCCAGATTACAGATGGAACAGGAGTTGATCAGCCTGGGAGCAACTTAGGAATCTCTCTATGCAGATGGGTTGTGTAGTCTCCTTTCTAGCGCTTATCTGAGGCACTTGCAGTACTGACTTACACTGAAGTCCCCTTTGCTTGCTCTCTTTAAAACTCCCCTTGTATGGCAGACAGCCATAGCCTCCTTTTACTGGCTCACACAAGCTGCTGCTGTGCCTCCGAGTCTTAGCTGGGAACAGAGCATTTACAGCCTCTTGTTCCACCGGTTTTTGCTGCAAGACCATCAGCATCCATAGAACCTCGGATACCGGACTCCGGACCATGCGCTACAGCTAGAAGTGAGCCTGAATTCTGCTCAATCCTCCAGCTCCTCTCCTCACATCTGCACTCTTTTCCCTCTCCACACGAACTGAACTAACTTCCCTTTCCCGGCCACAGAAAGCAGCTCCTCCCCAGCTTGGTTCAGAGCTGTCTCTGCTGGCCTGGAATGGGGACTGTGCTGTGTGCTGACTTACCTGACAGAGAGGTCCTTCATTGCTTCCAAGCATGACATCACACTCCCTAGGAGGAAGGTAATGCCACTGTGGCGACCGTACTCCTGGGGGCGCCACATACTGTATTCATCTTTTACACTGTAAAAATTACAAAAAGAAAATGGCCTAATGCAAAAGTTTGGGCAGCCTGTATGGTCACTACCTAGTAGCACCTCCCTTTGCATATATCACAGCTTGTAGATGCTTTTTGTAGCCTGACAATTCTTGTTTGAGGGATTTTCATCCATTTTTCCTTTGAAAATTGTTCTATGAGACTCCAGGGTCATCTGGCATCCTGTGCTATTTTGAGGTCTAGCCACAGATTTTCAAAGATGTTTAGCTCAGGAGACTGTGAGGGCCATTGTAAAACTTCCAGCTTGTGCCCTTTGAGGTAGTCTTTTGTGGATTTTAACGTGTGTTTAGGACCATTATCCATTTGTAGAAGCCATCCTCTTTTCAACTTCAGCTTTTTTAGAGATGGTGTTATGTTTCCATCAAGAATTTGTTGAAATTTCATTGAATCCATTCTTCCCTCTACCCATGAAATGTTCCCCATGCCATTGGCTGCAACACAGCCCCAAAGCATGATTGATCCTCCCCACGCTTAATGTTTGGCAAAATTTTGTGCCCTTTTTTCTCCACACATACCTTTGATCATTGTGGCCAAAGAGTTCTATTTAACCTCCTCAATCCACAGGAATTGTTTCCAAAATACATCAGGCTTGTTTAGATGTTCTTTTGCATATTTCTGATGTTGAATTTTATGATAAAGACGCAGGAGAGGTTTTCTTCTGATGAATATTACATGAAGATCATACTGTATTTGTGCAGGTGTCTCTGAACAGTAGAAAAATGTACCACATCTCCAGAGTTTGCTAAATCTTTCTGAAGGTCTTTTGCAGTCAAGCAGGGGTTCCGATTTACCTCTCTAGCAATCCTACGAGCAGCTCTCAATGAAATTTTGCTGGGTCTTCCAGACCTTATCTTGACCTCCACTATTCCTGCTAATTGCCTTTTCTTAATTGCATAATTGCATTTCAAACTAAGGAAAGGGAAAAGGGCAACTCGAAAATGCTTTGCTATCTTCTTATATTCTTCTCCTGCTTTGTAGGCCTCCACCATTTTCATTTTCAGAGTGCTAGACAGGTGCTTAGAAGAACTTATGGCTGCTGTTTTTTAGCACAAGGTTAGAGGAGTCTGGATTTTTATAAAGCTGGGAAATTTGCATCACCTGCCCTTTCCTAAAAATGATAGTGAACAAGCCATAATCCTAACAGGCTAGTTAAGTCCGAAACCTTGGTCAAACTTATCTGAGAACACAAATCTCTTAGTGTGCCCAAATTTTTGCATCCGCCCAATCTCCTTTCTGCATTTTGTAAAATGTAAAAAATGACTAAATATGTATAAATACATATATATATATATATTATATGTATATATATTTTTTGACTAAAATACGAAGGAAATGTGTCATCTTTAACTTTAGCCCTTTTAGAGATCATTTCCTCTTCAACTTGCTTAACTGTTCACAATAACAGTAATTTTGGCATCAAATGCCCAAACTTTTTTATGCCACTGTAAATGGCTTCAGTTCTGTAGCCACATGACACTATTAACATTGGTTGAGAGTGCAGTTGGCTATACCTTTGAGCCATTGGTCATGTGAAGGATTGACAAGGGGAACCAGAAAAATTTCCATGAGCTACCGGTGGAAATCTTTTGTGTTGCTGTCAGCAACTTATTACTTTGGATATAGTTTATTCTGACCAAACTGCATTAATGTTTATGACAAGTTCTAAAGATGGAATATAATAGATGACCCTAGTTATAGAGCCTTCAAAGCACATTACCAATAAAAGTGTAAATGCTTTCTACTACAGGCACCGCAGTCTTCCTGTTTTTCGCCAGTAATATTGCACCGTTCAGTTACGATTATTTAACTGTGTAAGAATCACTGGAATCAAATAAATTCAGGGTCTATGACTACCGTCATTTCAAAACATATCATTCTGAATGGGTTCCATATGTGGCTATAATAAAACAGTCTTACTTTATCTCTGTTATTTTTGCAAGGTTCTTGTAGGCAATATACATGTCAAAGCTTGTGTGCGTGTTTTTTTCAGAAGCCACATATGTAGACATAAAAAAATGACTTCATAATTTATTTTTATATAAAGCTATGAGGAATTCCCAAGCCTGAAACTGCTTCCAGTTGGCATAGTCACAAACTTCAGCATTAAAATCACAACAGTGAAGTTTGTAAATCTTTTAGAGTTGCTGATGGGAATTGAACAAAATCAAAACGGTTCTCTCTGCAGAGACGATGCAGCCACTTGCCATAGGGGAGAAGTTAACGCTCTTTGACTGTGAGTTTAAAAGGTGGTATGAACTCATTTTTAGGGTATAGAACAATCAGATATAACGATGTTTTTAGCTGCAAAAGATTCATTTTCTCATCTATAGACCAAGTTTTCTAGTAGTATGTAAAAAGCTTTGTTAAAGATGAAGACTCTAATGCCTCCTAATTCCAAAAGTCAATATTGATACTTTAATCCCTTGGCATCATAGCCAGTTTTGACCTTGAAGACGGACCTTTTTTTTTCACTTCTTTATTATTGCACTCCAAGAGTCGTTACTCATTCATTTTCTTTACTACATAGTCATAGGAGGGCTTGCATTTGTCAGTGGCAACTTTTTTTGTTACATAAAACTTAGGAACAAACTTTTGTTACCTCTTCACGGGGAGGTCCATCAAGAAAACAGCAGTTTGGACAGCGTTGTCTTATGTTAAAAGTTACATTCTGCATCATAGTGCACAACTAAAGTATTATCTTTTTTTTCTCTAAGTCAATATGATTATGCTGTTGCCAAAATTCTAGCTTTGTTTATCTTTTAGCCTTTTGGTATAATTAATAAACTTTTTGAAAGGCAATCATTTGTTTTTGGGTCGCCATTGAGTCATATGTTTCAAAATTGTATTGTTGAGCTGTATGAGGACATATTTCAGCATGACGTGCTGTAGCTTTCATCAGTATAAGGGCGGGTGCCGACGACCGTGTATTCTCTCATCCGAGAGAATTGGGTCAATTATGCTAACCACACGCTGATCAGAGATTGATCCGAGTGTGAACAGAGAGTCATGCGATTCTCTCGGAAGAAGATAGACATAGATGGAGGAAAAAAGTTTCCATTCTGTCAGTCCATGGAAATCGGACTGCACACAGACGCTATCCGAGTGCAATCCGATGGTTTCCACAGACTCATTGACTTGCATGGTTATGTTTGATCCGCATATTAGATCAAACTCGAGTATGCTGCAATTTTGACATGCGCACAGCCCAAATCTGACATGTGCACGGTACAACATAATAACATTGTCCAAGTGAGATCTGATGGTTTGCCGGATTGCACTGGGAGCAAAAATATGCTCGTCTACAAGTGCCCTAATTAATACATTCAAATTTTTGATAATGTCTTTTTACACACTATGAGAGTAAAAAACAGCAATGCTAAATGTGGTTATATGTCTTTTAAACACCATTCATCCTTAGGTATTGCTCTCTTTTTACCTATATTCTGAAGGTCAATACAATCGTGACAATAACAATTTTATATATTTTTTTCATAGATCACTACTTTTGCACAAGAAACTACATAAAAGAAAAAGTAGATGGAGCTCTATGAGGGCTCGTTTTCATGTGGGACAAGCTGTACTATTTACTGATATCATTTTTGGGCACATATAACTTTTTGAGCACTTTTAGTTCACCATGCAGTATAATTTTCCATGTCAACTTTATACTGCCGCTTTATATGATTACAGTAAAAATCAATTTATACCTTTTTTATGTTTTACCACCTTTGAAGAAGAAAATCACTTTAAAAAATCTTTTTTTGGTCATACAGTAATGGGGAGTCCTATCTTTTTCATTTTTCTGCTTCCAGAGTTATATGAGGGTTTCTTTTTTTTGCTACAGAATGAGCTTTAGTTTGTACTGGTATCATTTTTGGATACATACAACTTTTTATCACTTTTTATTTAATTTCTTTTTAGGTCAAATAAGCAAAAACAGCAATAATGGCATAGTTTTCATGTTTTCATGTCCTTCACTGCGTAGGATAAATAATAGTAGAGATTTAAAATATCAGTCATTAGAAATGTGGTGTTTCCAAATGAGTTTTTTTTTTTAGAGATTTGTATTTTGCACAAATAAATCATTTTCTATTATAAAAATTGGGATTTGGAGGTTTTACATTTTATTGTTTACATTTACAAAGCATTTTTTTTACAATACTTAAGGGTCCCACAAAGGGACTTGGACATGCATCATTTGATGGCGTTATTAATTTACTGCATTACTAAAATAATGCAATGCATTACATAGCCTGTCAGCGTTTGAGTGACAGGTAGACCGATCGGATCTAAAAGGCCGAGGTAGATGACAAAAATGGAAATCATTATTAGCCTTTTGATGCCTTAGCAACCCATTAGTACCAGGCATTTGCACTCAGGGATACAGATGGGCTTACAGAGGGAACCATCTCCCTCTGTCAAACTCTACACATGCTACTGCACTAATGCTATATCATCGAAAAGGTTATATTGTTGGTATCAGGGCATACTCCGGTCTCAACACACACAGAAAGAGCTTAGCTGTGTATTACAGACAGTAATAGATGGCACAGGCACAGCTCCTGTGCTTGTGTACTCCCTGAAATAATAATAATTATTATTATTTCTATAGCACAAAACATATTCCGCAGCACTTCACCATTTTTGTGTGATACTGAGTCACCTATCACAGGCATGCCTTGAGATGACATAGTCAAGGAGTCCGAGGTCAGAAGCCAGGAGGGTACGTCATAAACAGAACGAAGAGACAAAGCCGTAGTCAGGTAATGTTCTGAGGTCAGAATACCAGAAGATAGCGGATCAGTGCAGAAGATATTAAACAGACGGATGTTCAGAATGAGATCCAAGGTCAGGCAATGAAAGATCAACAAACAGAATACAAAGCACAGAGAAAACAATCAACACAGTAGCTGAATGTACATCTGGCAGAGGTCTGGGAGTAACAGCCAAGTTTATTAGCCTGGTTATTACCTGGGGCAATGAACACCTGGAGACAGCCAGCACCTCCCAGTCTCAGGTTGGATGGCCGAGCTGTCAGTCAACACACCGACAGCTCAGCATGCCCTTGCACCAGACTGGAAGACGAGATGTCAATCAAAGTACTGACAGCTTCAGCATGTCCTTGCACCATATTGGAAGGCTGAGCTGTCAGTAACTGCATCCCAGGCACACTGAGTGGGGGCCTATGACATTAGAGGGGACTTCTACAGAAAATAAAGACATTACAGAAAAACACATAACTCAGATATCAAGACTGTCTTCTACTAGGCATTGCTCCTACTGGCCAGTTTCCTACTCCACACTGATGAGGGGTAGTACCCCAAAACAGCTGTCTGTGGATGGATACCATGTTTTGGCATAGGTGGTTTCCTTCATTGGAGACTGCCCTTCCCGTGGTGTTCCTTCCCGGGGAAAGACCTGGCTAGTCATTGCTTGTGTTGAGAACCATGTGATGGTGTCTCCGCGGCTTGTGTTTTGCATGTTTTTACATATTTCCCATAAGGGATGGGGGCATTGCTCTAGAATCACTGCATTGAGAAACATGTGATGGTGTCTCCGCAGTGTTGGATGTTGATCTCCATGAGTTCATTCATCCTCATTTTTCACAGTCTTCTACTAGGCATTGCTCCTACTGGCCAGTTTCCTACTCCACACTGATGAGGGGCAATACCCCGAAACAGCTGTCTGTGGATGGATACCATGTTTTGGCATAGGTGGTTTCCTTCATTGGAGACTGCCATTCCCGTGGTTGTTCCTTCCCGGGGAAAGACCTGGCTAGTCATTGTGGGTCGCCCTCCCAGGGCTCTGGGGTACTCGGTACCGGGCCGGTATCGGTGGGATGTGTCACAGTGGCGGTGACCTGGACCGTGGCCCTGGGTGCCCAAGTAATAGGAAGATGTGAATGTTATTAAATGAATAGTTCGTGATGCCACCTGTGGTGTTCGGCAAGGGTGGTGTTAAGCCAACGCTGCAGACAGATCCTCTGGGACAGATGGTGTGGTGCAGCAAGGATGGTATAGCCCTCCACAGGCAGGGCTGTTGTCCCAGGGCAGTGTAGATGTGGAGACACTTAGGTGATGTAGTCTGGCGCAGGGGATGTAGCAGTGTCAGGTGGATTGACGCAGGAAGGAATGGAGGACACCAGGGCATGTAGTTCCAAAGCTTTACTCACAGTCTGTAGTGCCTGCTTCTGCGCTGTGTCCTCCGGGTCAGGGACCCAGTCAACCTCCAGGCAAGATGGAAAGCTCCCTTCCACACTCCGCCAACTTATGTGCCTTTCTTGAACGTCTCCTCTATAGCCCCTTTAAATGTGAACATCTCCAGTACCATGTTACACTGGAGTTCCTCCTGACAGATGTTCTCAATAACTCTACTTGCACGGCAGACAGCTGTAGCCTGCTTCGGGGACTCTCTACTCCTAAGTCCCAGCTCTCTATCCGTATTGCTGTTGTGCCCTCAAGTCTTAGATGGGAGTAGTGCATTTACAGCCCACTACTCCACTGGTGTCTGTTGCAGAACCATTAGTGTCCATACAACCTCGGGGACCAGGCCCCGGCCTTGCGTTTAGAACTTCTAGGCAGGGTTCTTCCTCTAACCCATGTCCTCTGTGTTCCCTTTACTCCTACGTTCCATACTTGTCCTTTACCTTCTATGGAAGCTCAGGCTTCAGGTCAACATCCTTCTCCTTCTTTCCTTTCTTTTCCCGTGCCAGCTGGCTCAGGTCACTGAGACAGCTGCAGCACTCCTTCCTCCATCCCTCTTCCAGGGATCCGCACTCCTCCCAAGTGGCTTCCTTCCTCACTGACCTCCTGTCAGACTCACCTCTCATCCTAAATCATCCCACTCATATATATACTCTGAATTCCACCCACCTCCCAGCACGTCTAGTGTTCCAAGCAGGGAACCACCAAAGGTGCTCTGCTTCTCTCTAAGCAAGGAGCCGCAATATGGTTATGCTGAACTACTCTATTGTGTGGGGTGCGATTGTTGGAGCGTGGTCAGGAGCCTCCAACTTACCTGGATGGTGGGCCACCACACCTTAGGAGAAGGTGCAGTACCTCTGTTGCGACTGAGCCTCAGGGGCGCCACAATTGCTTGCGTTGAGAAACATGTGATGGTGTCTCCGCGGCTTGTGTTTTGCATGTTTTTACATATTTCCCATAAGGGATGGGGGCATTGCTCTAGAATCACTGGGTTGAGAAACATGTGATGGTGTCCCCGCAGTGTTGGATGTTGATCTCCATGAGTTCATTCATCCTCATTTTTCACAGTCTTCTACTAGGCATTGCTCCTACTGGCCAGTTTCCTACTCCACACTGATGAGGGACAATACCCCAAAACAGCTGTCTGTGGATGGATACCATGTTTTGGCATAGGTGGTTACCTTCATTGGAGACTGCCCTTCCCATGGTTGTTCCTTCCCGGGGAAAGACCTGGCAAGTCATTGTTTGGGTTGAGAAACATGTCATGGTGTCTCCGTGGCTTGTGTTTTGCAGATTCGCAGAATGGAAGGCATGGGTAGGTTGGTAGACTGAGATGAGGGCAGACACGTAAGATGGTGGTGAGCCATCGAGCGGGGAGAGTTTAGTAAGGGGGGAGACTGATTAGTCTAGAGTTGCAATAGTCCAGATGAGAATGAGTAAGAGCAACAGTAAGAATTTTTGCAGAGTCAAAAGTAAGAAACGGTCAAATTCTAGAGATGCTTTTGCAGTATAGGTGACATGAGCAACAGAGTGATCGGATGTGAGGAATGAAGGTGCGATCTGATTCAAATATGACACCAAGACATGTTACTTGGAAGTAATGGTGGAACCACACACGGAAATGGCAATATCGGCCCCAGGTAGGTTCATGGAGGGAGGAAATCAAAGGAGTTCATTTTTAAACAGATTTAGTTTTAGATAGAGGGAGGACATAATGTTAAAGAAGTTTGAGAACTTGAAAACAAGAACTTTCTTCAGAGAACACAATACCATTCACACAGACATTCTATAATCAGGTTTACATTTTTTTTGCTTCTCTTGGTTTGTAAAAAGAAGTAAAGTCATGTCTTTCGAGTAGGGACTGTTTTGAGCACGCTTGGCAAATACTAAAGGAAAAATAAAATACCATTAGCATTTGTGATGAAAAGAAATGAGAAATTGGTTGTGGCATACAAGCAAACAGACTGAAAGGGTCCAGCCCATAGGTATCCACTTATGAAGCTGAGGTAGGACTGTGTCTTCCCTTGACTCCATATCTTTCAACTGCATCTTTTATTTTCATAATGAATACTTTATACAAGCATGATCATACATCATGTTAGATATCCATTCCAAAAGAGCATGCCAAGTGCCAGTGGCTACAGTGTGAAAATAAGGGAAGGAGAACAAATAAACTGGAAGCTAACAGAAGCTGCATTTTTCATACAGTATTTTTAAGGGAAGGATATGACCGTAAAGCGAAGACAGTTGGGAACCTGGTACACATTTTGCTTTGATGACACTAGAGTTTTATGCTAATTCTCTGCTTAAACATACCTGTAGTTATAGACCGTGGCTCCCAAAAAATAGGATGAATAGCGGTGAGCTAGAAGCAGTTTATAACCACTGATATCTTATCTTATCTTTTTCAGCTTTATGAGTGCTATGTAGTGAGGGAAGCAAATGCAATACTGATATATCTATTTACCCTGGTGATTATATGATGATTGCCACTATATGGAGAATGAAGAGGAGAGGTAAGTATTGTATATTTTTTTAAATCAATAAGTACATTCTGATGGCCATAATACTGTATGGAGGACTATAGGGAGTGCATTATACTGTATGGAGGCCTATGGGGAGTGTATTATACTGTATGGAGGAATATGGGCAGTGCATTATACTGTATGGAGGAATATGGGGGTGCACTATAGTGTATGGACTACTATTGGGAGTGCATTATACTGTATTGAGAACTATGGGGTGTAGTATATGGCATAGAGAACTATAAGGTGCGCTATACTGTATGGGGGACTATGAAGAGTGCATTTGTACTGTATGGAGGACTATGGGCAGTGCATTATACTGAAAGAGATTATGTGGAGTGCATTATACTACATGGAGGACTATGGCTATAGAGAGTATATTATACTATATGGAGGACTATGGGGTACATTATACTGTATTGAGAACCATGGAGACTGCATTATACTACATGGAGGACATGGGTAGTGCATTATTGCTAAGTGAGGGCCATTATAATATTTGGAGGGCCTTTATACTTGGTAGAGGGCTAGGTGGGTGCCATAATACTGTATGTAAGCAATTATAAAGTGTGAAGATTTGTGTGGGGAACATCATACTGTGTGAGGGCTGCGCGGGGGTCATTATACTGGTTGGAGTGCTAGTGAGAGTCATTATACAGTGTGGTGAGGTGTGGGGCTATTATACTGTATATAGTCCCATTTTACTGCATGGAGGACTGAGTGGGTGTCACAGTTGGGAGATCATACTGTGTTGGAGTCACCATACTTTGCAGGGTGAGTTGAGGTGGGGTACAGTAGGGTTATCATACAGTGCATGTGGAGGGTACAGTGGAGGAATTCACTGTGGAGATATCATACAGTATTTCTGTGGCACTTTTGTTGGCATCATACTTTATGCGTCCAATGAAAGGGGAAACTAGGGCTTCAGTAGAGGAAAACTAATTTGCAAGAACTGCAAAGTTGTAGATTATGCAATTCTGTGAACCCGTCAAATATATATTTTCTTCAGGGGTCCCAATTAAAATTTCTGCTATGGTGCCCCATGATCTCTATGTACACCCTCTGCACATGCCTAATGGGTGAGCTGATATTTTCAAAATGTTTCACACTACCCTATTATGTATTTTTCATTGGGGCCCAGGATCTTATACTAATACCTCAGATATTAAGTTTACCTCCATTCATCAAGTGCAACAATTGAAAGTCACTCTACAGAAGTGGGTGAAGGTAAATCCCAACAGATCATGTTGACAGTAGATTTTATGAATGGCTTATTTAAAATTTCAAATGGCTACACAAGTAACCCAAGGATGACCTATGAAAGGTATAGAGTCGTTAATGTATCTTGAGTAGAGAAACTTTCTAAATAAAAAAAGCTTTATTACTGGCATATTCATAAAATTTATTAAAACAAACATATTATAGAATACGTTTTATTTTTTATGTTGTGGAAACATTCGAAACCAACTTACAAGTATAGAGTCTGTGGATTTCTGTGTGGAAGGTATACAATTTTCAGACCTTTTATAGGATGGGAAAACATACACCAGCTGTGCAATTAACTGGAAGGTGAAGTCAAGGTGATTATTGCACACGTCTGCGAAGCTGTTATCATGCCATTACTTCCCCCAAAAAATGAATATTACTACTGCTGTGCCAAGTAATGCAAATTGAACGAAAAACTTTAATGACATGTTTATAGCAGCTCGAATAGACTCAATATAGATTGCAGTTTTCTGTTGTAGCCTTACTAGAATTATACACTTTGGCCATTTTTTTCACCAGTGTATTCGACTCAAGCCAATTAAATTACAGCTGTCAGTAAAAATAGAAAAAAAAATGCTCCTATGAATGGGGCATGTCACAGACTGATTGGTTTTCTTGAGGTTTAGGAAATAAGAAGCCACGGCTAAATTTAACCTTCTGGCTTTCAATATAATATAATATAAGTTGTCACCCACTAAACTCCCAATATAAGGCAAACTTTTATATCCACTAAATGGACAAAAGTATTGGGACACACGTCTTCATCACTGAGTTCAGGTTTTTCATTCAGTCTCATTTTCACATGTCTAAAAGTTCCAGCCACTCACCAAGCGGTCTACCTTTCCAAATGAAGAGCTCACTGAATAAGAGAATGGCACCTGAAAGGTACAGTGGGGAAAATAAGTATTTGATACACTGCCGATTTTGCAAGTTTTCCCACCTACAAAGAATGGAGAGGTCTGTAATTTTTATTGTAGGTACACTTTAACTGTGAGAGACAGAATCTAAAGGTAAAATCAAGAAAATGAGCTGGAAGTCGCTTTTACAATGTAAGTCTATCTGAGTGAGAAGAGAACTGGAGCTGCGCTAGAAATCAAGGAAGACGATGGGTGAGTATAGTAACACAAATACCCTAGATTACATACACATTTACATAGGTTTAGGACATGAAACGTTTCATGGGAGTGCTTCTCTAATATTAGCCACTGTGCACCATAATGATATGAGTTATAGGGGCTTTCTCATCATCATAAATGAGTCAAATTTTAGTTAATCCTCAGTTGAGTAGGGTGTTGGACACGAAGACCCTGGAGATCCCTTCCGAATCTAACATTGTAGGATTCTATGAAAATTGCATATTGCTCGTAAAAACAAGAAATTTTGAAATTCACCTCTGAATAAAATGTTCCATAGCTGCAAGAATGGAGGGATTTTTAATTTTATTGTATGCTTCTTGTTGTCCAAGTTAAAGTTACTTGTCACCTATACAGTATATTAGAAATGGCCAGTTTTCTATAGAGCCTAGTTACAAGTGCTGCTAAAAACCTGTCCAGATTGCCAGCCTTCGCGCACGTGTAGTCTTCCGATGCTGCAAAGGCACATGTCGTAGCTCCAAACTGTTAGGGAGCAAGTGAGAGGTGAGCAGTTTGTGATGGGGTGTGTGGCAGTGCATGCAGGGACAGCCGATCGATGAACAAAAGCTTTATTGGGACTGGGAGAATATTTCACTGAACATAGATATGTCTGCAATGCAGCTGCAACAAAAGGAACAAATCCAGGGACGGCACCCAGTAATCCAACGCAATGAAAAATGCAGCACTGATTCTTAGACTAGAACCTCAAATCCAACAGGGTAGGAAAGACAACAGAATACCCCATGGCAACTGATTCCCTATCTCTAATAATCCATACAAGTCACCAGGACCTCGCGGCAGCAGCCGATCCTCGCCGTTCACAAGGTGGAGCACCACTCCTGGAAATCAATAATGAGAAGAACCCTTTAATGATGAGCATAATGCTTCCCTCATTTACTACAAATTATTTAACCATTATCCACTGTGATGTACAATGTCTGTGAGGTATGGGGTTTTGTCCACAAAATATGATGTTTTCTGTTGTAACTTTCCAGAAAGATCCGGCAGATATGACAATCCAGGCTGCTAGCTCTGCAGCTTCATCCCTCCTCCCTTCACACACACACAGAGCAGTGCCACCCCCCCTCCTCTACAGCCTGTGTTCGCACTAGTAATAGGAGACCCCCCTGCTGTTACAACCATTTGTTTCCTTCTCTCCTCTTCAGAGCGGGAAAAACTTCTTTGTTTGAAACGAATAAAACTATGAGAGACTATACCATAAGAACCAAATACCCTAGAGATATGAAAATCACATTTTTGTAATCCGGGCGGTCACAGCGTCGCTGCCGTGGTTCTGGCGAAGCGTAATCCTTTCAGAACCTGAGATATGTGTTCCAGCTAAACGGTGTATCAGAACTACTGCATATTTGGTCTTGAATTATTGTACTCAACAAATCACAACCAATGATGCCCTATATATGTCTGTGCGGGCTACCCCCACGGAGTTATGATTAGTATAAGTTTTCTAGTGTAATTCTAAATCCAAAAGGGAGAGGTGGGATTAACCCAGCATGCATCTCTCCGTGATGTCACATAGCAAGTCTATAAAACATTTCCTGGACAAAACCAGGGCAGAACAGCTCAAGTCGTCGTGCTAGAAAGACCCAGATGAGCGGAGAAGTGCAGCTCCGCCTCCACCCACCTTAGCCGCATGGTCTGCCTAAGGAACAATATGGAACTGTGAGTGTACTCTCTTTGTTTTCTCCACTTTTATTTTATACCTGTACTGTACATATTTTATGTCTCAATTTTATAGCAACTTTTATCTGTAATCACTGTCCTCTTTCAGAAAATAAATGAAATAATTATTTAGATCTGTCTCTATGCTCTAAGACTCGAACTATACGCCTTTGATAGATAATCGCTACTAATTCAAGGGGTTTGCCACGGACCCTCTTAATTTAACACTGTGAATTAAGTAACCGTGACTGGTGGCAGCGCGTTGTGCACGGCTATTGCGGCTTGCTGGCAGTCTAGAAGGGTCTTATATAGCTGAATAAGGGTCTGCGGCACCAGCATTCATAATTCCCTTACTGCAGAAGCCTAATTGCCGGTTCACAACAGGCAGCCCGTCCGGCGACCAATTATCCTAGGTGCAGTTCCCTGACTGACCTGAGGGTAAGGGGGGCGCCGGAGAGCTGCAAGTTCCAAAGTGGAACTGAGAAAGTGGGATATACATAAATCCCCGCAGTACTTGGAAGATTTATAGCAGTGGTGGGGCATCCAAATTAAACTCCCCCTGCGGCAAATTGTAGAGCGAGATTAGCTTGCTGGATATTTTTGGTCACATGGTGCCAGTGTTGGGATAACTAAGATAAGCCCCACTGCGCCTGTGATAGCCGTGTGCTGGCATTGTGTCACGCCCCTCCGTCCGCTGATACACCGGTGTCAGTGGTGGGATTGTGACATAGTGGTGACACAGGGTCCGCTGTCCGTCGCGTTTTGGTGGCAGCGGGACCCCGTTAGTGTCGCCCGTAAGTGGACGAACGGCGGTGGGCTGTTCGTCACATCCACCACCCAAAAATACATAAATAAAGTATTTTTTATGCGCCTACTATTAAAAGTATACATTCTGTAACCACCGTGCTCCCGCTAATTCATAACCCACTGAACCACCACTCAATTATCCATTGCCCTTCCCCAACTGTCCTCTCTCCCCAATATATTATTCACTGTGCCTCTGTAACCCCATTCAGGTCAATATCAAACCTTCATAATCTTTCTCACAGACTTTTCCCATAGCCATGCAAGGTCCACTAGGTACAAATTTTAATTGCCACACATTGTGGTGTCCAAATAACAGTAAAATACATTGGCATATTGGCCAAATTCCATTTCCACTCAGTTAAAGGGGCTGTTTCAGGTTCGTAAATGGCTAAAATTGCAAAGTGCTTGTAAAAGAACACGTCTTTGCAATTTAATTTTGGCTAAAAATTCTTTCTGTTCTCAAGATCGAGGAATTTTTATTTTTTCCATTTACAGTTGATTGCCTAGGTTACCAGCCTAGAAACCAGGTATATTTTAAACAATTTAAAAAATTTTATCATAACTGAAATGAAAATAGTAATTTTATGGAAATGTACCTCTTGAAACAGAAGAATGTGCTGAGACAATTGAACAGAATTAAACAAAATCAAATGACAACTTACTTTCACTGTAGGAATCCGCTATCATTGGATAAGAGCGGGGTGACTCAATTACATATTCGATTTTTGAAGGAAATTGGGAGGAAAAATGATAAAGTTCTTGGAAAATTGTTTTGGAGCAAGACTTTCTACAGACAGAAAATGACTTTTAATGTAGGATTTAGTTTCCTCTCATCTAAAAATGTTAGAATGGAATATGTCGGACATGAGAATTCAATGATCATTGTGTTTTGGTACATGTATTCTCTTCCAAGAAAAGTATCCAACTTCATTATTCATCATGGATAGCTTTTCAAAATTTAATTTATGCTTACTTATATCTGTTTTGGGGACAGCTGAGGATAAATAATATAACCCCCCCCCCCAAAAAAAAAAGGGTCTTCTCCCAAAGTTCTGGATAGAAAATCATCATCTGTATAAGGATAATAAGGTAATTTAGTAATCCGTAAAAGTTTAGTGACTGTCTTTGTAGTAACTGCAGGGATATATGGATACAAGTATTGGGATACCTACATATTTTATGGCATACGATTCAAAATCCAAAGTAGTTGAGGGCGTCTGTGGGAATTTTTTAGTATTCGTCCAGAAGTGCATCTGTGAGGTCAGACATTGATGTTGGATGGGAAGGCCTGACATGTAATCTCCATTCTAGATCACTGCAAAGGTGTCCGATAGGGCCAGGGCTTAAAAGGGCTTCCACACAAAGGCTTTTCACTAGCCACTTTATCTGTTATATTCAAAACCTTGGCTTTCACCCTTTAACTCCTATACAGGGATTTGGATTTATACAGGCCCCCTGGATTACATGCACAAAGAGACTGCTGGCCTTTGGAGCGGGCTGGCAGTGAAAGGTCAGAAAAGATAGACCAGAACTGGGAGGTTAAAGACAGGACAAAATCGAGAGTTAGCTGATTAGTTAAAAACTCAGGTCAGGGTCAAGCGCAGGTACAAAAAGGCTGAGTCAGAGCTGGAAAAGAGAATTAAACTATAGTTAATGTAACCTATTACTCAGAAGCGTACACTGACAGATTGGGGCTCCTGTGCAATAAATATGTCTGGGAACTCCCTCTCTGCCTATCATGTCAATTATGATGAGGACAAGCTGGCCATGGGACCTCCAGAGCCATGGGCTCTGAACATCAGTCCAGAGTGCACTCATTACCACTACCCTGCAAGCAGGAGAGTACATAGAGTTCACAGGGCACCATAGCAAAAGTTCTATTTGGGCCTCCCAACACCTCTAAAAATATATAAATTTATATTTTTTACTGAGATGGGGATGCATATCTTTGTTAGGATTCGGTTATGCTGAGTCCAATCATGTATATTAAATTTAAATTATAAGTCTGGTATCTAAACCATCTGGTATCTGATAAAGGGTTATTCACAAATAAATCAAGTTATCCCCAACCCTGAGGATAAGGGATAACTTACTGACTTTTGTTGGACTGACCACTGAGACCTCCAGCAATCCTGAGAACCGGACTCTGCAGATCAGCCAGGAATGGACTAGAGGGGCGCATGCTTGACTTGTGCTCTATTCATTGTATATGGAACTGATGGAAACAGCAAAGCGCAGCGCTCAGCAGCTCTATAGACAATGGAAAGAGCAGAGGCCAAGCATGCACAACTCTTCTCCATTCAAGACAAGACTGCTGACCCCTGTTCTCAGAATCTCTGTGAGGGGGGCAGTGGTTGCATCCTGCGGCTCAGAGATAACTTGATTATTTGATGAATAACCATTTAAACAGCCAGGTTGATATTCCTATTCTTTACAATTATAGAATCATACATGAACCAAAAACAAATATGTTCACACATATATATGTAAGGGGAGGCCAGGACTGTAGTCATGACCAGAGTCACTGAAGCATCTGTGTCCCGACCTTCCCTCACAGAAAACTACACTCACTGGCCACTTTATTAGGTACACCATGCTAGTAAGGGGTTGGACCCCCTTTTGCCTTCAGAACTGCCTCAATTCTTCGTGGCAGAGATTCAACAAGGTGCTGGAAGCATTCCTCAGAGATTTTGGACCATATTGACATGATGGCATCACACAGTTGGCGCAGATTTGTCGGCTGCACATCCCTGATGCGAATCTCCCGTTCCACCACATCCCAAAGATGCTCTATTGGATTGAGATCTGGTGACTGAGGAGGCCATTTGAGTACAGTGAACTCATTGTCATGTTCAAGAAACCAATCTGAGATGATTCGAGCTTTATGACATGGCGCATTATCCTGCTGAAAGTAGCCATCAGATGTTGGGTACATTGTGGTCATAAAGGGATGGACATGGTCAGCAACAATACTCAGGTAGGCTGTGGCGTTGCAACGATGCTCAATTGGTACCAAGGGGCCCAAAGAGTGCCAAGAAAAAATTCCCCACACCATGACACCACCACCACCAGCCTGAACCGTTGATACAAGGCAGGATGGATCCATGCTTTCATGTTGTTTACGCCAAATTCTGACCCTACCATCCGAATGTCGCAGCAAAAATCGAGACTCATCAGACCAGGCAACGTTTTTCCAATCTTCTACTGTCCAATTTCGATGAGCTTGTGCAAATTGTAGCCTCAGTTTCCTGTTCTTAGCTGAGAGGAGTGGTACCCAGTGTGGTCTTCTGCTGCTGTAGCCCATCTGCCTCAAAGTTCGACGCACTGTGCGTTCAGAGATGCTCTTCTGCCTACCTTGGTTGTAACGGGTGGCAATTTGAGTCACTGTTGCCTTTCTATCAGCTCGAACCAGTATGCCCATTCTCCTCTGACCTCTGGCATCAACAAGGCATTTCCGGCCACAGAACTGCCGCTCACTGGATTTTTTTTCTTTTTCGGACCATTCTCTGTAAACCCTAGAGATGGTTGTGCGTGAAAATCCCAGTAGATCAGCAGTTTCTGAAATACTCAGACCAGCCCTTCTGGCACCAACAATCATGCCACGTTCAAAGGCACTCAAATCACCTTTCTTCCCCATACTGATGCTCGGTTTGAACTGCAGGAGATTGTCTTGACCATGTCTACATGCCTAAATGCACTGAGTTGCCGCCATGTGATTGGCTGATTAGAAATTAAGTCTTAACACACAGTTGGACAGGTGTACCTAATAAAGTGGCCAGTGAGTGTATATTCCTCTTGTCAGCATACCTGCATCTCCAGGTTTAGGTCTCCCCGGGCACTTCTCAGGTGGGGACAGCCCCTCTTCCAGGTGACCCCCAGTAACGGATACACAGTCCATGACAATTTGAACATTCTCTTTACTTAATACTTCACACATTGCATCCACAGTTGGCACATCATGGAATTCACTTGTTCCCTCATCTTTCCCTACTTTGCTGACGCTTCTGTGCGGCACACGTCCAGACTGGACCGTCTTAGACTGCTCCCCAGATCCTTCCTGGCCTAACATCATCATGATGACAATTCCTTCTGCCTGTTTAACCCCAGACTCAAAATCATCAGCCATCCGGTTTGGTTGCCTCTGGTAAAGCATCCGGCCCATCTGTACCATTCCTGTCGAAGCTCCAACTTCCTTCAACTCCTCACTCCAACCGACTCCTGGCCTAAAGGCGTCCGCCCAGGCTATGAGTCGCCACATATTTCTTCTCCTGTACTGACCCACTACAATGATGCCCAGTGGCCGTGGATAATGTGGGCTGCAGCTATCTAACGTTGCATGGCTGCTGACACTTTGGGCACCCTGGCCCCATCTGACTAACTTCCCTTCTCATTTAGCCTTAACTCCCGGCAGCCCCTCCTATTATGTTAACCCTCTATAAACTAACTATAGCCTATTCTAACCGTGCACACTAGTATGCCCCCAACTAGTGGCCCACAAAGAAACTACACTTACCCTTATCTATGAGAACTATAATACTAAGGTGCCTCCCTCTAATGTCCAAAGGGTGCACTTCACTTTCCCTAAACTGTACATGAGTCATAGTAAACATTATTACATTATATACAGTGAAGAACATGACAACACATTATTGTATTACATTAAAGGAACACAACATAATATACATAGTCCTACAGAGAATGGTAACGCATGTATGAATGTGGCAGTACCATAAATGTGAGCGGTAATACATATTGCAATGTAGCAGTGTAGGGAAGGTGACCTGACGGACGGACTTGTCAGCAAGTAGGAAAGGGGGATTGCACATTTTAGACAGATAGCAGTTATGACAGTGGGGAAACAGCTAGGAAAGTGTAGGTGACGTGCAGTACCTTGGGTTCACCATTAGATGGCAGGGAGGAGTGTAAGTTCAGGACTCAACAGCAGCTTAGGGCTTTAGAAACTGTTGGTCATGGGGGCGGAGTTACAGGGACCCGGAAAGTATAAATTTGACAGGAGGGTTCCAGAAAGTTCCTGTCCCCGGGAGGTGCTCAAGAGACAAGGAGTCTGTGCCAGTGTGTTTGCTGTGAGGAGAGCCAAACCAGGGGGCTGAGGAGAGAGAAAGTCAGGGGGTGGTCCTGACATGAATTACCGCAGTACAGACGAGGCCCCAGGGAAAAGCATACCGTATTGAAGACGAAAACTGACCAGTAAAAGTGCTGATGGTGTACGGGCCTAAGGCGGCCACAGTGTCTGTGCTGACAGGATCGTCGCTCAGTGAGAAAAAGGGACGGTACGTGTGTTTACGTCCCTGGTGGAAAAGTACGGTGTGGGTAGCGAGGCCTGGAAACGGAGGCCCGTGAAGATATTACGTGTACTGCTGAGGCCGTTAGTCGGACGGTAAGGAATAAACTTGGACCTGTTGTACCCGAAACCTGCGTCCATCTTTTGTCTGTGACGTCTCTGCGTGGTATATAGAGGGACCACCCCCAGCCCGGCTCACGACACTACACTTGGCGTAGTCGGCAGGATCGCCGCCGCTAATACGATATCTTCTGCGGCAGACCTGCCTCTGAAGAACAGGGAAGGACTTGGACTGCTCTGTTTGGATTGAAAATACCTGTGGATTACAAATTGTTTACCTGTGGATTACAAATTGGGAGCGCGGTGCAAGATGGCGGTGTTGCTCCAGCGCAGGAGAGAGGTCCGGGTGTTTGCAGTCATTCTGGATGGTCTTGGACCCCCTCCAACGTACCTCTGGGGGAAGCAATATTAACCCGGAAGCCAATGCTCCTACATACTGGACCCAGGCCGCTGGGAGGACAAGCCTGCCATCGCCCCACCCAGCAGAGGGAGTGGCACCGAGGGGAAGATTGGCTGCGGCTGCTTGGCGCCATTTGATTGCTGTCCACCGGACAGGATGCGCCGCTGTGGTTGTCGAGGCATCGGGCGCCTGGAGATGGCGTCGGGAGATCGCACCTCGCTGGAAGACTTATTCCTCAGAGTCACGGGCAGACATCCGGATCGCGGGTGGAGAAGTAGAGCCATTGCTGGTCCCGCGGAAGTGGCCACCAACGTTGACAGCAGAGTCCCTCCCCGCGGAACTCCCGAGCCTGGAGGCTAGCCCCGCCGGATGGCGGGGTGAAGGACGGAAACTGCAGGAGGAGCCGCGGGATGTTATGTCGGAGGCTGCCACGCCCTGGAAGGTGAGAATTCCCCCGGCTCAGCCGGCGGCTCCGCAGGCGGCCCCCACAACCCAGCCGCTGCACGTGGCCTCCTCCGTTCCTGAAAGCCTGGCCACGGAGGGCCCTACGGTTTATGCTGAGATGAGCAAGGCCCCCGCTCCTGTTCCCGAACTACCCCGCCCGGTGGCGCCACGCCCGGTGGCGACAGTGTGGAGTCTGTCCGCGGAGGATGCTGATGCCTTCCCCCTGCCAGCAGCGACTTCATCCATGAAACCGGCCGCTGCTGCAACCCCGTTTGCAACTACGGGTGCGGCCTACCCCGCGGCTGCATCTGTGACGTCACCAAAGTTGACAGCGGGATATTTGTCAGGCTCTGTGGCCTATTCGGCAGGAATTACGGCTGCCTCTCCCCGCCGCCCAGCCCCAGCGGCTGCTGGGTCACTGACATCTATGGCCATCTCTGCCCCGCACTCGACCCCGGCTGAGTCCCGCCCACGGGACTCCAGGGCCTACTCCGGACCCTCTGTTTGGGTAGCGGAGGTCATTAAGAAGAAAAAAGCCAGGGAGCAGGAAGTATGGAACCTGCTCCATGCAAAGGGAGAGGCTGGCATGGCGGCTACACGATCCTTGGGATGTCTTGTCTACACCAACATACCAAAGGGGTACGGGTTTATACGAGACCTTGCGACCGGTCAGAAAGTATACATCAATGTGTCATCAATCCGCCATGGCCGGGACTTGCAAGAGGGGGACTTGGTGTCTTATTATAAGGAATATTGTCCCCGTGGCTATTACGCGGTAGCCGTGCTCGCTGAACCCGAAGATCACGAGCCCCCGTAGACAGAACTCTAAAGACACTTCTTGCATCCCGGGAGCTCCACAGCTGTGGGACTGCTCGCTACCGTCCACCAGAAGATAGCGTGGACTGTCAGAAATCCACTGCACTGTTATGCAGGTCATTGGCACAGTTTGCATCAAGGGTATAAAACAAATGTGTGTTTTTTTGGTTATAATTGTTGAAGTTAGTATGCCTGACATGGCGAGGATGCATAAAAAGAAAAAAAAAGGAGTGCCAATGTTAAATGAAGGGGGAGCAAGCCTGTTATGTTTTGAGATGGTTAAAAGGAACAGTAAATGAAAAAAGGATACATGTGCTATATTATAAAGTTTGGTTTAATGTGTAATATGCATAAGAAAATTTCAACAGGTCCGGGTACGGGGGTCGGTGTGACCGATGGAAGTGTGAGACCAAAAGGGTCTACGAGATGAGAGGGTCTGTGTGACCGAGACGCCGACCATGACTTGTTACCAAGAGGAAGGTAAAGAGATGGAAGATGTGAGATGGACAGGAGTCCCGAGTCAGGTCCCTAACACCACGGACATTCCCAAAGAAGAAAGCGGGCGCTGAGAATGGTCTGGTAGGAGAAGTGTCAGAATGACAAAGGTAGGGGTTGTGATTGTCGGGGACAACAATCGACAAAGGAAGGGGGAGTGTAGGGAAGGTGACCTGACGGACGGACTTGTCAGCAAGTAGGAAAGGGGGTTTACACATTTTAGACTGATAGCAGTTATGACAGTGGGGAAACAGCTATGAAAGTGTAAGTGACATGCAGTACCTTGGGTTGACCATTAGATGGCAGGGAGGAGTGTAAGTTCAGGACTCAACAACAGCTTAGGGCTTTAGAAACCGTTGGTCATGGGGGGCGGAGTTACAGGGAATCGGGAAAGTATAAATTTGACAGGAGGGTTCCAGAAAGTTCCTGTCCCCGGGAGGTGCTCAAGAGACAAGGAGTCTGTGCCAGTGTGTTTGCTGTGAGGAGAGCTAAACCAGGGGGCTGAGGAGAGAGAAAGTCAGGGGGGTGGTCCTGACATGAATTACCGCAGTACAGACGAGGCCCCGGGGAAAAGCATACCGTATTGAAGACGAAAACAGTAAAAGTGCTGATGGTGTACGGGCCTAACGCTGCCACAGTGTCTGTGCTGACAGGATCGTCGCTCAGTGAGAAAAAGGGACGGTACGTGTGTTTACGTCCCTGGTGGAATAGTACGGTGTGGGTAGCGAGGCCTGGAAACGGAGGCCCGTGAAGATATTACGTGTACTGCTGAGGCCATCAGTCGGACGGTAAGGAATAAATTTGGACCTGTTGTACCCGAAACCTGCGTCCATCTTTTGTCTGTGACGTCTCTGCGCGGTATATAGAGGGACCACCCCCCAGCCCGGCTCACGACACTACAGCAGTACCACAAATATTAATATAGACATTACCAACATTAGCACATGTAAACATCAACACACTGAGAACAATTAGAGGAAGGGAGCAAGGAGGTAATTCTATCTCACCCCCTTACACATACACACACACAAATATACATACATACATGCACACACATACACACATAAATAGACACACACACATATATAAAACTTCCTTCTCACCTCCCAATGGGGGTGGTCTTTGTTCTCCTTCCTCATTCTCGGGACCTGGGAGTTTGAGGGTTCTGCGCAGGATCCTAGTTGATCCCAACATTGCCCTTTTTTGGACAGAGAGCTCAGATGTTGCTCCGGGGATCTGTTGTAGCCATTTTTCCAAATTAGGACTCACTGCTCCAAGTGCTCTTATCACCACTGGAATCACGGTTGCCTTCACCTTCCACATCTTATTCAATTCTCCTTTGAGGTCCTGGTATTTCTCCAGCTTATCATATTCCTTCTTTCTGATGTTGCTGTCACTTGGCACTGCCACATCTATTATCATTGCTGTCTTCTGATCCTTGTCTACTATCACAATGTCTAGTTGGCTAGCCAACACCTGCTTATCCGTCTGGATCTTGAAGTCCCAAAGGATTTTAGCCCTTTCATTTTCCACGACTGTAAACTAGAAGCTTGGGCTGATAAAAGGCAAATGAGCTTTAATGGGGATAAATGTAAGGTCATGCACTTGGATAGAACGAACAAGATGTATAATTATGTGCTTAATTGTAAAACACTGGGCAAAACTGTCACTGAAAAAGACCTGGGTGTATGGGTGGATGACAAACTCACATTTAGTGGCCAGTGTCAGGCAGCTGCTGCAAAGTCAAATAAAATAATGGGATGCATTAAAAGAGGCATAGATGCTCAGGAGGAGAACATAATTTTACCTCTATATAAGTCACTAGTGCGACCACACTTAGAATACTGTGTACAGTTCTCGTCTCCGGTGTATAAGAAAGACATAGCTGAACTGGAGTGGGTGCAGAGAAGAGCGACCAAGGTTATTAGGGAGCTAGGGGGTCTGCAATACGAAGACAGGTTATTACACTTGGGGTTATTTAGTTTGGAGAATCGAAGGCTTAGGGGTGATCTTATTACAATGTATAAATATATGCAGGGACAGTACAAAGACCTTTCTAATGATCTTTTTACTCTTAGACCTGTGACGGGGACAAGGGGGCATCCTCTACGTCTGGAGGAAAGAAGGTTTAAGCATACTCACAGACCCGGATTCTTTACTGTAAGAGCAGTGAGACTATGGAACTGATGTTGTAATGAGTGATTCCCTACTAAAATTTAAGAAGGGACTGGTTGCCTTTCTTGAAAAGTATAATATTACAGGGTATATACACTAGTTTCCTTAATATTGTGTTGATCCAGGGAGCTAGTCTGATTGCCGTATGTGGAGTCGGGAAGGAATTTTTTTTCCCAATGTGAAGCTTACTGTTTGCCACATGGGTTTTTTTTGCCTTCCTCTGGATCAACATGTTAGGGCAAGATAGGATAGGATTTGGGTTGAACTAGATGGACTTAAAGTCTTCCTTCAACCTTAATAACTTTGTTACTATGTTACTATGCTTTTTCTCTGGTCTCCCAACTGGACTTAGGGGGACTTAGCCAATATGATGTGCAGATGTTCCTGTATACAATTCCACTAATTGGTTGCGGCATTCAGTATACGCTGCTCCTGCTTGCATTTTGCATCCTGCCACTATGTGTTGGACGGTTTCTGAGGTTTCTTTGCATAGTCTTCACCTTGGGCCTTGTTTTGTGTGGTAGATTCCTGCTTCTATGGATCTGGTACTTAGTGCTTGCTCTTGTGCTGCTATGATTAGTGACTCTGTGCTGTCTCATAGTCTAGGTTCCTCCAGTCATTGGTAGGATTTCTCTATGGCTGCCACCTCCTTTATCTGTCGATAGTACATCCCATGCAGCGGCTTGTCTTGCCATGGCGCTTCATATTCCTGTTCTTCTTTCCAGATATGTTGCTGTTGTTGCTGCCTTAGGCATTCTCTCAGCATCTCATCTTTTGCTGCCTTTTTTTTATGTATTCCTGAATACTCCTTGTTTCATCTGTGATGGTGGCTTGGATGCTTATCAAGCCTCGACCACCCTCCTTTCTGTTGGTATACAATCTTTGTGCGTTAGACTTAGGGTGGAGACCTCCATGCATTGTGAGAAGCTTTCGTGTCTTCCCATCTGCAGCTTCCATCTCTTCTTTTGGCCAATACACAATGCCAGCAGGGTATCTGATAACTGGCAGGGCATATGTATTGATGGTGCATATTTTATTTCTCCAATTGAGCTGGCTCTTCCGGACCTGTCTTACCTTTTGATGGTATTTGGATGTTGCTGCTTTCCTTGCCTCCTCATCATGGTCACCATGTCCCTGTGGGATGCCGAGGTACTTGTAGCATGTCTGTACATCTGCTATGTGCCCTGCTGGTAATTCCACTCCATCAGTTTTGATTACCTAAATCTCTTTTAATTACCAACTGGCCGCACTTCTCCAGTACGAAGGACATCTCGATGTCTTCGCTGTAGATCCTTGTCAGGTGGATCATGTCATGATTTACTGGGGTTATAGGCTTGGTGATGTAGGAGTTAACATGGAAAGCATCTCTATTGATCTGGGGAGGGTTCTTATGGCCTCATGGTGGAGTCATTCTCTGTCATTTATACTCTAAGCTGAGTGTGCCTGACCCTGCTCTGTCTGTGCTTCATGCCTATTGTTGTTTGTCTGCTTGGTTTTGATCTGGTCCCATCACGGTTAACGTCTCTTGTCTACTGATTCTGTACCTTGATTCCCGCTCTGTTTTAGACTTACGGCTACGTCCTGACCTCCCTCTGAGTATCCCTCCTGTACCTCGCCGCCCGCTCTGTGTATGATCTTTGGCTACGTCCTGACCTTCCTTTGATTACCCCGCCTGTACCGCGCCGCCTGCCCTGTGTATGATTATATGGCTCTGACCGGTCTACTGTTTACTCCTCTTCACCTCTGTATTGCAAGTACTGCTGTCGGGTCCCAGAGGGGCTTTTTGGTAACCCCGCCCCTCTCCCTGACAGGTCCTGTGAGCATCGAGCGCTTCACAAATCCTCCGCCTCTTGCAGGTCCTGCTCCTGGCTGCTCAGAACCCACGCTATACACCGGACCCCCTAACTGCGGGTAAGAGTTCGCTATATATGCCTTGTCTGTGTCCCTATAGCCTGGGTGGTGGTTCCTTAGATCCACACCTGACAGATCAGTGAATTGATGTCTCATTCGTTTTTTGCATACAAATTGATATCATCCATGTAGAGGAAGTGGCTGATGGTGCTTCCACTCTTGAACTTGTATCCATAGCCAGACTCTGTAATTATCTGACTGAGGGGGTTCAAGCCTATGCAGAACAGCAATGGAGACAGTGCATCACTTTGATATATGCCGCATTTGATGGTCACTTGTGCTAGTTGTCTTGAGTTGACTTCCAATATTGTTCTCCATAGCCCCATTGAGTTTCTGAGGAAGGTTCTTAATTTCCTGTTGACATTGTAGAGAGCCAAGCATTTACAGATCCATGTGTGTGACATTGAGTCATAGGCTTTCCTGTAGTCAATCCAGGCTGTGCTGAGGTTGGTCTGTCTGGATCTTGAGTCTTGAGCGACTGCTCTATTTACTAGGAGCTGGTGTTTAGAGCCTATAGTTTTGGTCCCAATGCCTTTCTGAGCTGGATTCATGTACTGGTTCATATGGTTCTGTAGCTTGGTGCTATGATGCCTGACAGGAGTTTCCATGTTGTTGTAAGGCAGGTTATTGGGTGGTAGTTGGATGGAACGGTTCCTATAAACATGCATAAACACATACATGCAGAAGTTTGCCAAGCAAGGAACTGTCGAATTTCGAGGCCCTATACTAGTAACATTTTCGGGCCCCCTTGAGACTCTGCCCAGGCTCCACCCCAGCTCCGCCTCCACCCCTCCAACCTTACACTGCCCGCTCTTGGAAATACTCCACTTCTGCACTGCATCCTCATCAATCACACATTAACAGTTAGTATTGAATACCAGATCACATACATAGCCAGCAGTTTTTGTTTTGGCCAAAAGACTTTTTTAAGCCTCCACCAAGACAAAGTAGACACTTTTGGCCGGGCTCTACTCTACTCTAACCTAGTAATCATTTCTTGAAATATACAATACTCTTGTCAGCTATATTTTTCTTTATTTTTCTTTAAGGGAATATGTCACATACATTTTTTAGTACAATGGCCAAATCACATATTACCATCACAGAGCAACCGACTAATACCACATACAAGGGACAAATACTGCCATACCATGACCAGATTACATATTACCACCACATAGTGATTGAATAATACCACACACAAAGGACAAATACCGCCACACCATGGCCGGACCACATATTACCACCACATAGTGACCGAATAATACCATATACAAGGAACAAATACCGCCACACCATGGCCAGACCATATATTACCACCACATAGTGACTGAATACTACTACAATACTGACCATTAATGAAAAAACACACAAATATTACCATAAGGTACATTATACACAGTATGTAATATATACTGTCAGTGCACAGGTAATACAGTGATCACCAGTGACATACACAGGAGCTCTGTATATAGTGTCAGTGACAGGTAATACAGTGATCACCAGTGACACTATTCACAGGAGCTTTGCATATAGTGTCAGTCTGCAGGTAATACAGTGATCACCAATGACAATATACGCAGGAGCTCTGTATATAGTATACAATGTATAGTGTAAGTATGCAGGTAACACACTGACTCACCAGTGATGTCTCTAGTTGAAGATACTCATCTTCGCTTTGCTTTTTCATCCAGCACAGACCGCCATCACTTCTTCTAGCCAAGACTCGTCTCTGCAGAAAATAACAGAGTTATGTAGAGCACATTCCCCAACTTCAACACTATGCCAGATGAAGAAAAAAAGTGACAGTGTCGTCCCGCACAGTAACAGGACCTCCCCTACCATTGAAAACGGTATCCTCAAAAATGAAATATATCACAGCAGTAATTATAACCCTTAATCAGCCTACATCCTGCCCCCAGAAATGTCTCCATTCTGCCCCCATATGTCTCCATCCTGTCCCCATATGTCTCCATCCTGCCGATATATATGTCATCTCATCCTGACCACCATATGTCTCCATCCTAACCATCATATGTGTGCATCCTGCCCCCATATATGTCCTCTCATCCTGGCCCCATATGTCTCCATCCTGCACCCATATATGTCCTCTCATCCTGGCCCCATATGTCACCATCCTGCCCCATATATGTCCTCTCATCCTGTCCTGCCATATGTCTCCATCCTGCCCCCTTATTTGTCCTCTCATCCTGGCCCTATATGTCTCCATCCTGCACCCATATGTCCTCTCATCCTGGCCACATATGTCTTCATCCTGCATCCCATATATGTCCTCTCATCTTGGCTATATATGTCTTCATCCTGCCCCCTTATATGTCCTCTCATCCTGGCCCCATATGTCTCCATCCTGCACCCATATATGTCCTCTCATCCTGGCCACTTATGTCTTCATCCTGCCCCCCCATATATGTCCTCTCATCTTGGCTGCATATGTCTCCATCCTGCCCCCATATATGTCCTCTCATCATGCCCCATATATGTCCTCTCATCCTGCCCCCATATATGTCCTCTCATCTTGGCTCATATGTCTCCATCCTGCCCCCATATATGTCCTCTCATCCTGGCCCCATATATCTATATCCTGCCCCCATATATGTCTTCTCATCCTGGCCCCATATGTCTCCATCCTGCCCCCATATATCTATATCCTGCCCCCATATGTGTCCGCTCATCCTGGCCCCATATGTCTCCATCCTGCCCCCATATATGTCCTCTCATCATGTCCCCCTTATCCCCATATGTGTCCATCCTGCCAACCCCATATGTCTCCATGCTGCCCCCACATGTCTCCATTCCGCCCCCATATATCTCCATCCTGCCCCATATATGTCACCATCCTGCCCCCATATCTGTCTCATCCTGCCCCAATGTACTGTATATGTCTCCATCCTGCCCCCCATATGTCTCCATCCTACCTCATACATGTCCTTTCACCCTAACTCCCCCATATATCTCTCCATATTGCATATTTCAGTGAAAAAAAAACTTTCTTCTTACATGGCCGCGGTACAGAGGTGTCTTCTTTTCCTCAACCATTTGAGGCACGGAAGCATGTCAGTGACACTATACGCCGGCAATGTGAGCTGCCGGCCTCTAAGGGTACGTGCCCAATATCAGGAATTGCTGCGGTTTTGATACTGCGTATTTATGCAGCGTCAAGACCACAGTGGTCAGAAGTTACAGCATAGTGGATGGGATTTATAAAATCCCATGTCCACTATGCGTGTATGTGCACCTGCAGATCACCCCCTCACATAGATAAACATATTAATAATACCCAAGCATCCCTAATGGAAAGAAGGCACCCATAGCAAGAATTCTAAAACCTATACAATTAAATAGAGGAAATAGACATGATGATTCTCTCCCAAAGCATATATGGCGGCAGATGAATATTCACAGGAAGGACTCCAAATCTTCATGAAGACCAAAAAAACACAAATTAAAAACATGTGATTCCAGTGGGCCAGGTCCTCCAGGCTTGGAGGATCTGTACGTCTGATGACTTATTTGAGAGACAGGCAGTGGACCTTGGCCATAGATTAAGAATGGCTATGTCAGGGCTAAGAGGATGAGGAGAGAAAAGCTACTAATGTCAAGTAGATAAGAAAAGAAAACGAGTGTAGTGGAAACGCGCTTTATATCAGTGTTTAATCAACTATGGGAGACGATGCGCACAGTACTCACAAAACATTGGCCAATATTAATGACTGATTCGACCCTAAGGGATTTTTTACCTTCATCTCCTTTAATGACAGCACGTAGTAGTAGAAATTTAGGGGATATGTTAGTCAGGAGCCATTACGTGAATAAACCCCCATCTCTCTTTGGTATTGAGAATAAAAGAAAGGGATTTTTTCCACGTGGAAGTTGCCTGGCTTGTAAAAATCATGAACGCTCCACGTCCTTCACGTTATCGGTCAGCCTCACAAAATTTAATATCAATGAGTATATTACATGTACAACTACACATGTGGTGTATTACTTCAACTGTAGTTGTAATTTGATTTACATAGGCTTGACATCTTGTGAGTTGCGGTTGAGGACTCGTGAACACGTGAGAGATACTGAGGCCGCTTGTGATGTGGATAATGTGGAGGGTTTAAAACCTGTCCCCAGACACTTCCACTTGAAGCATGGGTGTAATACCATTGACCTGAGGATTAGGGGTATCGATAAAATTAAGTTGGGTATCTGTGGAGGTGATGCAGTACATACTGTTATGAATGGGTCACCGAGGAGGTTGGCAGGAACAGGCTAAGCCACCAGAAGACCAGAGAGGTTGGTAACTAAGCGGATTGCAGACCCCTGATCCTATCCGCACAACTAGCAGTAGCCATGGAACGTTCCTACGATGCCCTAGACGCTTCGTCACAGCCGGAGGACTAACTAAGCCTAAAGACAGAAAGATGAAATCTAAACTGCCCTGGAGCAGATCACCAAAGGAATAGACAGCCCCTGAACATATATTGTTGGTGAGACAAGATGAGACACAAACACAGACAGGAAAAGACTGAGCATACGGTGGGGCCCAAGCTGTCTAGACAGGACAGAACAGAAAAAGATACTGTCTGCAATCACACACAAAACCCTGAAAAAGTCCAACACTTCTGATATGCAAAAAAATCTGAGATCACACGATCTCACCCCTGCTAGATCAGCACTCTGTTATAAACTGGCAGCAAGCAAAAAGATACTAACATAACAGGGGACTGAACAAGCTGCAACATATGAAGCAGGGCCCAGCGCTGCCCCCAGCAGGGAGCACGCTGAACCCTAGCAGCAAAGCAAAAAAAAACACAACCAGATTAGATGCAAAGGATTAGCAAAAGAATCACTTAGCTAAACATGCAGATCAGGCAGGGGACAAAATAGCTCCAAATGCACACAGAGGAAAAAATCACCAGCAACCTTCAAGAGCAGCCAGCTCCATTATATGCTCCCAGCCAGTAATCCCAGATTCCTAATTATCATCATCAGGTGGAGAACCTCCATCCACCTGGCCAGCTCCACTACTCTCAGTAACCACCAGAGGGAGCAGAGGGAGCTTCGGCTCAGAAATCCGAGCAAGGGAGTTCTCAACAACGTACCCTTTTGCAGAGGGAATGTAGATGGATTGCTGTTCTGAACACACTAACACCGATGGGTTTAAATGAACAACTAAGTTTCTCATTTTTATGATTTTATATGTTGTTTTTAATTGGTGTTTTTTTGTTTTCATGTCTAGTTGCATTTATGGAGATTTGGAGTCCATCCGGTAAATATTCATCTGCAGCCATATATGCTTTGGAAGAGAATCATCATGTCTATTTCCTCTATTTAATTGTTTAGGTTTTAGAATTCTTGTTATGGGCCTTCTTTCCATTAGGGATGCTTGGGTGTTGTGCGTTCATTTTCCCCTTCGTCACTGAGGTTTGGTGAACTCCCTATTCTGGTAAAGGAAGGTAATGAGCTTGATTATCAGGGACCTGAGACTAATGAGGATGACTGGCTGAGTGGAGTCACTGACTGGATATAAGGCTGCCGACGCCCTTCTGCCCTGCGGGTGATTTCTCTGTGGACTTCTAGGACACCAGTCTGATTCCTGCTTCCCTAAAGCTAAATTTTCTGCTTTGCCTGTTTGCATTTATGTTTTGTTTTTGTGGATTCTGCCATTCCCTGCTGGGGTGAGCTGAATCTCCTTTTGCCTGTTGCTCAGTCTTCAGAATATTCCTGAGTACTGACATAGCTTTTTTGAAGCCTAGCGTCTTCAGGGCCTTTTTCACTGTCAGTCTGTTGGCTCTTATTTTCATAGGGTTTTTCACGGATTACTGACAGCAGCCTTCCTGTCCTTTCCTATCTAGGTAGTTTGGGCCCCGTCTTTGCTCAGTCTATCTTTCTGTCTGTGTTAGTGTTTTCATCTTGCTTCACCGTCATTATATGTTGGGGGCTGCCTAGTGCTTTGGGGTCTGCTCTGGGGCAGTTTAGATTTCCCCTTTCTTTCTGTAGGCCTATTTAATTCTCCGACTGTGATCGAGGGGTCTAGGGCATCGTAGGAACCCCCCACGGCTACTGTTAGTTGTTGTGATAGGATCAGGGGTCTGCAATCCGATAGTTGCCAACTGCTCTGGTTTTCTGGACTTAGCTAGCATTTCTGTTTTTGCCTCCTACGGTGACTCAATCATAACACTTGGGTATTATTAATATGTGTATCTATGTGAGGGGGTGAGGTGCAGGAATAGCCAGGAGAGGGCTGCCTCCTCTGCTCCATGCCTGGAACCATTGAACAGGGCAGCAGGTTTCCCGGGGGACAGAGGAGGGGCTGAGCACAGGAAGCCAGCAGAGCAGAGAGCGAGAAAACAGTGCACACTTTCCTCAGAACAGCTTGGGCAGCTGAAGGGGGAGGATGCTGACACAGACTTGGAAAAAGACAGAGCTCCCGGTCACAGAGTAAAGTCCGGGGTACCGCGCACACAGACAGCAGACCGTGAGTACGTGAGACTGTGTACTGCGGAGACAGCAAAGGTGTGCCCTGACCCCTGTGGACAGACAGAGACCTGCAGAGAAGCGGAGGCTTGTATACAGGCTGAGGCCAGAGCAGAGACCGTAGCCCGTGACTACGTAAAGCTGGAGTCTGCACTGACAGATGAGATGTGTCCTGTACCCCGTGTGAGTCTGTGTCTAGTATGAAGGTGGCAGCTAGTGTGAATACAGCAGCACGTGTAGAGTCAGTGATCCATGCTGAGAGATCTAACAGGGGACGGAGTGTTGTTTCCCCTGGGAGAGACTTTGTGCTGTGATAAGACGTTTCCCTTCAAAGAGACTGCGCCCAGTGACAGGGCTGGGACCCTTGTGTTAATGCAGAGCCCTGATTCCGGTGGTAAAGCACCACTGTAGAGATGGAAAGAAGGACTTGGAGCATAGGGGATATCGTTTGTCTCATGCCCCTCTGGCTCCCGCAGCAACCCCACATATTTTGGCTGGACATTGTTAAAGTCACAGGATACAAAATACTTCAGACTACAAGCGCTGTTGGTGATTCAGCACCAACGTTGGAGAAGAGTGATCCCTTCAATCAAGACCCTTGCAGACTGATAAGTTCCCCATAGGAAAATTACCTTTAGTGCTTTTCAAAACTGTTCATGCTTTTTGGCTGCTTGCCTAACTTGTTTTCATATTATATCAATACTTCACCGTTATTTTGCCTGTATTATTCCCTGTAAATAAACCTCCCCTTTAACTGTTGGTCTGTCTGTTCCGTGGTGACATACCCTCATTCCTGCACGTTATTTCATCTATATGGGATATCTACTATATAATCGTCTAATTCTGTCTGTCTGTCTGTTTGTAACGGAAGTCCCGTGTTGCTGATTGGTCGCGCCCGGCCGGCCACGACCAATCAGCGACAGGCGCAGTCTGGCTGCGAATCCCGCGTCGCTGATTGGTCGCTGCCGGCTGGGCGCCGGGGGGCAGAGAAAGGCGAGGGGGCGGCACAGAGGGACTTTGGGGGGGAGGCAGCTGTCACTGCATCGCCGGCATATGGGACACGTTATGCGTCACAGCCGGCGTTGAGCGGCTATCTGTGCCTGGCCGGTGTGGCCGCTCCGTACCGCCCTGTGTGCCCTACCCTGTGTGTCCTATCCTATATGACGTGTTCTGCTCTGTATGTGTGTATGGAAACAGTAGAAAAGTAACTAAAACTAGATGGTGGCCCGATTCTAACGCATCGGGTATTTTACAATATGTATGTAGTTTCGCCAGCGGACTGTACCTGTCGCAGTCCGGCCGCAAATCCCATGTCGCTGATTGGTCACACCCGGTCAGCCGCGACCAATCAGCGACAGGCGCAGTCCAGCCGCGAATTGATGCGGAATACGAATGACGCACGCCACTCCTACTGTCGGGAGATCTGTTGCGCTAGCCGCTGATCTCCTGACAGTTTCCGCGGATCATCTCCTGCCGCACGGAGGTCAGCGGAGACGCAGCAGGGAGATGACCGGCGCTAGCCTGATTGGTTGCGGCCGGGCGCGACCAATCAGCGACAGGTGCAGTCCGCCAGCGAAACTACATACATATTCTAGAATACGTGATGCGTTAGAATCAGGCCACCATCTAGTATTTATATATTCTTAGAAAATCCCTTGTTTACAGTGGGATGTCACTTAGCATTAGTTTGTATGTGATTATAGGTGGGGTAACCTTTGGTGCCACTTACCCTTATTAATGTGATATATGCACTTACCACTTTACACTAATTGCATTTTTAATAATATTTTTTGCACATTTTCTTGTTTATATATTGATGTTTTTTATGTGAGTGGAATTATTTATACACCATATGATATTATGCTTTGGCTGTTTTATGTTGTAATAATTTTCAATTACTGTTATGGCTACAGATATACATGCATCTCTGTTGGAGGAAATTTAATGATTTTAGGAGGTGTTCCTCTAGGTAACATTATTGATATTAATAATTTAAATAGTATTTGATTGCTGCCCCTTTAACGGGGATTCTGATATCAGCATTGACATGGTTTGTTTCTCCTTTGTAATGTGACATTCATCTCCAGTGCGCATGTCTCCTGAAGAGGTTACACGGTTGCGTCCCATTGGCGCCACTATATGACGCGTGCGTGTCATTCACGTCATCGGGGTTTTCCCCGTGACCCACACAGTCATTTTGGCCCTGGATGTGATGTTATTTCCGGTTCCCGTTCCAGATACATGTGCCGTTAATGGTGGTTTATTCAACACCTGATAGACGCATATTTAAGGAGGACATGGAGACAGATAACATTGCAACAGCCCCCAGAAGAAGCGCATGCGAAACGCGTGTCGGGGCGTAGTGTGCAGCACCTTTGGTAGCTATGGGTAAGACGTATATGGGGTTATGACCTGGTGACATTTCACCGATGTCTCTTATCATTATTCTGTCGTAACATTTTTTTTTGTTTAAAAAAATTTTGTGAAATTACTAAGAGTAAATATATTGATTTGATTTTATTAGTGGATTTGCACTCTGTTTTTTTTTTGCTTGTTTGCACACTATGGGAAAAGGTAGTTGAATTGTATAAAACAGGAAAGGGATACAGAAAGATATCTAATCGCCTGTCAGTATGATCTACCCCTCGGAGTCCAAGTGGATGTAATAGAAAATAGACTTTATTTCTACGCATTCCGTGGTGATCACACCACTTCCTCAGGACTGTCTATACACATACACATACAGGGTCTGCTATTTATAGCAAGGAGGCAGATGGAGACGCCTCCTTTCAAAAAAAGGCCACACCCAATGGGCAGGGAATCAGACTTAAGCACATATATACATCGTAAACACAACAAACAATCATAAAATATAATGGAGTATATCACTTAAAACCATTGTTCATACATTTAAAAATCTACATGCAGAGAAACACAATAAAACACAATAAAAAAGTAGTTCAATAAATAAAACTTTGCAAGCTGGGGGAGTGCTTGAACCTATAGTGTTGACCCATTCATTCTCTAGAAGGACCCTGCTAATTGTGTTTTATACCATTGGGCCATGGAAGGATTTGGCAATTTGACTGGATCTCCTTATTTGGTGGTAGTTGAAATCAAATAGATGATTTATTTTTTTTTATTATTATATTTTATTATATTATTTTTTTTTTCCTTGTTTATTTTTTAATATTTATTTTTATTATATATATTTTTATTTTTATTTCTTTTTCAAACATTGTTTGTTTTTTTGCTTTTTTGTTTTTTTTCTTCTTCCACAGTTTGTTTGCCTTTTTTTTCTTCCAGAGTTTTTTCATGCACTATCATCTATTTGATTTCAACTACCACCAAAAAAGCTATCCAGTCAAATCCTTCCATGGCTCAAAACTCAATTAGCGGTTCAAGCACTCCCCCCAGCTTGCAAAGTTTTATTTATTGAACTACTTTTATATTGTGTTTTATTGTGATTCTCTGTATGTAGATTTTTAAATGTATGAGCAATGTTTTTAAGTGATATACTCCATTAAATTTTATGATTTGCCTTTTTTTTTAAAGGAGGCGTCTCCATCTGCCTCCTTGCTATACTGTAAATAGCAGACCCTGTATGTGTATTTGTATAGACTGTCCTGAGGAAGTGGTGTGATCACCACGAAACGCGTACAAATAAAGTCTATTTTTTATTACATCCACTTGGACTCCTCTGGTACATCATCCTGACAGGCGAGCAGCGCAGTCTGATGCCCCATTCTCTTTACCTAGCAAAGGATCATCACATCGGGGCTTATAGCAGCCGCCAATGCTAAGTGCAGTGGTTGTGTCTCACACAACCATAATAGGTGAGTGAATTTGATTATCCCTCACGAATATTCCTTTTATCTCGGATAAGACCCTATGTGTGCTCTATATTCCTTCTAGGTACATAGAAAAATATCTAAGGAAATGATAATGCCAGTCAGCAGCATTCAACTGTGATTATCAAATGGAAAATCAAGTGCTCTTTAAAAGCAAAACCACGGTCAGGTAGACCAACAAAAATGTCATCCACAACTGTCAGGAAAATTGTTGGGGATTCAAAGAAAAACCCACAAGTAACATCAGCTGAAATACTGGACTCTCTGAAAACTAGCTGTGTGGTTGTTTCAAGATGCACAATGAGGAGGCACTTGAAGAAAAATGAGCTGCATGGTCGAGTCACCAGAAGAAAGCCATTACTGCACAAATGCCACAAAGTATCTAGCCTGCAATACGCAAAACAGCACAGAGACAAGCCTCAAAACTTCTGGAACAAGGCAATTTGGAGTGATTGAACCTTTTGGTCACAATCATAAACATTACATTTGGAGAGAGGTCAACAAGGCCTATGATGAAAGGAACACCATTCCTACTGTAAAGCATGGAGGTGTATCGCTGATGTTTTTGGGATGTATGAGCTACAAAGGCACAAGAAACTTGGTCAAAGTTGAAGGAAAGATGAATGCAGAACGTTATCAGCAAATATTGGAGGCAAATTTGTAATCATCAGCCCGAAAGCTGCGCATGGGACGCATTTGGACGTTCCAACATGACAACGATCCAAAATACAAGGCCAAGTCGATCAGTCATTGGCTACAGCAGAACAAAGTGATAGGAGTGGTAGGAGAGTGGTAAAATCACATTACTTCTCTCAGAGTGTGATCACGATGTTGGCTGCGAAATAATGGATGACCATGAGACTGATGGACTAAGTCAGAGACGAGAGCCGAGGGGGTGAGAGTAAAAAAATGGTCTGGGATCTGAAATCGGTTTTGTATGCTTTTATATCAGCTGGGCCTATCAAGCAAGCCTGTTTTATTTTTGCTCTGATCTACTGCTCACACGTTCCCCTGTACAGTGCTCATCCATATTCACAGCGCTGATTTTTTTGATAAATAAGGCTAAAATGTACTTGAATAGCGTTGTTTACAGAGCTTATAAAGTTTTGCTTTAAAAAAAAATGTTTTTCTGCTCTTAACAACCAATTTAGATTTAAGCTTTCATTTTTCAAGGTCTGGTCAAAGCATGAAAGCAATGATATGATTGGTTGATATCTTGCTTGTGTTACTTAGCAGCAGATTTTATTACTGTCCTTCCACTGACTTTTAATTTCAGAATATTTTAGGGCAAAAACTGAGGAGAAATCTCTGTAAAATGCAACTATAGTCCCAGTATTCTACAATGTGAGGTTCATCAATACACACAATTCCGCTACATCGACAAACACTGATCAGCAACATCAATATGTACATACAGTGCCTTCAAAAAGTATTCATACCCCGTGAACTTTTCCACATTTTTTCAATTTACACCCACAAACTTATATGTATTTTTGGGGATTTTATGTGATATACCAACACAAAGTAACAAGTATTTGTGAAGTGTAAAGGAAATGACGCATGGTTTTCTAATTATTTAGAAAAATATAAATCTGAAAATGTGTTGGTGAAACTTGAAAAAATGTGAAAAACTTCAAAAGGTATGAATACTTTTTCAAGGCACTTTAGATGTGCTACATCAAAACACATATACAGCTCTACTAAATCATCACACACAACTTTGCTCTAAGGCTACTTTCACACTAGCATTTTTTAGCGCTGCGCTTCGTGCGCAATAGAAACGCATGCAAAAACCCCATCATGCGTTTTGCATGCATTTGTGTTTTTTAGGCGCATGCGTTTTAACCAGTTTCTAGCCATGTTAACTCTTAAAACGCATGTGATTTTAAACGCAGGCGTGCGCATGTCCATGCGCATGCCTGTGTTCCCATAGACTGTAATGCATCATTTTGTCGCATTCCATGCGCAAGCGTGCGCATGCGTTTTTTGACGTCGTTGGATGGACCCAAAAATGCATCAGGTTGCGTCGGGCGCACCTAGGCGCACACTGCAAAAAAACGCATGCACACGAAAGCGCATACGTGCTCGTGCAAACGCTAGACCATGCGCCCGCCATGTTAAACATAGAGGCGCATGGCGCATGCGCATGGACGCGCACGATGCGCTACGCTAAAAAAGGATTATGTGAAACCAGCCTAACACAAATATGCATGTAGATGTGCTACATCAAAACACACAGCTCTGCTACATCAATACATCCACAGCTTTACTATATCAATACACACACAGCCCTGCTACATCAATACACACAAAGCTCTGCTATATCAAAACACACAGCTCTGCTACATCATCACACACAACTTTGCTGTATCGACAGTATGCATATAGATGGGCTACATCAAAGCACACAGCACTGCCACATCAATAAACACACAGCTCTGCAATATCAATACACACACAGCTTTGCAACTTAAATACACACCACTCTGCTACATCAACACACACAGGTCTGCAACATCAAAACTCATACAGCTCCAACTCCATCAAGATAAACACACACACATAAACACATGGTTACGGTAACCATCGACTACTACCTGCGATATGAAAAAAACAAAACCGTCATGAAGTCCAAAATATTAAACTATCCAAATCTTATGCTATGATGAGCCTACAAAGTCTGCATCGGTGCATCTCACAGAAGATCAGTAATTACCATTAGTTTTGAAGTGTTATTGTACAAGTGATCACAGGTTCAAGGACCCTAGGAATCTAAAATGTACAATAAAAATTAATTACAAACGAAATAATTATTTAAAAAATTAAAGTTTGTATCACCTCCCTTTTCTCAATTCAAAAATAAAGAAGCATAAAACTACAAATATTTGTTATTGTTTTTTTATGGAAAAATGCCAAAGTATCAAAGTGTAAAATCAATTAAGCTCTGGAAACGCCCCAAAGAGAAAGAAATGGCAGCACTAGAAATTTTTTTTTTTTCAAAACAATGCAATAAGAGAACAGCAAAACGTTGGATGTATCCCAAAATGGTATCAATAAGAAGGGCAGCTACCACTTCCATCTTCATCAACAGAAAAATAACAAAGTCATGATTGTAAGAAATGGCAAACTAAACCATTTTTTTTATCAATGAACAATTTTTTCCACAAAAATTAAAACAAAAAAATTAATCCTAGTAATTTTTATCTCTCAGTGAAGACTGTAAAAACAAGATCCCTCGAAAAACAATGTACGGATTACAGGGGTTTTATTCACCATTTCATGAAATGAAAATGAATTTTCTCTTTTTTCAGTACATTATATGGTAAAATTAAAGGCAAGCTTTAAATGTATTCATTCTCCACGTGCAGCATGAATCTGACTGCGTAATTGTGACCAGGTATGTTTTTCATGACTATAGATAGAGAACGTACTAGTCCTCAGCCAACTTCTTCTTGCCCCACATCAGTTGATTGACAGTTGTCTCCCATATATGTACATAGCTAGACACTTGTCAATTAACTAGAGTGGGGCAGAGAGAAGCCACTTTGGATCAGTAAGGTCTCTCACTATAGTCCTCTGCCGGCTTTTTGTGCTATTTTTTCCCTGAAATGCCAATAGAATAAAACATACCGGGCTGCTCACACTCAGCCAGCTTCTGATTCATGTTTTCCGTGGTTCGTAGCAGCATGAATCAGCTGACAGGCTCCCTTTAATGGTGCCATTTAAAACTACACCTCATCCTGCAAAAAAACAATCCCTCATATGACTATGTTGATACTTAAAAAATGTTATAGCTCTTGGAAGAAGGCGAGGAAAAAAACAAAAGTTCAAAAACAAAAATTAGATGTGACATGAAGAAGTTCATTCTCGAGTTCCTTCTGTTCTTTTTCAAATGCCTCTACCATATACATACAGGGAGCTAAATAATTATTTGATCCCTTGCTGATTTTGTAACTTTGCCCACTGACAAAGACATGAGCAGCCTGTAATTTTAAGGGTAGGTTAATTTTAACATTGAGAGATAGAATATCAAAAATAAAATCCAGAAAATCACATTGTATCAATTAAATAAATTTATTTGCATTTTGCAGTGAGTAATAAGTATTTGATCTCGTACCATCCATTAAGAGCTCTGGCTCCAAAAGACCAGTTAAATGCTCCTAATCAACTCGTTACCTGCATTAACCCCTTTACCCCCAAGGGTGGTTTGCACATTAATGACCAGGCTAATTTTTAGGCTGCGTTCACACGTTCAGGTTTTTTTGCGGCATTTTTAACTCACGATTTTGCAGCGAAAATGCAAAAAAACAGCATCCCATGCAATCCTATGGGATTCCGCAATGCTGTACTAATGCTGCGGATTTTCCCATGGCGGAATCGCATCGTGGAAAAATACGCAGCATGCTCATTATTTTGCAGAATCGCAGCGATCCCGCACCCATAGGAATTCATTGTTTCGCTTACTTCTCGCATGTGGCAGTGCCCACCATGCGAAATGTAAGCAGAACATTTGCGGATGGTACCCATGGTCCGGAGGAGAGGAGACTCTCCTCCAGGCTGTGGGTACCATATCCCTGTAAAAAAAATAGAATAAAAAATCGGGTTATATTCACCTTCCGGCGTCCCGCGCAGCCTTCCCGGGCCTCATTGATGCTTCCGTTCCCAGTAATGCCTTGCGAGACCTTAGATGACGTCGCGGTCTCACGATAATGTAGCGGTCCCTAATCCTCGCGAGACCAAGGGTAACAGGAGAAATTGGACCCCAAAGGTTATTGTGCAATTTGTCCTGAGTACGCTGATACCCCATATGTGGGGGGAAACCTGTTATGATTGAGTCACCGAGGAGGAAAAACAAAAACAAGCTAAGCCACAGAAAACCAGAGAGGTTGGTAACTAAGCGGATTGCAGACCTCTGATCCTATCCACACAACTAGCAGTAGCCGTGGAGCGTACCTGCGATGATCCTAGACGCCTTGTCACAGCCGGAGAACTAAATAAGCCTAAAGCAAGAAAAGGGGAAATCTAAACTGCCCCAGAGCAGACCCCAAAGCAATAGACAGCCCCCAAACATGTATTGTCGGTGAGACAAGATGAAAACACAAACACAGAAAGAAAAATAGGCTGAGCAAACGATGGGGCCAACACTAACTAGAAAGGACAGGAAAGAAAAGATGCTGTCTGCAATCACGCACAAAACCCTTTCAAAAAATGTCCAACACTTTCTGATAACAAAAACCCTGAATTCGCTAGACTTCAATCCCCTATATCAGCACTCTGGTATATTCTGAAGACAGAGCAAAAATAGACCAATCTGATCAGTGACAAAAAGCAAACTGGCATAAACAGAGACATAAGAATGGAAATTCAGCACAGCCCCAGCAGGGGCTGGCTGACCACAAAGACTGAGTAAACCAGACCAAATCTCATGTGAAAAAATAGCAGAGCACACTTAGCTTGATAAGGCAGGAACAGAACTGGAAACCAGAACCTCAGGGCAGGAAAATCACCAGCACAAAATTAGGGAGTCGGCTGTCTTAAATCCAGTCTGAGACTCCTGATGTCCACCCACAGTCCTCCTCCTCAGGTGGCAGGTCTCTGCCATTTAGATCAGCTTCATTACCTACTGTCACCACTAGAGTGAGCCCGGATGGAGAACTCACGACTCCTCTGTCAACAAAGCCAGCTCCACCACCCTCACCAGAAGCCAGAGGTAAACCAGAAAATGAGTTCACAACAGAAACCACTGTTTCGGCGCATGGCAGAGCTTGGAAGGGAAGGAGCACCGTTTGACATTTTCAATGCAAAATTGGCTGAAATTGAGATCGGATGCCATGTCGCATTTGGAGAGCCCCTGATGTGCCTAAACAGTGGAAACCCCTCACAAATGACCCCATTTTGGAAACTAATCCCCCCAAAGAACTTATCTAGATGTGTGGTGACAACTTGGAACCCCCAAGTGCTTCACAGCAGTTTGTAAAGTAGAGCCATAAAAATAAAAAATCATATTTTTTCCACAAAAATGATATTTTCGCCCCCAATTTTTATTTTCCAAAGGGTACCAGAAGAAATTGGACCCCAAAAGTTATTGTGCAATTTGTCCTGAGTACGCTGATACCCCATATGTGGGGTTAAACCACTGTTTTGGTGCATGGCAGAGCTAGGAAGAGAAGGAGCATCGTTTGACTTTTTTTGCAGAATTGGCTGGAATTGAGATCAGACGCCATGTTGCGTTTGGAGAGCCCCTGATGTGCCTAAACAGTGGAAACCCCCCAATTCTAACTCCAACCCTAACCCGAACTCACCCCTAACCCTAATCCCAACCCTAACCCTAGCCCTAACCCTAACCCTAATGTGAAAATGGAAATAAATACATTTTTTTAATTTTATTATTTTTCCCCAACTAAGGGGGTGATAACGGGGGGTTTGATTTACTATTTATAGCGGGTTTTTATGTTTGGCAGCTGTCACACACTAAGGCTGGTTTCACATTAGCGCTTTTTAAGCGCACGCACGGCCGGGGGTAGCTCCGCCCCCGAACCGGCTCTCTGCCCGGCGTGCCCGCCCCTTGCTTGTAGCGCCGCCTCCTAGCGCACAGCGGCGCCTGCGATCGGCGCACCCTATCTTTAGCATAGGGTGCGCAGATCGTGCGCAGGCCGTGCGCTAGTTGCGCTTTGACCTGCGCTGCGCACTTTTGACGGTGCGCCGTGCGCGCCAAAATCCGAAAAGAGGTGGCGCTACAAGCAAGGGGCGGGCACGCCGGGCAGAGAGGCGGCTCGGGGGCGGAGCTACCCCCGGCCGTGCGTGCGCTTAAAAAGCGCTAATGTGAAACCAGCCTAAAAGACGCTTTTTATAGCGAAAAATAGTTTTTGCATCACCTCATTTTGAGAGCTATAATTTTTCCATATTTTGGCCTACAATGTCATCTGAGGTTTTATTTTTTGCGGGACGAGTTGACGTTTTTATTGGTACCATTTTCGGGCACATGACTTTTTTTGATAGCTTTTTATTATGATTTTTGGGAGGCAGAATTAACAAAAACCAGGAATTAATGAATTTTTTTTTTTTTGAGAGGGCGTTTATAACGTTCTGCATGTGGTAAAATTGACAAAGTGGTTTTATTCTTCGGGTCAGTATGATTACAGCGATACATTATTTATTTTTTTTATGTTTTGACGCTTTTATACAATAAAAACAATTTTATATGAAAAATAATTATTTTTACATTGCTTTATTCTGCGAGCTATAACTTTTTTATTTTTTCGCTAATGATGCTGTATGGCAGCTTTTTTGCAGGACAAGATGACATTTTCAGCGGTACCATGAATATTTATATTCGTCTTTTTGATCGCGTGTTATTCCACCTTTTGTTCTGTGGTATGATGATAAAGTATTTTTTTTGCCTTTTTTTTAAGAGGGTCACTAAAGGGATTAACTAGTGGGGCAGTTTTATAGGGCGGGTTGTTACGGACACGGCGATACTAAATATGTGTACTTTTATTTATTTTTTAGGGGTTTTTTTACATAAAGAAATGTATTTATTGTGGATTTTTTTTCTTTATTTAGGAATTTTTTTAAAATACTTTTGCACTTTTTTTCACTTTGTCCCTGGGTGGGACATCACTTTATTATATCAGATCGCTGATCTGACACTTTGTAGAGCTCTCAGCAGGCACTGACAAGCCACCTCCCTGCAGGACCCGGAAGGACCCCACAGCCATCTGCAGGAAGGAGGCCCTCGGAACAGCGCGATCATATCGCGTTGTTCTGAGGGTCTCAGGGAGCCCCCTCCCTGCTGGATGTTTTCCTATGCCACCGGAACACTGCGATCATGTTTGATCACAGTGTGCCGGGAGTTAAAGTGCTGAGAGCGGTCTGTGATCGCTCCTGACACTTAGTGCCCGGTGTCAGATATGAGAATCAGCTGACACCCGACTGTGATCAGCTGTGCTCCCCCCATGAGCGTGGCTGATCGCGATGACATACTATCCAGTCCATGGGCATTAAGGCCAAGGGCACATGGACGGGATAGTATGTCATATGTCAGAAAGGGGTTAAAGACAGCTGTCTTAAATAGTCATTTTTATAAAAGACCCCTGTCCACAGATTCAATTAATCAGTCAGACTCTAACCTCTACAAAGTGGGCAAGACCAAAGAGCTTTATAAGGATGTCAGCAACAAGATCATAGACCTGCACAAAGCTGGAATGGGATACAAAACTATAAGTAAGACGCTGGGTGAGAAGGAGACAACTGTTGGTGCAATAGTAAGAAAATGGAAGAAATATCAAATGACTGTCAATTCACATCAATCTGGGGCACCATGCAAAATCTCACATCTTAGGGTATCCTTGATCATGAGGAAGGTGAGAGATCAGCCTAAAACTACACGGGGGCAACTTGTTAATGATCTCAAAGCAGCTGGGACAACAGTCACCAAGAAAACCATTACGCCGCAAAGGTTTAAAATCCTGCAGTGTCCGCAAGGTCCCCCTGATCAAGAAGGCACATGTGCAGGCCCATCTCAAGATTGCCAATGAACACCTAGATGATTCTGTGAGTGATTGGAAGAAGGTGCTGTGGTCAGATGAGTCAAAAATTGAGCTCTTTGGTATTAACTCATCTCGCCGAGTTTGGAGGAAGAGAAATGCTGCCTATGACCAAAAGAACACCATCCCCACTGTCAAGCATGGAGGTGGAAACATTATGTTTTGCTGGTGTTTCTCTGCTAAGGGCACAGAACTACTTCACCACATAAATGGGAGAATGGATGGAGCCATGTACAGTAAAATCCTGAGTGACAACCTCCTTCCCTTCGCCAGGACATTAAAAATTAGTCATGGCTGGGTCTTCCAGCAAGACAATTACCAAAAACAAACAGCCAATGCAACAAAGGAGTGGCTCAAAAAGAAGCACATTAATGTCATGGAGTGGCCTAGCCAGTCTCCAGACTTTAATCCCAAAACTTATGGAGGGAGTTGAAGCTCCGAGTTGCCCAGAGACAGCCTCAAAATCTTTATGATTTAGAGATGATCTGCAAAGAGGAGTGGACCAAAATTCCTCCTCACATGTGCACAAACCTCATCATCAACTACAAAAAAAGTCTGACTGCTGTGCTTGCCAACAAGGGTATTGCCACCAAGTATTAAGTCTTGTTTGTCAGAGGGATCAAATACTTATTTCTCACTGCAAAATGCAAATAAATTTAAAACATTTATACAATGTGAGTTTCTGGATTTTATTTTTGATATTCTATCTCTCAATGTTAAAATTAACCTTCCCTTAAAATTATAGACTGTTTATGTCTTTGTCAGTGAGCAAACTTACAAAATCAGCAAGGGATCAAATAATCATTTCCTTCACTGTAGTGCCTGTTCAAGATACAACTTTTAGTGTCTTCCCTATTTTCCTCTTTTACAGTCTGTCCTGGATATTTCTTACCCAATTTTCCCATGTTTGTGTCTATCTTAGATATCCCCTTTAATATTGTATTCAGTTTCCCCATTTTAATTCCTCCCCTTAGTATCACCTTAAGCGCTGCTTCACGTGCTCCCTTTTACCAAATTTCCCCAGATGCGCCTTTAGTGTCTGCCTTTTATTTTATCCCTTTGATACCCTCTTTAATGCCACCTGCTGATGTCTCACAGTTAATGGTCCTTTTGCAATCTTCAGGATGTGACTCTCAAAGTCCAGAACTGTCATGTTCTCTTCATTTCCATTTTGGCAAGAGGAGCATCTCCACTGGTACTTTCCACTTAATCCTAATATTTGTTAGTCTGTTTTTACTAACCTTTCTGGATTATCATCTGCTGAAGATTATAACCGCTGTCTAGCATTAGTTCATCGTTACAACTCCACCCAGATTATGGGCATCGTCATGGTAGGGTCATTTGTGCAACCACGTCATGTCTTCCAAATTCTTTTTGTAGTGAATCATATGACTGTTATTATGAGCATTAACATTTCTGCCAATTTTCTAAGAGGTATTACAGGGAACTGTCAGAAGAGTAGTCTACGACTCTTGCAGCAAACCACAGGTTTGTCGCTGATCCATTGTGGGGGAAATCTATAAGCCGCGATCTTCACACCTTTACAATAAATAATCGACACTCAGATTGCATAACCTGACCACACACACTGTACCTTTAATTTGATCTGAATTAGCAACACTCATAAAAGGGATATTTTATCCAAGTAATCTCTTCTTACTGAGAATTTATGGAACTTGGTTGAATTCCATGGAAATAACAGGCCTATATATGGGTTTTAAATAAGACATTTGTTTTTAGAATTTCATTAACCAAATACTTTATACTGTTCTTTAACCGTGGAGCCGATTACCCTCAAAATTGAAAAATCAGAAAGGATGTATAGTACAATATTTTATTCAGCACAGACTTTACCTTCTTTGGAAGCTACTAGGATTAAAGAGATTATCTAGGACCTTTTATTTTTTTTTTGCTATGGGTCTAAGAACTAACAGGCAGGTAATTGCTACCTACCTGCCTGTTGTGGACAGAGTGGTCACAGACTGCTCCCGCCAGCGAATCAGTAGCTTACGAATTTTAGTCCCATATTAAATCCAACCATAAAATAAAACTGTCATATGACACCAAAAGAAAGATCTTTAGATATCCACCATAAATGAATTAAAATAATATTTTTATTAAGTCAACTTTTTAAAAAATTATACTAAAAAAGTAGAACAAAATACCACAGGTACAGTATAATTTTAGAGGGGTAAAAATACGTTGGGATCACAAGATTTTATCTCTTTTTTTATACACCCTAAAATCTTGTTTCCTTTTGTGGCTGCTTCCTGACATTGAGTGCTGCTGCTCAGCTTACTTGAAACTAAGAATACTCAAGTCCTTCTCCTGTTCTGTTATCCCTATTATATTTCCAATTAATTTATACACATCAGACTGACACTTTCCGCTCAAATCCATCCACCAGATTAACCTTGCTGCAAGAAAGTCTAAGAACATAAGTTACAGTGATGTTTCTGTCATGATCCCAGCGCAGGTTTTTGAGCTGCACACCGGGGGTTAATGTCTGGAGCTCTGTGCAGGTTTTGACCTGCACACTTGGGGTTAATGATTGTGGCCTCTTTCTGGTTCTGGGAGAGCTTCATAAACCCCTGGGTAGCTTCAATCCCTGCCAGTTATACTTTTGTCTTTGGCCTAGTGTGCTGACCCCCGTGTGCCTGTTTGTTGCTATAGCTTGTTTATATGGTTCTGACCTGGCTCTGTTTCCCATTGTGAGTTTGCCTGTTGATTTTGTACTGCGTTATTATCTGTGTATGACTCATTGCCTGTGACCTGACTACTCTCTGCTCGCCCCCTTTGGTACCTTGCAGCTATCTCTGTGTGTGACTCATTGGCTACGTCCTGACTATTCTCCCTGTCTATGCCCCTTGGTAACTTTGTCTCACAGTTACTCTGCTAGGAATTGTCTTGCAGCTCCTAGCTCTGTGGAGTTTAGGCCACGCCTCTAGCAGTCACGTGCTTCAGGTCCTGCGGCTCTGAAGTACGCATCTATTCGGTTGCTGCCCGCTCCACAGGTAGCTTTGAGCACGCTTTCGCTTTACTCAGGGCACGCGCACTGGCTCAGTGAGCAAGTTCAGTGCGGTGTCTCTGACAGTTTCACTTACTGAGCTCAACTCCCTCAATATCTGCTGTTGCGCAGGCGCCGTCAGAGCCACCTTGCTGGGGAAGAAAAAAAAATGTTCTCCACCAAGATGGTACCACCCGCACATGCGCAATAACAGCTGTCGGCTGCACAGGCATGGGAAGCGCCATCTTGGTGGAGGACTTTTTTTTCTTCTCCAGCAAGATGGCGCCACTGGCACCTGCGCAACATCAGATTTTGGATCTCTATACAAACCGATAGCGGCTACTGCGCAGGTGCCCCAGATGCCATTTTCAAAATGACTTTTTTTTTCCTCGCTCAAGTAAATCTGCAAAAGGGATTATCTGCACATTAACAATGCGATTATGCTGCAGCACAGGTGCCACAGCCGACACCTGTCTGCAGAAGAGTTTTTTTTCTTTTTTATTCAGTATGTGATTCATAATGAAAACTAGGGGGCAGGTCAGTGAGGGATCAGTGACCTGTCAGTAGTCTGCATTATGAATATCTAATCAGAGCACTACATACATGAACCCCGCTTTAGGACACAAGCATATCACTAACACAAAACTGAAAATAAAGATTGAGAAACAGACACAAAATGGATTTCATCAACCAATGTATCATTTTATTCAGTATAACAGCGCTGACCTGACACTGTCTGTAGGTTACTGTGCATAACCCTGATGACAGGTTCCCTTTAAATAAAATAGGTCACTATATTTTCACTAATATTCAGCATAAAAAAATTCACCAAAAACTCATTGTGGGAATGTACCCTTGCATTTTTTGGTGCATCTCTTTGATGCATTTTCCCCTTTTCATGTGTTTTCGGTGCAGATTTGAAGCAGCTTTTTTAATGTTTTTTTTAATGCTGTGAACACACAATAGATAGCACCCGCAAGGGAAGAAGCTCTGAGTAAAGTGCTTTCTTATAGCAATGTGGTTTTGTGCAGAAATGTGTATTTTGGTATAATAATGTGCCTTTATAGCATACATAGTGCCAATCCATAGTATCTACAAGGAAAAAATCAGAGAGTGTAGAGAAGAAATGTGCCTGTAACAATGCTGTGTATGTAATACAGTATGTAGAGGAAGCGAACACGGCTATGAAGTCAGCACATAATTAGACTCTATATATCACATAGGTCATGCCTTTATGTACACAAATATTACATAGTGGATGAAATTGCTTGCTCGATGATATTATTGCTGAACTGATTTATGAAGGAAACAATGCTTTACAGCAAGGCTGGGACTGACCCCGCAAAGCATTATTATTATTTAACCCATTTGTGACCATATGGTTACAGGGAAACTCTCTTTCACCTGCCCTGTGAGCTTCAGGCCAGCACATAATACAAGGGGAATGATGAAGAACAAGCCCCCCACTCCCCAACACACACATTCACCACTTTCATATATCCCATACACCAGTCCTCTGCTAAATTAAAGATCACCTCCATGTCACCTAACACCCCATAATTCCCCCCTTAAATCGCTGTATTCGCTGCTTCAGGACTTAAAGGGAAGAGAAAAAAATCTGTTGTGTTATAAATGAGTAAAACCTGTGTGAGATTCATGAATACCTGTTGGTAGCCATTTAAACTGTCTGCAGACGGAGCAAGAGCCTAACAGGGCTGACTGGTAATTGAAGACAGAAATCTTACTTATATTACATCCTCCTACTGACTATATACATGTCCATTGTATGAGCATGGCATGGGATAGATAGATAAATAAATAATAGATAGATAGATAGATACTGTAGATAGATAGATTCTAGAAAATGAAGTATTTCTCCCAGAAAATTATTGCAATTGCACATGTTTTGTTATACACGTGTTTATTTCCTTTGTGTGTATTGGAACAACACAAAAAAAACAGAGAAAAATGGCAAATTTATCATCTTTTCACACAAAAACCCCAAAATGGGCCACACAAAATTGTTGGCACTTTTCCAAAATTGTGAAGAAACAACTTTGCTTCAAGCACCCCACACTACCACCTCATCCCACCCCCTCTTTGTTGGTGTCCCTCCAGGCTATGTTCTAAGACACCTACTTTTCTCCATCTATACTCTTGGCCTTTGACAACTCATAAAGTCCCATGGCTTCCAGTATCAGCTGTACGTTGATGACACTCAGAACTACCTCTCTGGCCCAGACATCACCCCTCTGCTGTCCAGAATCCCAGAATGTCTGTCAGCCCATATTCTCCTTCTTCTCCTCTCGCTTCCTCATGCTCAATATGAACAAATCTGAAATCATGTTTCCTCCATCTCACATACAGTGGGGCAAAAAAGTATTTAGTCAGTCAGCAATAGTGCAAGTTCCACCACTTAAAAAGATGAGAGGCGTCTGTAATTTACATCATAGGTAGACCTCAACTATGGGAGACAAACTGAGAAAAAAAAATCCAGAAAATCACATTGTCTGTTTTTTTTTCATTTTATTTGCATATTATGGTGGAATATAAGTATTTGGTCAGAAACAAGCAATCAAGATTTCTGGCTCTCACAGACCTGTAACTTCTTCTTTAAGAGTCTCCTCTTTCCTCCACTCATTACCTGTAGTAATGGCACCTGTTTAAACTTGTTATCAGTATAAAAAGACACCTGTGCACACCCTCAAACAGTCTGACTCCAAACTCCACTATGGTGAAGACCAAAGAGCTGTCAAAGGACACCAGAAACAAAATTGTAGCCCTGCACCAGGCTGGGAAGACTGAATCTGCAATAGCCAACCAGCTTGGAGTGAAGAAATCAACTGTGGGAGCAATAATTAGAAAATGGAAGACATACAAGACCACTGATAATCTCCCTCGATCTGGTGCTCCACGCAAAGTCCCACCCCGTGGGGTCAGAATGATCACAAGAACGGTGAGCAAAAATCCCAGAACCACGCGGGGGGACCTAGTGAATTAACTGCAGAGAGCTGGGACCAATGTAACAAGGCCTACCATAAGTAACACACTACGCCACCATGGACTCAGATCCTGCAGTGCCAGACGTGTCCCACTGCTTAAGCCTGTACATGTCCGGGCCCGTCTGAAGTTTTCTAGAGAGCATTTGGATGATCCAGAGGAGTTTTGGGAGAATGTCCTATGGTCTGATGAAACCAAACTGGAACTGTTTGGTAGAAACACAACTTGTCGTGTTTGGAGGAAAAAGAATACTGAGTTGCATCCATCAAACACCATACCTACTGTAAAGCATGGTGGTGGAAACATCATGCTTTGGGGCTGTTTCTCTGCAAAGGGGCCAGGACGACTGATCCGGGTACATGAAAGAATGAATGGGGCCATGTATCGTGAGATTTTGAGTGCAAACCTCCTTCCATCAGCAAGGGCATTGAATATGAAACGTGGCTGGGTCTTTCAACATGACAATGATCCAAAGCACACCGCCAGGGCAACGAAGGAGTGGCTTCGTAAGAAGCATTTCAAGGTCCTGGAGTGGCCTAGCCAGTCTCCAGATCTCAACCCTATAGAAAACCTTTGGAGGGAGTTGAAAGTCCGTGTTGCCAAGCGAAAAGCCAAAAACATCACTGCTCTAGAGGAGATCTGCATGGAGGAATGGGCCAACATACCAACAACAGTGTGTGGCAACCTTGTGAAGACTTACAGAAAATGTTTGACCTCTGTCATTGCCAACAAAGGATATATCACAAAGTATTGAGATTAAATTTTGTTTCTGACCAAATACTTATTTTCCACCATAATATGCAAATAAAATGAAAAAAAAACAGACAATGTGATTTTCTGGATTTTTTTTTCTCAGTTTGTCTCCCATAGTTGAGGTCTACCTATGATGTAAATTACAGACGCCTCTCATCTTTTTAAGTGGTGGAACTTGCACTATTGCTGACTGACTAAATACTTTTTTGCCCCACTGTATCTTCCCTACCTGATCTATCTATCACAATAAATGACATCTAATTAATCTCTCTCCTTGCTACTCCTCCACTTCTCCCCTCTGCAAATCTCTTCACTGGCTCATAATTCCCCTGCGTATCCAGTTCAAACTACAAAGCCATCCATAACCTGTTCCCGCTGTACATCTCTGAACTAATCTCCTGATATCTTCCCTCATGCAATCTCTGGTCCTTCCAAGATCTCCTTCTCTTCTCCACACTTATTCATTCCTCACCCAATCACCTCCAAGGCTTCTCCAGAATATCCTCCAATCTCTGCAATTCTGTGCCCCCAACACGTCCGATTATACTGTAAATCCTCCACATTTGGATCCTTCAGATGGAACTTGAAAACCCACCTCATCAAGAAAGCTGACAGCCTGCAATGACTCCGCTGCCTCCTCACCACTACTGGAGTTGCCATCTCACCAACACCGGAGCTGCTGAATCTTCCCAACCTACTGTCTCCTTCCCCATCATCCTGTAGAATGTAAGCCCACAAGGACAGGGGCCTCTTTCTTCTGTACCAATCTGTCATTGTTACTTTATTTACTGTAATGATACTGTATTTGTATTTTGTATGTAACCCCTTTCTAATGTACAGCACCATGGAATAAATGATGTTGCATAAATGATAATAATAATAATAATAATAAGAAGAAGAAGAAGAAGAAGAAGAAGAAGAAGCATGTGATGCTTGTTCAAACTCACCTGTGACAAGTAACAGGTGTGGGCAATATGAAAATCACAAAAAAGGGGAGAAGTTGACTCAATCTTTGCATTGTGTTTCTATGTGTGTCACACTAAGCTGGAAGAACAGAAAGAGGAGAAGAGAACTGTCTGAGGACTGGAGAACTAAACTTTTTGAAAAATATCAACAATCTCAAGGTTAGGAGTCCATCTCCAGAGATCTTGATGTTCTTTTGTCCAAGGTGAGCAACATAATCAAGAAGTTTACAACCCATAGCACTGTAGCTATTCTCCCTGAATGTGGATGGCAGAGAAAAATTGATGAAAGGTTGCAACACAGTATAGTCCGGATGGTGGATATGCAGCCCCAATGAAGCTCCAAAGAAATTCAAGCTGTCCTGCAGCCTCAGAGTGCATCAATGTCAGCGTGAACTATCCATTGACATCTGAATTAAATTAAATGCTATAGTAGGAGACCTAGGAGGACCACCCTGCTGACACAGAGACATAAAAAAGATAAACTGCAGTTTGCCAAAATGTACATGAATAAGCCAAAATCCTCCTGGTGCAGTGTTTTTTTCAACAGATGAGATCAAGATAGAGCTTTTTGGTAAAACACATAATTCTACTGTTTACTAAGAAAGGAATGAGGCTTGCAAAGAAAGAACAAAGTACCTACAGTCAAATATGGTGGAGGTTCAAATGTGTTTTGGCCTTGTTTTGCTGCCACTGGCATTAGATACCTTGAATATGTGCAAGGCATCTTGAAATCTGAAGATTAGAAATGGATTTTGGGTCATAATGTAGTGCATACTGAATCTTTCAGCAGAACAATGACCCCAAACATACTTCAAGAAGCACACAGAAATGGATGGAAACAAAGCGCTGGAGAGTTCTGAAGTGGCAGCAACAAGTCTGGAACTAAATCTCATTGAACATTTATTATACTTGTCTACACTTCCCCTTTTCACATGGAAAGCACCATGGAATAAATGGTGCTATATAAATGCATAATAATAATAATAATAATTGAACACCTGTGGAAAGATCTTAAAATTGCTGTTGGGAGATGGCGCCTTCACATACTGTATGAGAGATCGGGAGCAGTTTGCAAAAGGAGAATGGTCCAATATGCCAGTTGAGAGATGTAAGAAGCTTGTTGATGGTTATAGGAAGCGATTGAATGCAGTTATTTACTCCAAAGGGTGTGCAACCAAATATTAAGTTGAGGGTGCCAACAATTTCATCACGTGTGAAATTATGTCCAATTTGCCTTTTTTGTGCTGTACAAGTATACACAAATGAAGGGTGCCAACACTTTTGGCCATGATTGCATATAGATAGATAGATAGCTAGATAGATAATTAATAGATAGATAGATAGATAGATAGATAGCTAGATAGATAATTAATAGATAGATAGATAGATAGATAGATAGATAGTAGATACATAATACTGTATAATGATAGACAGATAGATAATAGATATAGTAGATAGATAGATAGATAGATAGATAGATAGATAGATAGATAGATAGATAGATAGATAGATAATACAAAGATAGATACTGTAGATAGATAGATAGATAGATAGATAGATAGGTAGATAATAGATAGATATAGATAGATAGACAAATATAGATGGATAAATAGATGGGCAGCACGGTGGCTCAGTGGTTAGCGCTGGAGCCTTGCAGCGCTGGGGTCCTGGGTTCGAATCCCACCAAGGACAACATCTGTAAGGAGTTTGTATGTTCTCCCCGTGTTTGCGTGGGTTTCCTCCGGGTACTCCAGTTTCCTCCCACACTCCAAAGACATACTGATAGGGAATTTAGATTGTGAGCCCCATCGGGGACAGTGATGAAAAATGTGTGCAAACTGTAAAGCGCTGCGGAATATGTTAGCGCTATATAAAAATAAAGATTATTATTATTATAAGGTGGGTATGGAAAGTATTCAGACCCCTTTAAATTTTTCACTCTTTTATTCATTGAAGCCATTTGGTAAATCCAAAAAATTTCAATTTTTCACATTAATGTACACTCTGCACCACATCTTGACTGATATAAACCAGAAATGTAGACATTTTTGCAAATTTATTAAAAAAGAAAAACTGAAATATCACATGGTCATAAGTATTCAGAGCCTTTGCTCAGACACTCATATTTAAGTCACTTGCTGTCCATTTCCTTGTGATCCTTCTTTAGATGGTTCTACTCCTTCATTGAAGTCCAGCTGTGTTTAACTATACTGATAGGACTTGATTTGGAAAGGAACACACCTGTCTATATAAGACCTCATAGCTCACAGTGCATGTCAGACCAAATGGGAATCATGAGGTCAAAGGAACTGGCTAAGGAGCTCAGAGACAGAATTGTGGCAAGGCACAGATCTGGCCAAGATTACAAAAGAATTTCTGCAGTACTCAAGGTTACTAAGAGCACAGTGGCCTCCATAATCCTTAATGGAAGAAGTTTGGGACCACGAGAAGTCTTCGCAGACTTTGCCATCCAGCCAAACTGAGCAATCGTGATAGAAGAGCCTTGGTGAGAGAGGTAAAGAAGTACCCCAAGATCATTGTGGCTGAGCTCCACAGATGCAGTAGGGAGATGGGAGAAAGTTCCTCAAAGTCAACTATCACTGCAGCCCTCCGACAGTCTGGCCTTTATGGCAGAGTGGCCCGACGGAAGCCTCTCCTCAGTGCCAGACATATGAAAGCCCGCATAGAGTTTGCAAAAAATCACATGAAGGACTCCCAGACTATGAGAAATAAGATTCTCTGGTCTGATGAGACGAAGATAAAAACTTTTTGGTTATAATTCTAAGCGGTAGGTGGAGAAAACCAGGCACTGTTCATCACCTTCCCAATACAATCCCAACAGTGAAACATGGTAGTGGCAGCATCATGCTATGGGGGTGTTTTACAGCTGCAGGAACAGAACGACTGGTTGCAATTGAAGGAAACATGAATGCAGTAAAGTACAGAGATATCCTGGATGAAAACCTCTTCCAGAGTGCTCTGGATCTCGGACTTGGCCGAAGGTTCACCTTCCAACAAGGCAATAACCCTAAGCACACAGCTAAAATAACAAAGGAGTGGCTTCATAACAACTCTGTGACCATTCTTGACTGGCCCAGCCAGAGCCCTGACCTAACCCCAATCGAGCATCTCTGGAGAGACCTGAAAATGGCTGTCCACCAACGTTCACCATCCAGCCTGATGGAACTTGGGAGGATCTGCAAGGAAGAATGGCAGAGGATCCCCAAATCAAGGTGTGAAAAACTTGTTGCATCATTCCCAAGAAGACTCATGGCTATACTAGCTCAAAAGGATGCTTCTACTCAATACTGAACAAAGGGTCTGAATACTTATGACCATGTGATATTTCAGTTTTTCTTTTTTAATAAATTTGAAAAATTTCTGCATTTCTGGTTTTTTTCAGACAAGATGGGGTGCAAAGTGTACATTAATGAGAAAAAAATGAACTTTTTTGAATTTACCAAATGGCTGCAATGAAACAAAGAGTGAAAAATTTAAAGGAGTCTGAATATTTTCCATACCCACTGAAGATAATAGATACATAGTAGATAGATAGTGTAGTGTAGTGACCACTGTGTCCACTAGGGGGCGCTGTGTGGATGTCCTAGGAGAGAGGATGAATGGCAGAGTCCTGAATGACCGTTATGTATCTCAAGGTGGGTGGCCTTGAGAAGGAGACTTATGTGTGTGTTGATCAGCAGTGATATTGCTGAGGTGCTGTCTCAATGTGTCAGGGAGAAGTCTCCAGGTAGCTGGGGAGACGGGCGGACCCAGTTACCTACAAACCCACCCAGGGGGTGTGTTTAAGAACACTATTGCAAAGAGTGTGTGAATGGTTCAAGGACCTGTGATGAGGTCATAGCCATGTGACCCAGTGGGCGTGGCTACGGACCATATAAGGTGGCCAGGGTAGGTCACATGTCGTGAATGCAGGGACCTGGTTGGTCCGTTGTGGAAGGTCCCGCTGGGAGATGTGTCTCCTGGCTAACAGCATGTGAAGTGGCTGTGTGTAATGGCTGCACGTGCCTGATGATTCCCTGGAGGGAATGGATGTCTGCAGCATGGTGAAGAAGCCATGAGGAAACCCTGATGTCGGTGAGATAACTATGAGGCTGAAGAGCCTGCGTATGGAACATGGTATAACCTGTGTGACCACAGGGAGGACGGACAGAGTGAAGCTCTGTCAAGGACGCTATGCCATGAATATGAACTTTATGTTGCTGGTTATGGTTTATGATGCCTGAATAAACCACACGGACTGAGATTGCTTTATGGAAAACCCTGCCGGTTGTGATTATTTGGCTGCCAAGCGAGAATTCCCTACTTGAATGACAGCGCTACCTCACAATTGATAGATAGATAGATAGATAGATTATAGATAGATTATAGATACATTGTAGATAGATAAAAATATAGATAGATAGATATCCAAAAATGAAAGGTGCACACCATGCTCAGTGTAAAAAGAGCTACTTTCATGAGCCCATCGCAGCAACGTTCTGGTCCGTGAAGATGTGGATCTTTTTCAAGCTTGAAAAAGTTCCACATCTTAATGGACCGAAACGCTGCTGTGTTGCGCTAATAAAAGTAGCTCTTTTTCCATTGAGTATGGTGTGCTGCCTCCATTTTTGGATTTCTACAGTTGAGGTTTAGTCTGTGCCTGGGGGCTTTGCACCCAATTTCTCTTTTTTCTTTTTGTCTTTGTGCTGCTCTAATTCTCTTTTTTCTAGATAGATAGATAGATAGATAGATAGATAGATAGATAGATAGATAGATAGATAGATAGATTGATTAGTGGTTGGGTGAAGCCATTTATTGTCAAACTTTTGTGTTTTCTCTTTTTAAATCATACTGACAACCCAAAACATCCAAATGGCCCTGATCAAACGTTTACATAACCTGGTGATTTTGGCCTGATAACATGCACAGAAGTTGACACAAATGAGTTTGAATGGCTACTAAAGGTAACATCCTCACCTGTGACCTGTTTGCTTGTAATCAGTGTGCATAAAAGCTGAGCGAGTTTCTGAGATCCAGGCAGACTCTTGCATCTTTCATCCAGCCACTGACATTTCTGGATTGTGAGTCATGGGGAAAGCAAAAAAATTATCAACGGATCTATGGAAAAAAGTAGTTGAACTGTATGAAACAGGAAAGGGATACAAAAAGATATCCAAGGAATTGATAATGGCAGTCAGCAGCGTTAAAAATGTGTTAACAAATGGAAAATCAGAGTCTCTGCAAAAACAAAACCACTGTCAGGGAGACCAAAAATAATTTCATCCACAACTGCCAGGAAAATTGTTCAGGATGCAAAGAAAAACCCACAAATTACATCATCTGAAATACTGGATTCTCTGAAAACTAGCGGTGTGGCATTTTCAAGATGCACAATAAGGAGGCATTTGAAGAAAAATGGGCCACATGGTCGAGTTGCCAGAAGAAAGCCATTACTGTGCAAATGCTACAAAGTATCTCACCTACAATATGCAAAACAGCACAGAGACAAGCCTCAAAACTTCTGGAACAAGGTAATTTGGAGTGATGAGACTAAAATTAAACTTTTTAGCCACAACCATAAACGTTACATTTGGAGAGAAGTCAACAAGGCCTATGATGAAAGGAATGAAGAAAAAAGGTAATCCAGCGTACAAAAATATGAAACTTTGTCTTTAATGGGAAAAATTCATAAAAACTGGCACAATGCGGACAACATATAGATCCCAGAGAGCTACGAATCATGATTAATACCGGAGTGTCGAAACGCATCGGTTGGTAGCACTCTGGGAGCTATATGTTGCCCGCATTGTGCCTGTTTTTATGAATTTTTTCCATTAAAGACAAAGTTTTATATTTTTTCTATGCTGGAGTACCTTTTTTACTTAATTCTTTGGAACTTGTATGTCCAAGCCCAGGAGGCGAGCTGACTTCCCCATTCATTTTTTATATATGATGAAAGGAGCACCATTCCTACTGTAAAGCACGGAATTGGATCGCTTATGTTTTGTGGATATGTAGGTGAAAGGTGCACTGAACTGTTTGACCATGCCCAGGGTGCATTGAGAACCTCATTTGCATATTTGTGTATAGAGCAATATCTGTCAACCGAAGCAATGGATTTGGACATTAAAGAATGAATCTTATTAGGCCTATGTCCACTACAAAGTGTTGTGCTTGGTTTGAACAGTCATTTTGTGCTGACAGACTCCCTTTAAATATTGCTGATTGCCTGTGATTTTTGGTTATTTGTTATGTTGTTCAGAAAACTGAACAAAACAAAACTGAATGTTGGATAAACTGGTAGCTATGAAGTTCCACTGATGGCAGGTTAGAAGGAATTTCATTCCAGAGAGAAATAATAGATGTAGGCTGGGGCTATACAGCAATAAGGACTGCAAGAAAGGCTGTACAGTCAACGATTGCTCTGTGCACTTGCCATGTTGCAGATAATACCGGTGAATAATCCCATAATGGAGACAAGACTCAAAAATCTAACTGGCTCTGAACATTTGCCTCAAATGGTCGCCACTGATGGACACAGAGAGAAGAGGCCCAGTGTGAGAACAATATATGGGCCCTTTGCAGTCCAATAGCTCATTATAAGGCCTAATTCCACCTGCTTTGGAAGTGATAGTGGCCCCCTTACCTCTTGGGCCCCTGTGTTGAACCAATGATATGTCCGTCCATGGAGGTTGCAATGTGATCCCATTTTCTTGTATTACATTGTGATTAGAGATAAGCGAATCTGAACTTAAAGCTTGGGGATCGTACAGGACAGTTAGTGCCCAGTGCTAAACACCGTTGCCATGTTCGTACTTCCGGGGGATTTCCGGACGAGAGAGAGAGATTTTTCCAGCAAAGTTCGGGGTTCTGTTTCAAGTTGGGTAAAGTTTTGGCACCCGAACCCAACTTTAGAATAAAGTTCGGGTCGGGGACCAGAAACCTGAACTTCCACGGGTCCACTCATCCCTAATTGTGATGTAACGACCTATGTCACAGCCAAAGTTTGTCATATTTCTCCAACCTTATAGATTTACGTTTAGACACATTCTGAGATTCTGATTTGGCTTGTATCCTAAGTCATATTACAAGACTCGTTAAAGGGTTGATTGTGACTTGTAGGATCGCTACTACCAATAGGTGGCGCTGTAGAGTAAAAGTCCTCTTTCTTTCTGAAGAGGCAATTTGCATATTATTTTCCCAGAGGAGCATTGCACGGCGAATAAGCCTCCTTACCTTGACAAGCCACAGCTGGCATGTCACTCTCCGCAAGGAGAAACCTTACCACTTAGACCCTAGTCCAGAGCCTCTCACCTAGTCAAATCAGTTCTCATACTTTGCACTGACGAGAGCCAATAGCTCGAAACACCGTGTCTGCAAATTGAGATTCTGATTTGGCTTGTATCCTAAGTCATATTACAAGACTCGTTAAAGGGTTGATTGTGACTTGTAGGATCGCTACTACCAATAGGTGGCGCTGTAGAGTAAAAGTCCTCTTTCTTTCTGAAGAGGCAATTTGCATATTATTTTCCCAGAGGAGCATTGCACGGCGAATAAGCCTCCTTACCTTGACAAGCCACAGCTGGCATGTCACTCTCTGCAAGGAGAAACCTTACCTCTTAGACCCTAGTCCAGAGCCTCTCACCTAGCCAAATCAGATCTCATACTTTGCACTGACGAGAGCCGATAGCTCGAAACACCGTGTCTGCAAATTGAGATTCTGATTTGGCTTGTATCCTAAGTCATATTACAAGACTCGTTAAAGGGTTGATTGTGACTTGTAGGATCGCTACTACCAATAGGTGGCGCTGTAGAGTAAAAGTCCTCTTTCTTTCTGAAGAGGCAATTTGCACGTTTAGACACAAAGATTTCTCCTTTTCTCTTTTTTCCTGAAGCTAATTTTCTTTTTTGCATCTGATGTCACATCATTGTTTGTTTTATGCCGTTTAGGGAAGTCACAATCAAGGGTTCTTGGTTTGCATTATTTAACGCTTCCCTCCGAATGCAGGAATTTCGGGTGAATCGGCTTCATCGTTTACAGCTTTTTAACATAGAAGAACTGTGAGAGCTTTTTAATGGCAGAGGACATACTGCGCCCGAGGCTAAGTCTACCTGGGCACACACCAGATCAATTTCATGCAAATTAACTGCAAGCTGTAATCAACGCACACCTATTATAATTGAGGGGACAGGAAACATGCCTCACAAGCGCTGACTATGGCCATAGATGCTTCATTATGGCTGGAGGCAGGGGGGCAATGTAGAGGAAAGTTATTTTGGGCAACCTTCTGAGACCCAAATTGTTTTGCAAAGTTACTAATCTACAAGGGAAAAAATGTTCTGGATTATATTCCAACATTTCACTCCTGACTGATGCCAGCTTTATAACATAAGCGCACAAATCTTTCAACTGCAAGTTGCCCGCAATGCACAGTCAGGATCACAAGCTGCGTAATAACATTTTTGGGGGGGGGGTTTTATGGCTCAGTTCACACACAGCAGTTTTCTGAAATTTCGATGGCGTTTATTATTCCTTTTAAAAAAAAAACATTAACACTGCCACTCATGTTACTTCAGAGTCTACTACGAAATATTGTAAAGGCTTCTTACAGAACATTTTGGTTTTTGACATTTTTCGAAAACATATCCAGCCCCTAGATATTGCATTTTTCCTGGTCTTTTTCTATAGACTTTTCAAAGTCCCAGACAAGGTGTCTGTCTGAACAAAATGACAAAAAATAAATGTTTCTTAAAAGCTAAAAATATATATATATATATATATATGTATATATTTATATATATTAGGAGACATTTATTTATTTATTTTGTTTGCGACATATTTTTTTATTTCTCTGTGTTATAAATGTCTAAGTCAAATATATTAATGGTCTATATAACTTATTACACTATTTTGGGGGGTAAAAATTACAAACAAAATGGGCGCACTTAACATTTTTTGGGGTGAAGTATGACATGTCTATGATTGCATTTCAACAGAAAATTCTCAAAAAAAAGTCACATATTCAAGGTCATCGCTGCCTTTAAAAAGACATGGACTAAATACATTCATGGCACAGCCATTTTTAACCAGCATAAAAAGTTAAGTTTTCCATTGACTTGCAACATTTGACACATTGGTCTCAGGTTCTTAATTAAAATTCAGAAATGTTTAAAAGTGCATTATAGAAATGTATAAAAAAGTTTACACCAAATTTATTATTAAGGTGTGATATCTGATAACTGTGCAGAGGTGAAGTGAGTGCCAATGTGCAAGAAGAAGAACTCATTTTTGTTATTCAGTACATTAAGGCCATATTCAGACGATTACATGAAAAATCATCCATTTTTCATCTGTATGTTCAGTATGTATGTGATCTGGGTTTTTTTGTTCATCCATAGACTTAAATAGGAAAATCTCTTAAAAATAAAATTATAGAGACTAGTGCTTGCTGCATTTTTTTTCTCACAGACACTTGTTACATATAATATGCTCATCTGAATGAGCCCTTAAGTGCAGAAACATTCCATAGAGGTAATTTTTATGTACGTTCACACTAGGCATTTTTTATCATTTTTTTCTTGTTTTTTCTTGCATTTTTATGCGTTTTTTGTGGCAGTTTTAGCATGCTAGATTTGTCTCTTGAGCATGCTGATAAAATTTAGTGTTGAAAAAAAGTCCTATTCCATAGAATCAGGTTTTGGCACAAAAAATGCAGCAAAACATGATACCTGCATTTTTGGGGCGTTTTTTTCACCATCCATTCAAGCCAATGGGTTAAAAATGCTGACAAAACGCTGAAAGAAGTGATATGCTTTATGTCCAAAAAAACGTGCAAAGCACAAAATACTGATGACAAAGAAACCAATGTGTGTGCATGAGATTTCTGAATTCTCATAGGCTTTGCTGGTGCTGTAAAACGCAGCTGAACATTAACATAAAAAGGCTTAAAAAAAAGCAGCAAAAATGCCCAGTGTATACTTAGCCTTATGTAAGTTTTATTCAAAGGAGAAAAAATGATGATCAATTTTTATTAACTGTCTTAGAGTTCCAGCAATGGAGCCCACTTTCATATTCCAGCATCCTCATCAGTATTTAGCTTGGTCCAAAACAGCAAAATATTTCCATGACTTTATTTTTCTTAAAAATGCACTCCTGCTTTACTGATGTACACTATTGATTGCTGTGAAATCAAAAGATTAAATTTTCCAATTATTTACTTTTAATTACAATCGTCATTGTGTCCCAGCAACAGATATAAGACATGGATAATATGAGACACAGTTCTGATTAATGTACAGTGGAGAAAGGTCTCTGTGTGTCCATCACATGATCAGGAAAGACATGGATCTGCTGAAGCAACCAGTGACTAATTCCATTCATATCTGCAAGCAGAGATCTTGCAGATCTTTTTGACATAGCTCAAATATTTCATAGAAAATTGACATATTTATTGCAATAGGAATCTACAATTCTAGAAAGATTGACCTTGAAGGAATTAAGTCTTTTTTTTTTAGCTTATGTAACTATGGGAATTGGAGTTTCACAACAGCTGAGGAGCCACAGGTTGGTGATAACTAAAAGGATCCCAAATCCCCTGCAGTTTTGGGACATAGCTCATTCTCATCATTGCTCTGATACTTCTTGCAGTGGAGCTATACTGTATATATACATATACTGCTCAAAAAAATAAAGGGAGCAAACTACACGCTGATCCAACTTTAGTGTTCCCTTTAAATTTTTGAGCAGTGTATATGTATATATATATATATATATATATATATATATATATATATATATGAGGTTTACAGGTTGTAATAAGTAAAAGGACCCCAGATTTGCTACCTCCAGTCCAATCTGTGTTTTCTCTGCAGCATATTCCTATTAATCTGCTTGCATTAATTGTCTTTCTAAATATTACACGTGGTAGGTGCAGACATTTCTGGTTCACTTGGCTGTGAAGTAAATCCCCTTTTCTGCCCAGTTCCTCTCCTTTTTGTTTTTTTTTGGTTTTATTCTATAGTCGATGCCTGGAAAGAAAAAAAAGAAAAAAAAACCAATAGACCCAGCAGTTTTTAAAAAAAAAAAAAAAAAAAAGCTCTCCCAGTGGCTTAGACTTCTCTCCATCTGAATCCTTTCTCGTGAAACAAAACCCAGGAGCCGGCACAATACCTGCCAGTGCCCCCCTCGACCACCAAATCCCCTTAATTGAAATCATACTTTTTGGCAGGCGCCCAAACAATTTTTGCAATTGTGAGCAAAAAAAAAAGGAAGAAGAAGAAAACCTGATGTGATTAATATCCACCCTGGGCTATGTATGTATTAACAGGGCAGAGTCTTTCTTATAAGGGGGGTTTAATCCTTGTTCGCAGCAGCTGAATAGAAGGGGCAATAATCTGGGCTGTTATAATTGCACCTTTCTATTTATTGCATACAAATGAGGCTGGATAATGGGGTATAATAGGAGCCTCGCATACATTGGCGCATCTTATACACTGCACATGGTTTGGATTACCCCAAGGAAGAACATATCAGGATATATAAGGATATATAGCCCCATTTACTGCCACTTCAGCTCCAGACTTGATCTGCATTAAATCTGCATTCCTCCAGTTTCCCTTTAATGAGTGGTTGGTTAATGCTTCACTTTACCCTTCTCCCAGCTCCTGGCTGCCTCTCCCTATATTACTTCTCCAGGATTATGGGCAGCACTCAGACATTGCAGAGGTCCTGAACTCAATTAAAAGGACGTCTAATTATGCGACAAAAGTGGACCAAAGCATGAGCAAATATAGCAAATACCCAGGGAGAAAGCAAAAGTCGCTACCTGAATACTACTGCACTTCGCATACAAAGCATTTGTTATTTAGATTTTTTTTTATCTATTTTTCTTTCCTAAAAATAAATAAACGAACACTCCATAAGCTGTGTGCAGGTGATCGGTTTTTATTCCAAAATCAGTTCAGTGTTAAAAAAAATCTATCCATTACTCTATGTATATTAATTATTAATTACTCCACAGTGTCCAGGTCGTCATTCAGCCATCAGTCAGGATCGCCTCCTTCTCCCCCTCAGGAAATAGACCTTATCAGCTAACGAGATTCGCTTTATTCCTTACTTTGTCAGTGCTGTGGCGCAAAGTTCTCAGCCCGATGATTACTGAGAACAGTGACATTAGCCTGGGCGACAAAGAGGGGCAATGCAAGGGTTAGCATTGGGCAAGACAATGGCAGAAAAGGATTTCGTTTTAGAAGTTACACAGATAGGATATTTCATGTTTTACTCCACCTATCAGCAGGAAAGATCAGGACCACTGTTGTCGCACTGCAAACCAGAGTT